>NW_009650249.1:2425021-2425615 GCF_000708025.1 Charadrius vociferus | reverse complement strand
AATTCAGTGAAACAAGGGATGGAGGAAAAGAGCCCAGTCCCTGCAGAAGTGCCCGGTCCCTGTGCCTACCCCTTTCCCTGGATTCCCCCTCCTGCATAGTGTCCACACTTCTTTGGCTGGGATTTGGGAGGAGGTGAGAGCCGTTTCCACCCTGATTCTCATCTCCAGCCATTTAGTTTATTCCCCAGCACATCTCCAAACCTTCCAGAGCTCTGGGTCACTAAATAGTTTTAAAAACGACCCCAGAGAGCAAAGTCAAGGAGATAGCAGGTAAGCAGGACTTTGCCTGTAGGCAAACATATCTTAATATGTTGCATTAACATTTAACAACCAAAGTCAGCAACACCAATCACAGCAGTAATTACGCTGCACTTGACAGTGGACCAAGATGATGCCTAGAAATTATATAAACCAAAAGATTCGATGGACAAGAGAGGGGCTTCCCACACCCCTCCCTTAGCCATAAAGCCCCTCAGATATAGGTGTCTACCCTTTGCTTCATCGAGCCCCAAGGGCTCATCAACCCATGAAGCAAATGAATTGCTATTTTGTGTGTGTGCAAATAACTGGATTAGTCAGAGCCCCTTTTTTTTC
>NW_009650249.1:2422167-2424938 GCF_000708025.1 Charadrius vociferus | reverse complement strand
AATTCAGTGAAACAAGGGATGGAGGAAAAGAGCCCAGTCCCTGCAGAAGTGCCTGGTCCCTGTTCCTACCCCTTTCCCTGGATTCCCCCTCCTGCATAGTGTCCACACTTCTTTGGCTGGGATTTGGGAGGAGGTGAGAGCCGTTTCCACCCTGATTCTCATCTCCAGCCATTTAGTTTATTCCCCAGCACATCTCCAAACCTTCCAGAGCTCTGGGTCACTAAATAGTTTTAAAAACGACCCCAGAGAGCAAAGTCAAGGAGATAGCAGGTAAGCAGGACTTTGCCTGTAGGCAAACATATCTTAATATGTTGCATTAACATTTAACAACCAAAGTCAGCAACACCAATCACAGCAGTAATTACGCTGCACTTGACAATGCCCCAAGGTGATGCCTAGAAATTATATAAACCAAAAGATTTGATGGACAAGAGTGGGGCTTCCCACACCCCTCCCTTAGCCATAAAGCCCCTCAGATATAGGTGTCTACCCTTTGCTTCATCAAGCCCCAAGGGCTCATCAACCCATGAAGCAAATGAATTGCTATTTTGTGTGTGTGCAAATAACTGGATTAGTCAGAGCCCCTTTTTTTTTTCTCTCTCTTTTTTTTTTTAACCCTTGTTAACTTTGCCCTGCCTTTGAGGGCAAATACACACAGCAGGAGCTGCCTGAAGCTCTCAGCCTTCCAAGCACTGTTGCATTTTCAGGCTGTAATGACATGATTATTATTTCCACCACAGCACGGTCTGCAGGTCACAGCCAAAATCACCGTCATACCCAGCCAGGTGCTGTGCAGCCCCACAGCCGCTTCCCCACATGGTTGAGCAAACAACTGTGGCAGCGCTGGGAGTTCACCCCGGATTTCTTGGGTCCCGAATGAGCTCTCCAAACTCTTTTGAAGGTGCTCGTGCCCACTACAGACTGGATCTGCCATACGGGAAGGCCTAATTATTGCCCTACCTAGCGTGGGCAAACTTTGACCCCACAAACCAACTATTTCTGCAAGGAGCCTGGAGTGTGTGTTACACATGCTCCAAAGAGAAAAGCCTCATTTAAAACAAACAAACAAAAAAATTAAAAAAAAAATATCAAGACTTCATACATCCTCTGCTGAGCCCTCTCCACACTTCCCCCCCACTCCCTTTCGTTGTATCTAACGCTGTAGCAGATAACTGACTTCTTAGTGTTTTAAGCAGGTTTTCCCATGAATATCACATAACCGTAAGGCTCTTGGAGCAGGGTAATGGAGACTGCTACACTCTCTTGCTTGGCCACGTTACAGAGATGATTGCTAAGCAGAGGGATGACATTTGCATGATTTACAGATCTTACATATTCTTGGTGTGGTGGTAACACTCCCTCAGATTAGCTGCAATTCTCCTGCCCAGCTCAATCACAGCTCTTCTTCACCACCGTGCCTACAGGTCTGAGTGGGAAAAAGATTGTCAGCAGGGTAAATATCAACATTTTTATACATCTTTACTGAGGGGAAACTTGGAAGGTATAAAAATGTCATAAAACTGCTGATGACAACCTCAGCCGTGGCACACTTCTCCTCTGTATTACTACCTGTTGGTTTCAATTGCTCATAACTTTACCAACCTTCAGATATTTGAGCTGAAACTGAGCACTTACAGAGCTTTAGAGATGTGGTTAAAGCGTAGCCTGGCATGCCTACGCTACCCAGGCTGGGTACCAGGTACCCACCAGCTTCAGCAGCTCAATGTCAGAAGCTGCAGCCATCAGGAAACAAAAAACTTTGGTATCTACCTTCTGGCGATACAGGAGCTGCTCACCCCCAGCTCCTGGAATTCCCTGTTCATGGGACAGAAATCAGCTCTTCCAGATGTCTGGGCAGGCATCATCAGCACAACTACTCGCTAACCAGGATACAGCCTGGCCTCACTTGTGCTAATCTCTCTAGCAGGTAGAGATCTTCAGGTGTGCAGGTAAAACCCCTCTTCCACCCTCCCCAAAAAGCCCTTCTCCATCCCACCTACCCCAAGCCATCCCTGGGCCTTACTGCCCCTTAAATTACGCCAAGTGTTTTCAGGGAGGCTCATAATGATTAAACAGCCTCACACCCACTAACCCTATCAGTGCCTCTGTTCTTGCACGAAAAACAACTAGAACAGGAATAATCAGGAGCAGGAATAATGATCTACAGTCTCTTCTTATATGTTTAATGCCAAGTCTCGTACAGTCTAGTCCTGAATCTCAGCTGGGGCTACTCAAAGCATCCTTACAGCTCAGGGAAATCAAATATCTGTACCAGATCTGTGTGCTCATCTGAATTGAGCTTTGTTTTTAAGGAAGAAATCAAGGTTGAATAACGCTGGTGAGCTGTGAAAAACAATAACAGGAACACACAGCTCTCAAGGGGATGGAATTTACACCAAAATAAAGGGAATAACAAAACGCAGCCTGTTTAGCAGGTTTGTTTCACATAGGTGGGAAAACATTGTGAGGTAAGCAGAAGGCTGCAGATCCCAGAGGCTCCATTCACACTGAGAGTGCACTTCCACTTTCAGGGCTAAAATCACTTTATAAATGACCAAAATTGTATTTTGGTCTAAAACTTTACGTTCTGCAAATTACTGACTTTCAACCTCTCTTTAACATACGAAGAGATTTTCCTGAGGTAGCAGTACCTGGGAAGAGCTGTTATATGGTGTAAGCCTACATCAGTCCCATTAAGAATACCCTTCCCTTCCCTTCCCTTCCCTTCCCTTCCCTTCCCTTCCCTTCCCTTCCCTTCCCTCCCCTCCCCT
>NW_009650249.1:2409462-2421543 GCF_000708025.1 Charadrius vociferus | reverse complement strand
CCTTCCCTTCCCTTCCCTTCCCTTCCCTTCCCTTCCCCAGGCTGGCTTCCTACAAACTGTTAATTAGCAGCACTTCATTAATGCCCATGAGGCCCTGCTGATTCACGCTGGCGGTGGATATATCACAAATATCATCAGCAAACTACATGTTCAACACTTAGTCCCTCCGGAGGGACTAAAAAGCAAGCTGGACAAAAGCTGGTGGCACCGTTGAGACGGACACCGTCACAGACCAGTTGGACCAGTTTGTGCTTTCCTGTCCATTTTCAGCCGCCCCAACGGTGTAGTATCTTTCAGAAGGTCTCATGAACGGCGGCACAAGGATGATCAATAGCGTATCGGGTCCCCTGACGGGAGGAAAGGGAATCCTTCGGTAGGATCGATGCTGGCAACAGCAGAGAAAGTGCACCTATCATTTCTAGTCTTAAAACATGTCGTTTTGTTGAGCTGCTTTGACTTTTTTTGCAGTGAGTCAGATCCGATGCTCACACGGGTCACTGGCCTCCTGGATCTTTATTTGTTGGCAATGCTTATTATCCAAGAGCGGCATTGGATTTTTCAGCCCCCTACCAAACCAAGGGCAGCTGTTGTGAGCAGACTGGGAAGCCTGGATTTGTACTGCTGGTTTTTTTTGTGCGTTTTTGTTTGTTTGTTTTCTCTTTGTCAGCAATAGCTGTTGAGCTAAAATTGAGGTAATTGTCACTTGGGGCAGAGAGAAAGTGCACTATATCCTGAGAAACAGACATTTCTAAAGGTTGTTCTATGCAAAAACGGAGATCCAGCAACACGATATAGGGGTTTTTTTTCCCATTGAAATGTTTAAGACAAATGAAAAAGTAACTTTTCTTGCTGGTCTCTGGGAAGAAAGGGGTGTTTCCCTGCTGTACTCCATGGCCCCACTCTGCACTGTCTGCTCTTGGGGGGTGCGACGGCTCCGCGATTGAGACCCAAAAGCCGAGGCGGTAATGGTACTGCTATTGGCATTAATTAAGCAACCCAGGAAGTGGGTTTTCATCCTGCTTTCTGTTTGCTTCTTAATCAAAGCTATGTGGGTTGTCGCAGGCAGGGGGGGAAACGAGGGTAGATGCTTTTCTAATGTATGTTCATAAGCAATTTGGAGGACTTTGAAACACGACTCTCAGTGGCAAGCGAGTGGCTTGTTGATTAACAGCTGCAAGTGAGAGCCACAAAGCTACAAAGATCTCCTGTCAGGTCTGACTTGCCAAGCAAAAAAAATAACATTAAAATACTCATGTTATTCAATTGTGCCTGAATTGCCATTGTCTGGACGTTTGTGCCATCATTTTTATGAAGGCAAAGTGGATGAGAAAATGTCACCAGTCAGATTTGCTGGGATGCAGCACTGCCTCTTTACACCGGCATATAAATAACCTCATAAGGTGTCAGACAATGGGAAAATTGGACCTTTTCGGTGCAAGTTGTTCTCAAAAATCCTGCCAGATGCAAGCTGGGTTGCAGCATGATTGCACACCAGCACTAGTCACCTTGGAGAGCCCTTACGCCTGCCCGCATGTGGCACAGGCAGAGGCAGGAGGGACCTCATCCCCGCCAAGGCACCCCAGCCCTCACCGAGCATCAAACAAAAGCACCGTAGGGATCGGGACCCAGGTAGGAAATGCAGTTCTTGGTCCTCCATAAACTCAAAGGAAACCTGCAGAAAGCCACCTTCATGCACACACAAACCACATCGCTGGCATCGGTTTGGTTTTGTTAAGCAATAAATCATGCAAAAGTAAAATATGCCTAAGTGAAGAATTAAGGCTGATGAACTCTCATAGAGTGACAGTCAGACATCTAATCACTTCCCATAGTGCAAAAACGCCCATCCCAGAGAGAGACCGTGCAATGGAAAATGAAGTAGAATCACTAAAGCTTCCCGAAACATAAATCACAGCAGAATTTATTAATCACACAAAATACAAACAGTCATAAATCTATTGCAAACAAGCAGACCAGGCCATCCAGAGGAGCAGGGAAAAATAAAGTAGAGGGAAATGAAAAAGGATGCGGTAAAAATCAGGAGAATGAGAAGCCAGTGGCAGGGGAACAGTACTTGAGCTGAACATTTCACAGGAGAATGATTCAAGTCTTTTCTTCTGTTGTTAATGTCAGCTTTTGTGCGAATGCCCTCTCTTTCACAGCAGCTTGTTGTGATTTTGGTCACCTATTAAAGTGTGTGATGGCCACAGCTCCCAGGGATCCAGGCTCGGTGCTCCTGGAAGCTGCTGTGGTGTCAGACGTGGGGTTGCTCACCCTGAGCCCAAATTGCTGCATATTAATCGGGGACAACATACCCACCCTCGCTGGTGCGAGCTCTGAGACTGCAGTGGTGCTGCACGTAGCCTCAGCGAGGGGCAGCTCCTCCACAGGCACAACCTGAGGTGTCTTCACTGCCCTCGATGGGACAACGATGGTTACAGCGTGGGATAAACGAACCTCAAACTCTGCAAAAGGCTGCAGTTTCAACTGACTGCTCTTGGCAGAAGGCGATTTTTAAGTAAGCTCTTGATTTGCAGAAAGGCTTCATTTCTCTTGTCCTGAAATACATGAGAACTTGAAATGAGTTCAGGAAATGCTTGTGGAAGGAGAAAAATTAGGGTGGGAATGTGAAGGAGGTGTTGAAGAATTGGTGGGTCTGGAGTCCTCCTTCCACCTCCTTGCCCAGGTGCTGGAGTAGCGATGCAGGGGGTAGAAGAGCCCAGCACTGGGATCCCACCACCCTCGCCCCAGGAGACAGCCATAGCCGTCTGACAAGGTGAATGCTCAGTCTCTCTTGCTGATTTTCACTTTGGATCCGTGACTAAACGTTCACAGGAGTATGGGCGTGATCTTGTCTTTGGCAAGCAAAGTGCACCTCCTACTGCTAGATTTAGGAATTGTTTGGCCGAAAGGCATTTGTCTACTCATCTCACACCACCTTTCAGAGGGATGTTTTCCCTACCCATGTTCACTTTTTCTCTTAGGAAGGCAATTGGCCTCGAGCTACAAACTAACACTATGATATTTTGCAAGTCATGCCTCATAAAAGGTTTTCTGCATTTTTGTGGATCACATTCAGTCATCTTTTGTTTTACTGTGACCACAACTCTTCCTTTTAGGACAATTGCATCACGTCTCCTGCCTCCCAGGGTGGGCATCCTTGCCTTTAATCTCCAGGGTATCCTGCTGTAAATCTTCTTCAGACTCTCCATTGCAGTGAAACAAAGAGACCAACTCTGCAAATTGGCTGAAAGAGCTCTTTGTTCTCGCTCCGTCATATGGGGCTGCAGCACAACTTTCCAGACCACTAGTAACCATTTCAAATTTTACTTTTTTTTTTCTTTTTTTTTTTTTGGTATTTAGTGATTTCAGTAATTTCCAGCTACTTGCAGTAACTATTTTGAGTGTGGAAAGTTTTAAAGCAGCAGACCATGATAATGTTCACCCGGGAGTCCTAAAATAATTGGCTAAGGCAAGCTTTGGCCCAGTTGTTCTAATTTTTCATAATCTTGGATTACCGGGAGATCTGCAGGAAATTGAATCAATGCCAATGGTGCGTTAGTGTTCAAAAAGAGCATATATAACTGGGATGTTTACTGCTCTGTTAACTTTATTCTAGTCGCTGCAAACTAAATGAGAGACCAGTGAAGGACTCAACGGAGAACAGATGATGAGGATGTGATTAAGATCAGTCAATAGGTTTTGCTGTTTTCTTCTTTTCCTTTGTTTTGCCCAGGAACAGGTCTTGTAAAAAGAAGAATTGATTTCTGCTAAGCTTTGGGTATTCTGTTGCACAACATTCTGATATATTTATAATGAACTCTGTGCCAAATTAGCAGAGTGCATGTTAAATGGACTGAGGTTGGGTTAGCTGACAGCTCTCAAAAAACGGTTAGCAGCAGGGAGGCACTGCTGAATGGGGAAGTTACTTGTGGATTCTGCCAAGACCACTTCCAGGCCAAGTTATTCAATATTTTTAGCAATGATCTGGATGAAAATCACTGCTGATAATTACAGATGTCACAAAGATTGGCAGAGCAATTAACAACAGTGAAGATAGTGTGGTCAGAGTAACCTGATTTCCTTAATAAATCAGATCCATTCAAACAATGTATAATTTGAATAACAGCAAATTCGAGGTCACTTACTGAAGAAAAACCAAAGGAAGGCCAGGCTTCCAAAACAGAAACTATTTGTGGAAGCACAGCTTCCAAGAGGGGTGTGGGAGGGAGTTTCTCTGATGGGCAGCTGGGCAGGAGCCCCCACGGTGGCAGCATTGAAAAATGAGCTTACGTGATGCTGGGAAATATTAAAAGAGGAAACAATGAGTGGGAGTTTGGAACTGATTTTCTCCGTGTTCATGGCTGGAAGAGAATCCTGGGTTTTGGTGCTGACATTTCAAAAAGGTTATTAAAAATTGGAGGGGGGTGGCATGGGCAGTGGAAATCCTTCCAAGTACTGTCAGAAATGGCAGAACTGTCTCCCAGAGACAGCGCGCTCCGTCTCTTTAGCTCATCCGAGGAAGATCAAGAGGTAACTTGATTATACTGCATAAGAACCATCGCAGGGAAAAATACCGAGTACTAAAGGGCTCTTTAATCTCACAGGGAACGACAGAGCAAAGACCTAATAGCTGAGAGTTAGAGCCAGACACATGTAAATGAGAGAGGCGGCACACTTTTGTAACAGCAGGGCTGATTAGCCACCGAGACAAATTGTGGTCATTTTCGGAGAACATCGTGTCAGCATTCAGAGCACCTACTGGTTTCGTGAAGTATCATTCCCGATTGCTTTAGCCCCTGGAAATGAGTTTGTCCATTTTCCAGCAGACCGTGAGATGAAGGGCTTCGTTCAGGGCCACGGAGCATCCTGCTATTCTCTTTGCTGGAGGGGAGGGGATTAGTGGGAATTCCTGCCCAAAAGCTGATGTGTGGCAACAAAATCCCCCACCGGGCATTTGGCAGGATGGCAGGGCTCCCCTGAGCCCGGGCTGCCCAGACACAGTTCAGATCTGCCGTTCCCAGGGGCATTCTCAGTTCATCCCTTTCACCGTATTTCACTGTGCCCTAAATACCAGCCACGTTTCACCGTAACACCGAGGAGAGAGCAGTCTTCTAAGATTTAAGGTCAGATTTGTAGGTACAAGATTGGAAGCAAAAGGTGAGAAGTAAAACAAATACAAAACACAAACCGAGCTGAGGTTTAACAAGCGTATACCTCCCCTGACATGACTCCGATCTCAGAGCTGGCGATAAGAGTTCACAGCAACAATCCATCTCCCAGGTGTTATCCTCATCTCCAAATACTTCCCTCCTCCACCAAGCCCCAGCTACAGTTCCTTGGAGGTTTGTTTCATATGTGAATGTAACAGTCGTTATTTGCCCGAAGTGGAGCCAGGTCTCCTGGGTTCTTAAAGGACACCCGTACTCTTACCCCAAGTCATCAGCAACTCTAAAGCTTGCGATGACTCCTCTTGGACTGAGCAGTAAGTGTTTTAAAAGCAATTCCCACTTTGTTTCTAGCCGGCTTGCTGGTGTGACTGCCACCCACCCAGCTGGATGGTTGTTTTATCATGGGTTGCTAAGTTGCTCACACTAAATATTATATGAGACATCAGGTACACAGACGTCTCAAAAGCACATTTTGGCTCATTACCAGCTTCTTGCATAGACCACACACCACACTCAGAGATGCAGATGGCAGCATAGTAACAAGTGGTTTCCCCAACTCCTGCCCGCGTTGGGAAAACAATGATAACACAGCGTCCAGGCACAGAGTGAAAGTCTCGTCTGGAATATCCTGCCAGGTCCTCCCATGGAGGGCACCAGACCTGTCCTTCCCCCTCGAATGAGCAGTCTCTTTGCAGTCGCCTGTAGGGTACTGGGAATCTCCCAGACTTGAGTGGAAGGGATGAATTGTTTCTCCTCCTGCCACACTGCCAAGCACTGGGACCCCTTGCCCAGAGACCTGTCCCCTGAGCACGAAGTAGCTGAAGAACCAGGACTGGGGAACATGGGAGAGGTGGGGCAGATCTTAACTCCTCCCAACCCTGCAAGATATTAGGAAAGGGACAAGCTCTCTAAGAAAGGGAGCAGAGAGGAGAAGAGGCCTGGGATGGGGTGGTTCAGGGAACCGCATACATGTTTTCCTGGTTCCCCCTTGACCTGTGTCTTATTAGTGCTTCTTCTGAGTAGTGTCATGTGTGTGTCCCCCAGAGTTAGTTATTTTTGCCCACTCTTGTTCTCAAAGAGTGAAAGCAGACAGCAGAGAAGAGAAAGTTTGGGGTGGGTGGAGGAAGTGGAGGTTAGTGGCTGAAATAACCTGTGGAGCTCAGTAGCGGGGTGCTGGGCAGATCGTGGTGGAGGGCAGCCCCCAGTGCAGCATCCCAGGGAGAGGATCCGCCTTGGATTTCTCCTCTTCTGCACCAGCAGCCTCCTGCACTCAGAAGATCATTTCTTTCCTGCCAGGAATCTCAAATGGGGAGACAGAAAGAGTGGAGGGAGGCTTGAAGTACAGAAAGCACATTTGCGGCGAGCTCCGCCTGCGTGCAATTTATTTGATATAATAAATTAAGCATTATAACAGAGACCACCATCATTCTCTGCAAAACACCTGGACTTTTTTGCCTCTGTTGCAATTACTCCATCTGCCAACATAAACAATAAATTCTGTCAGACCTCTTTTTAGTGCATTGTATACGTCTCTGACTGGTGCTTAAGGCAGGACGCCCTTCCTTCATTTTAGCAAAGACTTTGATTAAGAAATATTCAAGGGGGAAAGAAACAACACTTACTTTAATAGGGCGAGGGTGGGGGAGGGTGATCAGGTACAATGAAAAAGGAAACCTTGTCACTATGTCATGTTTAATTTGGTTCCTTGCCAGGTTGCTAAATTCAATTCAGATGCATGATCACACCTTAATGAATTCAATAGGGAAATTAAAATTTAACTATCTGCTCATGAAATGTTCATGCTGTTGGTTGTGTTTAATGACTAAAGACAGGATATGTTGAGTCAAAAAAGGGAGGTACCAGTCTGTTTTGCTATCAGGACACTCTATAAAATTTATTTAATCTCTGGGTTTCATATTGAAAAGTAAATACAGGCTTAGACAGAAAATGGGTTCCTAGGAACTTTGGGGACAGGGGTTTTCCACAGGTATGTGAGAGGGCTGTGATCTGTGTTTAGGACCTCCAGAAGAGCCCATGGGCTGGCGTAGAAACCTGTGATGTGGGGCTGTGGGCATCAACTCTGATCTGCACCTCTCAAGTGCCCTTGAACATGGCTCCTGGGCCCAGATCTGCCCCTCTCTGCTTGGCTGTGCTCTGCATTGCTGTTCAGGACAGGTTGGCTCATGGTGGCTCTCGAGGTAGAAGCAGCCATGAGCAGGCAGTGATGCATGAGCCTGCAGTGATACTCTTTTGAGGGCAAACCCCGTAGGAGTGCCACCTCAGAGACATACTGTAGCCCTCCTCAGATCTGCATCCTTCCAACCCCCAGGACATGGTCATGATGGCAAAGAAGCCATAGGGCTGCATGTGCATTAGATGTGCCTATAGTTGGGATGGGGCCGTGATCATGCAGGGGGAGTCAGTCATGAGCGTCGCCCATTCAACACCGGCTCAGAGGATTCAAGAAAGCACTTGGCAACTTATGAAAGACCCTGTGTCATTTCCAAAGGTCCCCAACGGAAGGGCTCTTGTGGACCTGTGATGGGACTCAGGTCCTTGAGTAAGTCCTTGCTATTTACCTGCAGCTGCAAATATACAGCAACTGTGTGAAGCTACCAGTTAACCTCTCTGTGCTGTAACATCACCTCTACCAGGGAGAGCAGCATCTGGGTGCTGTGAGGATGAGCACATTGAGGTGCATGAGGTCTCATGGGAGGGAGGAACAGACAAGTGTCACAGCTGGACGGGTGGAAACTGTCACTGGTCTGTTGGGTTTGACAGAGCTTAGCTGATTTACACCAGCAAAGCATCCAGTCTTGAGCTGCTCTGTGGACTTGGATCTGAGTTGGATCAAGAACTTCAAAGGAATCTGCAGGTATCACAGGGAGGGGTTTTTTTTAACAAAAATTAGATCTATGCCCTCTCGAGCCCCATCAAATCCTGATCCAGGCTCAGATCTGCACACAGAGCCTCTGCTGTCAGGCAGGGAGTTTAAATCAGCTACATATAAGCAATAAGCAGTGAGTAAGCCCCTCTAAAACACTGTCACACTCAAGAAGCTGAGGTAGATGGAGCTGGTTTAGCAGTGTGGCTAAATAAGAAACATCAGTGCTGGGTTTGCTTTTACTCTGTGTTGTTTGCAAAGTTATACAAAAACTGCCCTACTGATCACTGAACACTCCATAAAACCAGGAGTGGGAGGCCTGGAGTGCCGCTAAATCCAGGAAAAGAGCAATCTTACTGCAGATGTCTGATAAAAGAAGCATAAAAGGCAAGAAAGAAAAGGTCAAATTCAAATGGCTGTGGAGGCGGCTGTAATAGCAACACATCCCGCTCCCCACCCCTCACCCTGATTCCTGGGGAACATGCAGGAGATTCAGGGAGAGTCCAAAACCTGTTTAATCTCATCAGTAAGGGCTGGAAACACCAGAAATATCTTCAAATTTTACTCATTTCTGCAGAGATGAGAAATAAGCATTTTATTTGTTGGAAGGAAACCTTTGAGGAGCCTTTGAGTTGCTCTGCCTGACACTCACTATTATAAATGTTTCCTGCAGCCTCGGGAGAAACTTTAACCTCCCCTTCTTTCCAGGATGCTTTAGAGCACAGCAGAGGACCTCCTGCCTCGAGAGGCACGTACCCCCTTGTCTTTTCAACCTGTAGCAGGAGTTGGTGAAGGTGAGAACATGGTACATCTTTTAATCTTATTCATTCGGAAAAGTTTTAGAGGCAGATCAAAGGTTGGAGGCATAACTGTTAAAGCTGGCAGTACTTTGACTTTGTAGTCTAAATAGCTTTCTTTTAATCAAGTAGTTTGTTTTGGGTTTTTTTTTTAATGGAATATTCATTGCTATTAGAGAACCCAGCCAAGCCTGAAACCCCTCGCGCTAAGTATAGTACACACGTAAGTAACGGTCCCTGCCTCCAAGAACCTACAGTCTGAGTAAACAAAGACAGACGATGGGCTGGGAATGGCAAAGAAGGTCCAATCAAGGTTGCAATCCAGGCGTGTAACCCAGCCCCGCACAACGAGCACAAGGCGATGCAGAAGCAGCTACACTGGTTTTAAGATCATAAGGAATCTCTATATTCATCAGACTGCCCAGCATGCCAGGGAAAGGAAAGCTCTGGTTTGCACATGGTGTGAACAGAAACTAGTAGTCACATTGGGCTATGGAGCCATGTCAGCTTTGTGGTTTTTCAGCATTTTCTGGTCTTCAGGCAATGCTGGGGCTGACGGAGCTTGGCTGGAACACGAGGAGCTGCTGAGCCAGACCAGGTCTCCAGGAGAGACGTCCTCCACCACACTGAAGCTCTAGGAAAAGATGAATAAGCTGAACATCTCAGTGAGCTTTGTCTATGCTTTAATACTTCCTGTGAATGCCTTATTTGCACTGTGAGTTTTTCCAATTTAACCTTCCCTCTCCTGGAGCTCGCTACAGACCAGACAGCCAGACTTGCTGGGATCTTACACAAAAGCATGATCACAGCATGGATCAGATGTCACCCTTCTGCAGAAGACCCAGTGTGGCACACCATGGCTGTCAAGGTCAATGCCTGGGAGAGTGTGAACGAGGCCTGTCATGCTTTCAGGTGGACATGTGGTGGCTGGGACACACAGCCAGTGAGGACAAACTGCAGAGCTCCTTTCTGTGCAAGGCTCTGAAGCAATGCAAACCCAAGGCAGCAGGAGCAGCATCTCACCTTCTCTGTCACCCCGTATTTGAGATAAGTCACAGATCACATTGTGATCAACAAATGGTGTCCATAGTGGGGAGAGAGGTCATGGTTTTGGGGTATGAGACCTAACCTCCATGCAGAAAAGCTCCTTGCAAAACTTTGCAGTGTGCGTCTGATGCTTAGACCCGTGCCCAGTGTGAGTGCCCGGCATCTGATCACCTACATGCGGCCCATCTCCTAATTAGCATGAGAGGGCAAGCTGTCAGCCTAAATAAAACCACTAGGATTCAGGAGAGTTTCTTAATTGAAAGGCAAAGGCATGAACGCCGGAGCGAGCGCCGGCAGACGGTCAGGGAGCAGCCGTGCACAGAGACAGTGCCTGGGGGAGAGGGAAAGGGCACGTTCCCTGCGGCTCTCCCAAAACCGCCCCGTGGGGCCGTCCACTCTCAAGTAAACAGCCCACGCAGCCCTGCCATGCCTTCCCTTTCCCCCATGTCAGATTATCATCTGCAGATATGCAAAATAATGCAAATGAGGTTATAAAGATGTTAATTATGCTGAAGGAATTAACTGCTCATTAACTTAAACTTCCTGCTCAATTATTTTCATTACTGTCCCTGCTTTTCCAGTGAGAGGAAAGGACACGTACCAGCCCTGATGCTCGCCGTCCGTCCCCTTTCCCACAGCCTTCTCCTGGCAGTCCTGCCCCACGAGGCTGCTCAGCCCTTCTCATCCCCACTGGTGCCACTGACCTGCTGTCTGGAGGCAGCGACCCACGTCTGGGCACCCACGTTCTGCCGAGGGCCATGGCGAGTGCCCTGCGAGCAGGCGGGACACGTGGCAGGTCGCACGTCCGGGCAGGGGATCAGGTCCCCTCTTTGTCACTGCATCACTTGGATTGAATTAGATCGTGTCCTCACGCCTCAGTTTCCCCATCTGCAATATAATAAGGCTGATGAAGAGCTTGGAAATCCATTCATGGAAAACAAGAAATGAAAGCCTGGGGGAGGGTGTGGGGGGGTGTTAATGTTAAAAAAAGATTTGGCAGCGTGTTAGGAAATGTATTGTGAAAAGTCATTTTGCGGCAGTCAGGGAAACAGCCAAGCGATTTAACGCTGACAGTTGTTGCCATCCCTTGTTTTTGTCCACAGATATGCCTGGACTGATATCCCAAGTCATCCCTCACGTTGGCAACTTTCATCTCTTTCCACTCAAGCAAGCCCTATAAACTGCCTGTATTAAAACAATTAAATTACGTGCATGGCATTTACACAAATACTGGTACCATCATTAATGGCAGCATTTAGAGATGCAAAGGGTGTCTGCGTGTGCTCTGTAATCCATCAGGGAGAAGAATCAGATTTGCCTGCTGGTTTGGTTAAAATATTTAAATGAGAGGTTGCTGCACTTCAAGACAGAGGAAATATTGCCAAGGAATGTATCCGAAAAAACACAGTTCATCATGACACCTCTCAAAGGGCCGTTTAGTCAGATCTGCATACCGGAGATACCCACCCATGCTGTTGGGTCCCTGCAGCCTGGATGCTGCCTGACACACGTTGAGACCTGCCCCAGAGAAATTAGGAAACGAGCTAAATCCAGGCTGGGAAGAAGAGGCGTAACAGTAAGTAAGTAGCTTCTCCGGCACTATAAGAAGTCAAGAGCAGCTGCAGAAGGCCAACCTGCATGTCGCTTCAGCCCTGTCTCTTGTCTCAGGCAGGACAAAAGTCAATGTCAGAGCAAGGGTATAACAGAGCAAACATATATCACACTCCCTTTTTTCAGTACCGCCTCAGCCTTTGAGCATTCGCAGAACAGTGGCAGTTTCTGTGTAGTTATTACCCCTCAGTGGGTCTCCTCCCATGCACTCGCCCACTTTGCCATCGTGCAGACTCTTGCAGCAAGGAGTCCTACAGCCCAGCTCTGTGGTGAAGGAAGAGCTGCCTCCTTTGGTCTGCTTTGAACCTGCCTCCTGCTAACATCATTCATGTCCCCTAAATCTTGCACTGGAAGAGATGACATATGGCAAATCCCCCTTTCTACCTGCCTTCCCTCGTAGGGGTGAGGTGATGCTCCTAGAGCATCACTGAGAAGTCTGGCTGAGCAGGGACTGCATGTGGCACTGCCTCATCCCATGCTGAGTGTATTTTATCTCTATTTTATTTGTACAGGTGAAGCCATGTAGCACAACGGAGCGAGAATCTGGCCAAATCTTTAAGATTTGGATGGC
>NW_009650249.1:2407558-2409407 GCF_000708025.1 Charadrius vociferus | reverse complement strand
AGAGGGATGCACGGAAGAAAAACGAGGAGCCAGAGATGGGGCACATCTCTCCCATGTGCATTGGTGGCTGCTGAGATTGGCAGCCCAGAAGCTCTTTGCTCGGTGTCCCCAGCAGACCCAGTCCAGCATCGAAGCCACTGTCCCACTGTCGCGGGACTCAGTGCTGGAGAGACCCATGGCAAAAGCCACTCACCAAGTCAGAGATGAGCTGCCAGGAGAGGTTGGGAGCAGGGAAAAAGAAAACAGCCCTGGGAAGAATAGACTTAACAGAAGGAGTCTGCGGTTTGTGGAAGGCAAGGTTCAACAGTGGTTCGTTGTAGTCTGTAATTACCAACAGAGGGAAAAGACAGCTGATACTGGGAGATGCTTTCATCCAGCAGACAAAAGCCTGGCGAATCCAATGGCTGGAGGCTGAAGTTAGCAAAATTGAACTGGAGGATGCAAATATCTAAGACTGACGATAATTAACAAGCTCCCCAACTACTGCTACTCAGCTGTTGCAAGAGGATCACGGGCAGAGTGGAGGAGCTGCCCACGTTGGGGTTAGCTGCCTACCCCTGCTTAGCGCTGCATGGCACGTAGACAGTGAAGCAGGGCTGGCTCCAACGCCCTGGAAGCTGAGCTGGGGCTTGCCTGGAGATGAGAAGACAAAGGAAGGTCCTAACCTGCTTATTGTCTACCACACACTGCCCGACAAACTGCCCCACAAACTTCATCCTTGTACTTTAGCATCGCAGCAGAAGTCATTTGGGCTCAAACCCTTCTCTGCTTGCAGAGGGTCCCTGGGTGGCGCCAACCCATGGGACACAAAGAAAAAGATGCTGAGTAATCCCCGGCCATGCCGCACATGGTGACTTTAATGTGTAGTCTGTCGCTAATGCCTTCGCTGTTTTGTGGGTTGTGATGTGTTGAGGGATGTGTCACGCTGATGTGTTATGGGGGGTTTAAGTGTCTACTGTGATGACTTTCCTTCGGCTGCTGCATTGTAGGGACTGCAAATCTGCATGGGGCATATCGTGCCTGATTAATTTTATGGACTGCAGTGGGTCAAGGTTGATTTCTTTTCCAAATAAAATACCGGTTTAAGAGTAACTCCATGTGCTTGCTAGCCTGGGGACTTAGGGTGCCATTTTATTGGCTCATGTAGATTGCTTGCTGGCTGTTTTTATTCTTTAATAAAACCTTTTGGCAGAGCTGTGGCTTCTTGTTGCCTTACAATTAGGGAGAGAACAACCAGTGCTCAACTCCGACACAGAAGTTTATGAAACCAGCAAAGATATGCAGGGAGACCTCTAAGAACAATGAAGGCTGAGCTGCTGGCTGCTAACGAGAAGGAAATGTGTTATTTTTAGCTATCCAAGAAGGTGGAAGGTGAAAAAAACAACACAACAACAAAGGAAATCTATAGTCCAATCCAGGAAGCCAAAAAACAACGCCAAAAAAAATAACAAGCTGACTCTCTGGCAGGGTAATTCTTTCACTAATGGGAAGGAGGGGACTTTGTAGCTGGCAGAGCCCCTGGGGTGTGAGGGGTCTGTCTGCCCACTGCCTGGGGCTCGGGACCGTAGTTCCCCCGGCTTGGGGACCCAGTCTGCAAATCCAAATTGGGGTGAGCTGAGGTCCGCGAGCAGAAGCAAGTCTGTGTGTGCACCCAGCAGACAGCCCAGCTCATTAGCAGAGGGGGGACTCTTGCGGGCCATCAGGACAGACCTTCAGCTGCCCAAATCATAGGATCATAGAATGGTTTGGGTGCGAAGGGACCTTAAGGATCATCCAGTTCCATCCCCCTGCCATGGGCAGGGACACCTCCCAC
This sequence comes from Charadrius vociferus, assembly GCF_000708025.1. Taxonomy (NCBI): domain Eukaryota; kingdom Metazoa; phylum Chordata; class Aves; order Charadriiformes; family Charadriidae; genus Charadrius; species Charadrius vociferus. Next base: position 2,407,594 of record NW_009650249.1, on the reverse strand, counting down.
CAGCCCAGGTGGCTCCAAGCCCCGTACAACCCGGCC
>NW_009650249.1:2382916-2407337 GCF_000708025.1 Charadrius vociferus | reverse complement strand
CTCCAGCCCTCCCAGCATCTCCGGGGCCTCCTCTGGCCCCACTCCAACAGCTCCGTGTCCTTCTGCTGTTGGGACCCCCCGAGCTGGAGGCAGCACTGCAGGGGGGTCTCCCCAGAGCGCAGCAGAGGGGCACAATCCCCCCTCGCCCTGCTGGCCACACTGCTGGGGATGCAGCCTGGGATACATCAAAAGAATCTGCAAGTCAGGGCAGGGAAGGAAAGAAGCAGATGAGCTGACGTGAGAGCAAAGCCGCAGCACTGGCAGCCCAGAGGGAGAAAGGAGAGGCCAAACCCTGAGAGAAAACACGAGAGCAGAGCACCGCGGGACGCCTGGGCAGGGCTCTTTGCAAACACCGAAACCAGCCCTGCATGCAAACCCCCAGTCCGCTGTGGGAATGGGGCTGCTGGTGCCAATGTGAGGGTGGGACGGTAACGCGGCGAGGATGAGCCCATCGGCTGAGTGAGGTGTTTGGGTAGTCAACAACTTGCCCTTACCAATGAGCTCGGCTGTCCCCAGGGCTGCGAGGGTGACAGGGAGACAGACCTGCAGTGGGGAGCTGCTGCCTGGCACGGAGAGCAACTGCTTCGGGCTCACTGCCCTAACATCCAGATCAGGTTTTACTATCAGAGTTACAGCAGTGACCTAAGGGATGGGGCACAGAGGCTTGGGCTGGGGTTCGCATTACAGCGGGTCCCACTGGGTGTGTAAATAAACACCAATAAAGAAAATTCCTCTGTCAGATGACATGCATTTGCTCATGTCCTAGTGCACAAACAGTGGAAGAACAGAACATGACCAGGAGTGAGAAGAGGGGGGGTATTTTTTCACACAGCTGATCCCATTTCTAATGGGAAACGTTACTGTAGGCTGGAACCGACTCCCTTCCCGTGGAGCATCCTCCCACAGAGGAGTCGTTGCATTATCCTGCGTTATAGGTTAACCAGTGTCTTTGTGGATGAGCACCCTGTACTGCCAAAGCCTGATCCGGCACCTGAGAGTGCATTTCCAGCGAGAAGCTGTCTCACTGGGAGCACCCTGGAGCTGCCAGGCAGTGAGAGAAAGTGACAGTAATCAGATGGCGAATACAGCGTAGGAGCCAAATTAGGAGAATAAAACCTAATTGACTTGTCCAGCAGCTTTGTCAAGGGACTCTAAGGCTCATCGTCGCTCTCCCAAGCTGCCACATTGCGTTCCCACGGCACCACGGCGGGGCCTGGAGAGAACGTTTGCTGGGAACTGGGGACTTTGCAAATCCTCCCAGCTCCTCTGAGCATTTAAAGGACTAACACTTGCCAGGAGATGCAGGCAGACAATGCACAGCATGCCCTTCTTCCTCCCCGAGAGCAGAGCCACTGTTTCCCGAAGCCGGCAGGGGATGCTGCCTGGACGGGCAGCGCTCCCGCTTTCGGCCCCGCAGCTCTGGCCCCACCAGACGAGATCTGCACGAAGGCTGTGGTCCTCCCGGCAGAGCCAGGCACTCCCTCTCCTCAAAGGGCGGATTTTGTAGGAAGGGACCTGAAAAAAACCCTTGGCATGGGACAGCAGGTGCCCCCAGGGTTGACTTTATGGCTTCTTTCTTTGATTGTTAAAAATATTTTTTTAAAAAGTAGAAATCCATTCCAACTGTTTAACCCTTTTGCCCTGCTCACACTTTTACATCTCTTCTCACCTTGTGCTGGTCTCTGTGTGCCTGAAACCCCACCGGCTGTACCTGCGCAGCCCTGCTCAGAAGGGGCCATTGGGGAGAGCACCTGAATGGCTACCTCCAGCCCTACAGGGCGGACAAAGCCTCCTGCTGTAGGTTCACAAGTACCTGAAACTCATAAATTGGTCCAGTGTTGCCCAGATTGCTGTGCCCACCCCCATTCAGCCCTGCAATGAATCACACCAGGGAAAACGTTTTGCTGAGTTGGAGCCAGATGCTTCTTGTGGGTTGTGGGTTTAATGCAGACCAGCTCCCGGGTTCACCAGGAGGTTGCACCGGGCTGCTCGTGCAGGGGGAGGGGGTGGGAGGGAGCAGGCAGTGGCAGAAGGAGGGCAGATTCGCTCTTGTATTTCTCTCCCCAGACTGCAGCTGAAGAAGTTTAAGGGATTCCTTCAGCTTTGGACATGTACCTCAGAGACAGCTCTGTTGGAACTTTTGTTTGGAATGGCATCTTTCCCTTCCCCCATGAGGATGGTGGTGCCACACATGGGACAAGCCCTCCCTCCCGCGCCTTTGGCAGTCACCGTCCCGCTCCCAGCTCCGCCTGGCTGCCATCTCCCCGCGCCCCAGCTGGGCTTTCAAACAAGGCTTCACAAGCAGGACATCCACGGAGTTGACATCCACGGAGTTGCCGAAAGAGGATTACAGCTGCGCTGGTGGGAACAGCCAGCTCCCAGCCAGCAGGCGTGGAGGTGCAGACGTTTGCTTTGGCATTCACCCATTTGCCTCCTATAGCCCCAACATGAAAAAACCCCACAAAAAACCACCATCAGGAGCTGCAACAAGTTGCAGTGTGTGCACTCTCCATGCCGCTGCCCGATGCTCACCGTAGCAATGTGGCCTGGGACTCGCCACAGCGATACCTCATTAGAGGGTTATGAGCCAGCCCAGGCACCGCCTGGCGAAGGGGTGATACAGATCTGTCACTCCGGGGACACCGGGGGCTGCGGTGTTAATTCAGCCCCAACAGCATTACAGGAGCTGGCAGCAGTGAGAACAATAAGAGCTGTGCCCTCCATTTCCCATTTCCTTGATCCCCAAGGGGTCTTTTGCATCATGGAAGTCCTGTGTGAAGACCTTGGGCTTGATTTGTCTTTTATATGCATGGATTTTAGCCTTGCTCAACTCCATCAACTGCAGGCAGGCCATTGCCTATGTTCCCTTTGCAGGCATTTGCTGGTGTTTCCCAAAATGAGCATGGCACAGAAATGTAAAGAGACTTTTAACATCACAAAGAGGTCGGGCTTCCCCACACTCGGGAAGCCGGTAGCGCTGCACGGCTGCTCGGTAGGCAGCACTAGAGATAGTGATAAAACCAGCGTTTAGCTCTTTTATAACTGCGCGTCTGGAAGCACCTTCTGCAGGAAGGTATTCCTAAGCCTGGAGATGGGAGATAGTTTGTCCCTCATCACGAAAAGCCCGGCTCTGTCTCCCTACCACACACTTTGCCATCAGCACACCGCCCCGGCCCCCGGCAGGGTCACACTCCTCCTGCTTCACAGCCATTTGCTTTTCTTCTCCCAGTGTGATGGTTTGGAAGGCTGAATGTGAAACAAAAGGTGAAAATACTGTCATCTAAACTCCTCTCTGTCCCCTCTCCTCCACCTCTGATGTAGCTGCTTACACACTTGTATTTGCACAAATAATGAATGTCTCTTGGGGAAATCGTGTTATCACCCCCGCTGTGCAGCAGCAAGGTACCAGCAGATGATAACACACATGAAGATAGACAAGGCAAGCTATAAGTGCTCTGCATCTCTGGAAATCTTCCCCTTTTAGTCCTGATGGAAACAGACTTTTCCTCTGGTATTAAAAAGGTGATAGGATTTATATATATGTACCCGAAGAAGTGAAACAGAAGTGTCCCAGTGCTATTGGCTGTTTGTGGTTGCCCCTATGTAGGGAATTCTCGTCGTTATTCGACATTCAAAGCTTTTGAGTGACATTTGTATGAAGAGTTTCCCTAAATGGCCCAGGGAAGATGCTCTGATTTTTGGAAGAGGTGGAAGTTTACTCCTCTGCTTTCAACACATGACATTTAAGGGTGGGAAGACACTAGTGCCCAGCCGTGTTTTAGCTTGTAGCATGGAAAAAATGCTCCCAGAGAGCAGACATTGTGTGTTTCAAACAATTCAAATTATTTCAAAGATCTGGATTTTCCCCTCACTTCTTGTGAGTAAAAGACACCAGAGCACTACTGAAGGTCTTCTGGCCTCCTGTGTGGAATGGCACCCATCAGAGACAGCTTTCCAGGCAGACCAGGGTGCTACAGACAAACCTTTTCAGGCTGTTTGCGCTGCAGCCAGGGATGATACTGGACTGGGATGGTGAGTACCAAGATGTCCTAGCAAAATAAAATTGCAAAGTATCTCATGCATTTCTGGTTTTGAAACATTCCTGACCCAGCAAGGAGAAAAGAGATCCCCTTAAATCCCCCTAAAACTTGAAAATCAGAGAATGAAGTCAGCACCAGGGTGAAGACTGGATAATAAGAAGGCAGAGTGTGGACCAGGACCTGGACCAGACTCTGCTGGGGCTAGCTGAGGACACTGTCTAAGAGGATCCATCAGAAGCAAGATATAGAGACCTCACATCCAGACGCAGTTCACGATGGCAAAAGGAAGCCTGGGACGAATCAACAAAGCCACTACAAATATTTTAAAATTCCTGGGTGCTTGTAGGGTCAAAGGAAGAGGACCACAGCACCACACTGGTCAGTGGCTGCTGCTGGGAAGCAACCTGCTGATGCAAAAGGAGGGTCAATCCTTTTTTATGGTCACCCGGTATTAGTTCCCAGGACTGTGCAACATAGACATCACCAGAGAATCGCCCCAACCTTGCCAAGAGGAGTCCCTCATCCATCCCCCTGCACTGCTTTAGGCACCACAGCAAGCCGCAGCCAGAGGAGCTCGTTACAAGTCTGTTGGCCAAGTGCTGCTGTCATTGCCTGCACGAAGCAACAGTTTCCAAAGCTGATGGATTGAAAACAATTAGTCGCTTCTATTCCTTTCTTTGAGGAAAACACAGGCATGAGCAAACTCTCTGGCAGCGTATGTTGATTTCTGATAAAATAATTCATCCAAATGCCTATGCAAATCAGCTCTGGCCAATAATCACTAAAAAAAAAAAATTAGTGCTGTAAATATAATGAAAACATAATTAGCAATTAAAGACAAGGGTGACAGCCTGGTGCTACGAATGGAAATAATGGGAGTGTTGCTGTGCATCTGAATGCCGGCGGAAAGCAACAGCCTTTCAGGGCTGCTGTTTTAAGTTCTGCAAGACACTAATTGAAAGACACTTTCCCGGGTGAAGACCTCGGCGTCTCTGACGGCTCAGGGATTACTGAAGCTCTGGGGAACAGGCTAATCCTGTCCTCCCTCGGAGGGTGTTGGCACACATGCTCATCTCCCAGGTTCTGTACTGCCTGGTGCCCAGCTCTGAAGCAGGGTGGCTGGAAAGCAAGACTCCTGTGAACTATTTTGGACAAAGTACCTGCCCCATGGCTGCCTGCCAACCTGGGAGCGGGGAACCCGGTGACCCAAGGGGTCCCATGCAGTCTACCTTCTCTCTTGCGTTTCTCTTCTATTTACTTGCTTGTGAAAATCTAGGGAGGTGAAAATTTAGGGAGGTGATTCTTCCTCTCTACTCTACTCTGGGGAGACCCCACCTGGAGTACTGCCTCCAGCTCTGGAGCCCCCAACATAAGAAGGATGTGGACCTGTTGGAGCGGGTCCAGAGGAGGCCCCAGAGATGCTGGGAGGGCTGGAGGCCCTCTGCTGGGAGGACAGGCTGGGAGAGTTGGGAGGGTTCAGCCTGGAGAAGAGAAGGCAAAAAAGGGGAGACCTCAGAGCCCCTTCCAGTGCCTAAAGGGGCTCCAGGAGAGCTGGGGAGGGACTTGTGACATGGGCATGGAGTGATGGGACGAGGGGGAATGGCTTCAAACTGGAAGAGGGAGGATTTAGATTAAATCTTAGGAAGAAAATTTTCATTTTAAGGGTGATGAGCCCCTGGGGCAGGTTGCCCCGAGAAGCTGTGGCTGCCCCATCCCTGGAGGTGTTCAAGGCCAGGTTGGACGGGGCTTGGAGCAACCTGGGCTGGGGGGAGGTGGCCCTGCCCAGGGCAGGGGGGCTGGAACTTGATGATCTTCAAGGTCCCTTCCAACCTAAACCATTTGATGGTTCTGTGATTCTATGATCTGAGTTTTCCAAGTTAAGGGTTCAACTTTAGAGGATGTAACTGCGGATCATGAAGTATTTGAGCCTGAAGTCTGTGGGAAGCAAGGCGCAAAGATCTCCCACTGGGACAGAGGAGGCTGTAAAGATTTATTCTCCTCTCCACCTTTAATGATGTAGAATTAGGAATTTAAATGCAGAACATCCAACATCAGGTTTCCACACTTTGGCCTGCTCCCCGTGCTCAAAACCCTCCTTCAGTTGAGAGTAGCAATTATTTCTTGCCTCCTTCACAAGGACAGCGAGAAGTGTAATTAAGCAGGACATGATTTTTTTGTCAGTTGTGTGCCTGCACCTCACATTAAAGCCGGTGGTAGCTGAAGGGATAATTGAGCCACTGGTGTTTATAAAGCACTTTGAGATCCTTGAGTGAAACGAGGATGTTTATGACCGTGACTGTGGCACCACAGCTGACATCTCAACCCGGGCAGCCCTTTCCATCCTACCAACACTGTGTTCACGCACAAACTCACACTGCGGTTGTTTTGTTCAATGCGTAGCACAAAGGCATTGCCTGGGCCATGGGGGTCATCTTTTGGGTCTAGTGGTGTATGTGACCTAAAAAACCCCTCTGGTTCTCTATGTTAAAAGCTGAGAAAACTAAAATTGTACAGAGGATGGTGATGAGGGAAGGAGAGGAGCCGTGGTTTTGTCCGTCATGCACTGCTCCAGCCCTGGGACCTCTCTGGGCTTAGATCTTCACAAAAGCAGATGGCAACATCAGTCTGTTCGAAGCTGAGATCTGAACTGGCCCATTTATCGGCACTGGCTGAAAACCAGACTTTCTCTTCCATCGGAAAGTCTGACATTTTGAGCTCCTTTTTCAGTCCAAATCCAAAACCCAACAGCCCGGGTTTAAAAATTCCCTGAGGCAGAGAAGGTTCTAAAAATGTTGCTGTCACATCGTGGAAATATTATCTTGTACCTGGCCAAGTCTATCCCAGGATCCAGCCTAGAATCTGAAGTCTCAGTTTTTAATAAGAATGGGCTTTAGCTTAGGAGAGCAAATGTTTGAGAAATGTTAAAAAAAATGTCTATATGTTATGGGAGGGAAATGAAAAAGTCAAAACTATTCATTTTTGTGCTTTCCTGGGTGAAAATCTCTTTCCAACCTGTATTTTTCTTTGAGATTTTTCGAATGATGACAGCGTCACGTTTTTCCGATAGGAAACACCTCTGCTGAAGATGGCTTGGCCGCCTCTCCCTGTGGGGCATCCACGTGGCTTACCTTGTGCCTTATCTCGCCCTCTTCAGAGCACCCCTCTGCCCCATCCCCACACCACAGCTGCTAGCGGGCTTAGCTGGGTATTTGCACTCACCCAATGAGAGCATTTCTCTCCTGAACACTGCTTCCCAGCTTAATACTTTATGAGAGTGATTAGAACTGATTTTTCTCTTTAGCAAAGAGTGGTTGAAAGGGGTTTTGGAGCCCTGTGGAGCTCAGCAATGAGGGCGGTTCCTAACTGCCCTGCAGAGCAGACATGCCAGGAGCACGGAAGCTCCTTGGCTGCTCTAGGGATGAAGCAGACTTGTCCTCTCCGCAGTGTCCCTGCTTAGCAGGGTTTCATCCTTTTGCCCTTCTCTTCCAAGTGCCTGACCTACCCCATGGTCACCCTTCCTTCTCCATCCAACTCACTTCAACACGACCAGCTTGGCCGGACTCAGTGTCTAATGGGTTTCTTTGCTTGGCTGGGTTCATATCTGTTGCCCAAAAGGATGCCACTAAACCCAGACGACTGGAAACAATTAAAAGAGATGCGTCCTGCTGTTTGCCACATTGCTGAAAAACATCATCCAGACGCCATGAAAATTGACTAAATTTGTCCCTAAAAACTCTATGCAGGGGAGATCTTTTGTCGCTTACACATCTCTGAGCCTGACATTAAAATGGAGAGTTACTATATGTTGCCACGAGGGATTTATATCTAAAGTAATAACTTAACGCCACGGCAAATGCTTTAATTTCTTTGTAGTATGAATTAGCATACTAATCTGATAATAATGCATTACAGCCTGGAAAAAAAAAAAAAAGAAAAAGATATCACGCATGGCTAATCATTATAGGAATTGAAACCAAGACAAAGGATCGCACTGTAATTTGGCTGAAATTTCATGGTCATACACCAGGGAAGGTGCCGGGCGAGGATGGGGGCGGGGGGGTGTCAGATCACAGATATACTTTTAAGGAGCCATAAAAGCAAAGGCTATCATCAGCACAGCCAGCCAAAATTTGGACTGTATATTTACTGGCCTCTCATATTCTGTGCAAGAAGCATTTGCCGGGGTCTACTGAAATAAACGGGAATGATGCCTAAACCCGTCTGGGGCTAGTTTAGTCAACCTGTGGTCTGTGAACTACAGAGAGTTCCTAAGACAGGAGAAGGTGATGTGATTGCAAAATGTTATTTCAAAAAGCCAAAATGTACACACTGAGGTCTTACCAAAAAGCAATTAGGCACAAAGAGAGGTAAAACAGACACCAAGGGATGCACTGAGAAGTCTGCACTGACCACAACAGGAGCTTGGACACATAAACATATCTAAGTCACCCATGTCCAGACACGCAAACGTGGGTATCCTAATGTGGAACTGAACCCCATCCTGCCAGCAGCGCACCCCAGATAAATCCTTCCAGCAGAGCAAGGTCTCAAGGGGGAAGGTGATTAAGCATCAGAAGCGATTACCAGGAGATGTAGTGGTATCTGCATCCCTTGAAATCCTTAAATCCAGGCAGGGCAGCTTGTGCAAAGCTATGTTGTAGCTCAACCTGTAATTACGGGCTGGACGCCCATCAGGAGAGGAGGTGTTGTGGTCTGTATTTATGCAGAATGATCTCAGGCTGCTTTCTGTGCTGCTGGGGACTCAAAGCAGTGCGAGGAATGTGCTCGTTTTCCAAGGTGAGCGCACGAGGGGGTTGGAGAGCTGGGCTCTTTGTTCAGGGTTTGGGGTTTTTTTTTGAAGGGTGCCTCTAAAAGAGTGTCTATAAATCCATCACACTCCTGAAATGAAGTGTTTTGGCAGGAATGGCGGAGAATGTAATTGGAAATAGTTCTGAACATTTTCATAGCCGACAAATTAAATTGCCTTTTGTGGCTATGAATATCACAAAGCCCATAGTGCCAATATCCCAGTTAAGTTCCCTTAAATTTCTAGACATGGACTGAGGATTATTCAGCTCTATATTTGACATTCCTTTTCCTCTATTACATCTGTCAGCAGAATTCGGGGTCCTTTTTTCACCTTCAGTATTGGAAGAAGTACTTCAGCTTGCAAAGAAAAACTTTCCAGTTAAAATACTTTCTGCACAAATTAATACGAAGTAAATACATGGCACCGAGCTTGTACAGTAAAGCATGAACAGCACAAGTAACACTCACCAAAGAATTCTTACTTTGGTGAGCAACTAGAACAATTGGAAATTAATAGTTTTTGTGTCATCCCAAAATGCTTTATATTTGCCTTAATGAAAGGACTTCTTTTAAGTAGGAGAGATGTTTGACTTAATTTTATTTTTTTCTTTACTTTTAAGAAATTCAAACAATTTGTCTGAAAAAAGTGATGTTTTCTCCCTAGTTGATGGAATCTCATTTAGTGCTACTTTTTCCACCACCCCATGATGTGACCTGTTGTGCCCACGTGTGTTCTGCTCAGGCACTGCAGCACTCCCTTGATTGTTTTTTATGGTGTTTTCCTACCTTGTTGCAACTTTGCTGTCCCATCAATAAAGTGGGATCAACGATGGCAGAGTCTCCCGTTGAATCAACAGGTCTTTTTGGAATTCTGCAGAAGAGAAGATGACACCTGCCAAATTAGAGATTCCAGGCAGAGGTTTATAAATTGGAAATAGCTACTCATTTTCAGAGAAGATCATGGAAATGTACAGTTTTTGCAAACTGCATGAATTCCACCTCCAAATCCAACCTGTTTCCAGCTAAATTAAACTGACGGGTTTTTTGAAGGTTGCTAGACAGCAAACAGTAACCCCATGGAAGGGTAAGGCTCAAATTAAACCTGAGCTGGAGCACAGAGAGGTTTGGCTCACACAGAAATGATCCCCAAAAGTCAGGCAACTTCAGAAGAAACAGCTGACTTAAAAGTAGGGGTGTGGGTAAAATCTGAATTGTTGTTAACATAATTTCTAGGCTGTTTGATTTACCATAGCTGAAGATCTAACCTTAAATACCTGTGTGGCAGCAGGGTGTGTTTAGAGGCTGTAATATCTGAGGTAGAAAAGGAAAGAAGGGAAATGGAACTTAATGCAATGGGAAAAGACACCAAGATGCCACTTGGCCGAGTCAAGGTCAAGGAGGAGGTTAGAGCCAGCAGTGATGCTTAGGAGGAGCGTCCACCAGATTTGCACTGCTTTTTCGTTGTCTTTGAACAAGAGGCGAGGAAAAAGTCTACTCCAGCTGAGTGGATGCAAGAAACTCTTGTTCTTCTTGTCGTAAGGGCGTTGCTCAGGCAGAATTGCTTTCACCTTCGTTTCTATATGTTTTTGTCCCTGTTCCTGCAGTTCCGAACCAACCTGCCACCTGTTTTGCTCCATGTTGCTATGGCAATTGGAGAGGTGTTGCACAGCCCTTCTGCAAACTGCAGCAGCCCTGCATAGGCAAACCGTCTTGCAGAAAGCAAGAGATGTGAGCTGGCCTTAGGACTGACCCGAAATGAAATACATACAGCTGCGCTTGGCATACATCACGTCTAACGTTCCCTCTGCTAAGGAGAAGGAATTTAGATAGTCACAAGTGAAGCACCAAGTCGAGACCTTGTCTTCAAAATTCAACCGTGGAGGTAGATGCTTTGTGGCAAGAATCTGGAAACTGCTTTCTGAAAAATTAAGAAGCAAAGAGGCAAAATATCACAGAAGAAACAGCTCTGATATTTCTGAGGAAAGCAATTAATCTTGTGAAAAATGCATTGCATGGTCTAGATTTCCAGAGCAAAGCTGAGATTTCCAAGGGCATCAGAAGAGACCCTGGAGACCTGAGCCTGCTCCTCGGAACCGTCCTCTCAATCAGTTTTAAACTCCTCAGCCTAAATTCCCAACCAGCTCTGAAACTCTGTGTGTTTCTCTCCAAAGCTCTCCATCACCTCAGCGCACTAAGCTTTCCATTTGGGGAACTTCCCAGCCCTCCCAGACTGCATGGTTTTCCACAGAAGGAGATAAGACCCAGAAGGACAGTGCGTGCCATGCCCACGTTCTCCCTGCAATTTCCTGGGCTTGATAAGTTGGCTGTGGTACCAACTTAATTTCTAGCTTGAGAAATCAAGCTACTGTCCTACTTCAAAATATCCCCAAGCGCTGCACCAAAATCTTAGTGTGTATAAAACTCCTGAGAGCTGGAGGTCCCTTGATGGTTCCCCCCTGCTCAGCCTTGTCCCACCGGTTCAGATGAAAGCATACCGATATTGGTCCCAGCTGGTCACTGAGTCGTCTTTAGACTTGCTAACTTAACCGGGATTAACATTAATTATCCCTGTCAGCAATTTTAGCCCTGAGTTTTCCCCTGAGCCGGGCACGGATACATGTGACATGAGTTAATTTTATACAAGGTCTTGGAATACCCCAAGTGCCTGTAACATCTGGCACGTCTCGGGGTTTCCACGCTCTCAGGGTCTCAGACTTGTCACAGACGGGTTGACTCCAGAGGATATAAGGTCCCTGGGTCAGGACCTATTGATTCTCTAGTGCTTTGTACAGCATTTGTCAGTGATTAGGGAAGGGGAACTCAACCCAAAGTATGTTGATGTGGGCTATGTGCATACAGACACGGTCATCCGGCTTGAGGGGGAAGTTAGATGAAAGGGCATTTTTGTTTGTCTATCCCCTCTTTGCCATTTGGGGTTGGGAGGAAGGTAAAAAGGCTGTTCTGTGATTTCCACAGCCCATCACGGTGACTGAAATGGTGAGCAACATTTTGCTGTCAGGTCATGAGGTGTCCTGGACAGGTATATGTTGGAGTCAGTAAGCAAAGAGCTCTTAAACTGCCTTTTCCATCCCTAAGTCCAGGAGTGGGGCCAAGGTAAGTCACTATCACTATCACTGTTGTGCTGAGGAAACTGAGGCACGGGAACACCGCCACTTGCTAAATAATGTCCAGCTGACAAATAGCAGAGGGGGGATTGAAATGCAGCAGCCTGAGGCACCCCTTGCCATTTCTGGGCCGTAAAGTATATATCACGGATGGTGCAATAATAGATTTTAAGTAACATAGAGGGCTTCCATGCCCTGCTGAGCACTGCTGCCTCTCGTGGAGATACCTGCTTACCTCATGGAGATAACTACTTAACTTCTAATTTTGGAAATCAAGGTACTTCCTTACCTTGCGAAGCCCTGCACCAACCCCTAGGAGCATGTCAACCTGTCAGATGCTGCAGATCAAAGCTGAGGACTTTACCCTGGCAGGGAAAACAGCTTTAGGTCTGTCTGGAGCACTTTGGAGAGGGCAACAACCTGCAGTCTAGTCCCTGTCTACAGCAGCGTAATGGCACTGGAGGCTGTCATGGTTTCAGCTGGGATGAAGTTAACTTTTTTCTAGCAGCTGGAGTAGTGACGTGTTTTGGATTTGGGATGGGAATAGTGTGAGATTGCAGTGGTGGTTTTCATTGTTGCTGAGCTCTCAAGGCCTTTTCTGCTCCTCACACCACCCGCCAGTGATGTTCTGAGGGTGCACAAGGAGTTGGGAAGGGACACAGCTGGGACAGCTGACCCTGACTGACCACAGGGATATTCCATGCTGTATGGCGTCATACTCAGTATACAAACCTGGGGGAAGAAGAAAGGGGGGAACGTTCGGAGTGATGGCGTTTGTCTTCCCAAGTAACCGTTATGCGTGATGGACCCCTGCCTCCCCCGGGATAGCTGAACACCCGCCTGCCCGTGGGAAGTGGTGAATTCCTTCTGTTCCTTTGCTTGCGTGTGCAGCTTTTGCTCTACCTATTAAACTATACCTTACTTTTACTCTTCTGATTCTCTCCCCCATCGAAGCTGCAGGGAGTGAACAAGCGGCTGCATGGTCCTGGCTGTCGGCTGGGGTGAACCCACAACATGCCCTGCACAGGAGCAGCTCTGCAGCGGCCGAGGCGTGGTAAGCTTTTATCTGCTCGGGAAGGTTATTCGTTTAAAAGCAGCACAACTTTTACATGGCATAAAAGCTTCTCAGGAGGGCAAGCCTTGAACCAGACCTTCGCTCCCCCCTCCAGAGCATCCCTCCCTGCGCCGGCTGGCCCTGCCACAGCCGTCAGCACCTTGACATACCACTGTGATTAATTGTTCCAGCTCCCAGGCTCTCATCTGGGGCTAACTGACAGGAGGTGAAGCATGACAGTGAATAATGGCAAGACCTTTGGAAGTCCAGGAGAAATTAAATCAACGCAACAGTATTTGTTTGCTTTCGTGTCCCCTGTCCCCCCCTCCTTCCCCGCCTTCGCCCCCCATCCTAATGGCATTTCAGGCTGTTTGGCTGCATTCCCCACCTCATAAACCGGGACTCAACATCACTGAGAGCAATGACTTTAAAACAGCCATTGATGTGCTGTTGGCTGTGGTGGTGCTGGCTGTTAACCCTTTCCCCTCTCAGGAGCAGGATAGTGCAGAGGCAGAACAAGCCCTGATGTTATGGCACTGAGATGGACCGGTTTTTATTTTAAACTGACTGTGAAAATCGCATGTGCCCAAGAGCCTCAGAGACTGAAATATCAATTGCCCAGGGCAACACGGCTAGCAAACGCATTCATTTTTCATTCTTGGCTGCTGGAGGGAGAAAGTCATGTTGCATACCTGGACCTCTGTCTGCCCAGCTTAATCAGTCCTCAACGCCTCCACTCTTGGCAAGGGCACAGACAGGACCGGGTTCTCTCGGAGATGCCCATCCCTGTCTCAAGGCAAGCAGAAGCCTCTCAAACTCATCCCCGGCTCTGACAGCACCGAAGGGCAACAGCTTGACCGTCCTGGATTTGAATTCATCTCTCTGTAACGTGCTCACAGACCTCCCAGGGCAACTTACTGAGCATCAGTGACTTTAGGGCTTGGGGGAGGAAAGCTTTTCTGCATCTGTGAGTTTTTGGTTTTGTTTTTTTTTTCTTTGAGTTTCTTTTTGTTTTGTCATTGGGTTGGTTTTGGGTTTTTTTTTTTGGAGGGGGTGGTGTTTTTTTTTTCTCCTGGGCTGGGTTCTTGCAAGCAGAGGACACGACTCATCAAATCTCGTGTTCTGAGGGGACACGTAGTTGGGTTATGAATGAAAGATGTACTCGGAGTAAAAACCAGGCCCCTGCAGTCAGGGTGCTGCTGCAGGAGGCCTGGCCTCAGCTCCTTTTGGTGACTTTCAGCAATGTTGCAGGGGCACCAAATGGATAATTCAGGCAGCAGTGGCGTTTTTCGCCATACCATGGTGTGATTTCAGGCTGCTTGGCTCCATCCCGCTGGGCCTCCCCAGCACCTGGCTGAAGTCATCAAACATCCCAGTGTGTAAGCCATGTCTAAGAGCATCCCAGTCCATAACCGGCTCCTTACCGGGACGAGGAGAAATGCATTCAGATCACAGACTCTCTCCCCAAGGAGAATCAAACCTGAGTTACCTAAGCATTGGAGGAGCTCCACAAGTACAGACAGAGTGAATAAGGAGGAAATAATACTTCTTGGGCCTCCAGCTTTGTTACGTACTCTATAAATGATTTATTTTTAATCACGAAAAGAGCTACAAGCAGCCTAAACCCAAATAGCTTACAGTTTATGTTGCTTACAACCAAATTTTAATTTCTTCTTCATTTATTTTGCCATGATCTCCTAATCAGTTTCTTTCCCACATGGAAAGGAGACAGTTGCAGTCCAAGGTGATTTAAGAGTTAAAGGAAAGGCTTTGAAAAATCAGAGTAAAGTCTCTAGCGCAGGTTGCCTGCTTCAGCTGCTGTGGCTCTGAGGACACCTAATCTGGGATCTGTATGCTGAAGTCCAGCCTAGAGATGCCAAGAAGTCCAAGCCAACACTTTCTCCAGGTGTCCCCTGTCACAAGCACAGAGGGGTTGTTTTCTTTTCTCCTCTGTGAAAACCAGCTGGCGCAGGCTGAAGTCATAAAAAAAAAAAAAAAAAAAGAAAAAAAAAGATCAGCATTGCAACAGAGAGGTTTTTGGTGGAAAAGCAATGCCTGGAATTGGTTGTGGTCTGCAACAAAGCCCTTCGGACACCAGCTCCAAGCGTGTGCTGTGCTCCGGGCTGCTGGGCATGGATCTCTGCTCTCAGCTCCGCGGCAGCACAGAGCAGCTGGGAGATGTCAGAGGAGCCGCACACCTCACTCCTCTGCGTCACAGGGAAACAGAGACGGATTTCACGACAGAGCAAGCTCCTGGGAACAAAAGAAACCTCAAAAACCTTCAGTGAGACCCCACCCCCGAAGCCAATCCACCACTGCTACGTATACATCACTCTGCATGTAAACCAGGACACTTGAGCTTCACGCTCTTTTTCCAGCATTATATGAGAGAAAGAGAGATTTCTAAATCCCTGACCCTTCAGGGACAAGCGTTCCTCCTGGTCACAGCTACCTGCATGGCTGCCTACAATTACACAGCACATTAGCAGCGTTATTGAGATTATGTTCTGCCAGCTACACAAATGAGCTTCTCTCCTTCCAGCAGTCACAGGCGCAAAGGACCCTTTGGAGGGGGTCTTGGCAATTAAGCCAAACAACAATTTTTACTGGGGTTATTTTCATTCCTTGCACTGGGCACCCAGTTTTTGTGCTGAGACATGTGCTACTTGAAGGACTGCTCCGCTTTTGAAAGAAAAGCACATTCCTGAGGTCTGTTGGCTTCTGGGTGACATCCTCAGATAGAGCATCCTGGCAGAGCTCTGCAGAAGTCAGCAGGACTTATCGGGTGTAAATCAGCCCTAGACCCGGTGTGGCATGTTTCACATGGTGAGCACATCTCTCAGAGCATCACTGCTCTGCTGAAGCTGCTGGGAGCCTTTCTGTTGACTTCCCCAGGTGCTGGCCCTCTTCCTAGAACAACCTGGAGCCAAGGACAGCAACGAGCTCTTATATATGGCTGAACATCCGTCTGTCTCAGGAAACTTTAGAAAGGGGGGATGTGCCACACTGCCCTTCTGCAGTGGAAGAGATGGAGGATATTCCGGCTCCCACCAGGGAAGGCTGTTGTTTTTCTGATGGCTGGACCCAAAGCTGATGATTAGAGAGGCCATTCATGCGAAAGCAGGACCAGCCTCCCTGCTGTCCTGTTCAAGCCATGACTTTGGTAAATTTTGTCCACCCCTCTTGCAACCCAGTGTCAGAAGTGCTGATTACTCCAGGGGAAGCCAAGAGAGCTGCGGTTCCTCTCCTCACCTGGAAACCTGGCACCTTAAATTGCTTTTGCAATTTCACCCAGACACATCATTACTGTCTTTCCTGTCCTAATTGTCCTGCAGTGCTGCTGTGCAGCATCCCACAGCACGGCAGGCAGCGCGGTCGAGTGGAAAAGGCAGGAGGTAGGAGGTTTGGAAGCCTTGAGTCCAGTCCCCCATGTTACTGCACTCCCAAAAGGGCAGGATCTCCTTGTGCCGGGTGCTGTACATGGGTTTTTAACTCTCCTTGTCTCTGCTTTTCCACTTGCTGACACTGACACAGCCAGGAGTCAGAAAGTCCCAGGCGTTATTGAGGGAGGTGGCAGCCTTGGATCACTCCAGCTTGATGGAGCAAAGCCCTGTCACCCCGCATCCCCAGGGCAGGGCTCTCTCCGGGCTGCCGCAGCCGTGGGGAGGGGTGTGAAGCCAGCAGCACTGCAGGGCGAGCAGTCACCACCTCCTGACACTGGTAAACAGACAGGGCCAGAAACGCCAAGGGACCAAGCAGGGGCCAGTAGCCTTGCACGACCCTTATACCATCCTCAGAGCCTCAGGCAAGAGCTGTGTGATGACGGTCATTTACTTGCTTGCTTTTTGGAACAAGATATGTAGTCAAAGTCAGTGCAGAGTTGTATCTGGAGTTTCCTTTGAGCTCTCAAGTCTGAGGAATTCACCCCAGCCTGGCTGAGGTGTGTAGACACAAGCGCAAGGTAACATAACTTACTTTTCACTTCTCCAAAGAAGGATAAAGCAAAGATGCACGTCCTGCATCCAGCAGACAGCTGGCAAGTTACCATCCCTCACCAAACCCCCAGTGACTTGCTGGGCTGTGCTAACACAGAAATAAGACCCCATGCCTTGTCTCAGCAGATCCATCTCAGTGTTATTGCTGTCGAGAGGGCTCCACCAGGCTGCCACCCGTCCGCCGACACAGCTTCTCATCTGTGCCCCGTGGCAGAAAACAGCTCGCCTCCCCTGTCCCAGAGTGATTAGTGGCAGAAAGATACCATCTGCCTTTGTTGTGAGAGCATCCCTGTACCCGGGGGCCCACGGCACAACAGCCTGTTCGTGGCACGGCCGAACGGGCCAGCCCTGTCCCCAGCCGTGTCCGTGTTGCAGGGAAGTGCCCAAGCCTTGTCATTACCCTGCGGCGAAGATTTTGCTTTCATTTTGGGCAGCCGGCTATTTGACTAGGAAACCCAAGCTGTGCTGTGAAGAATAGCACCGGGCTGTGTCTTCAGCAAAGTCTAATGTAGCAGAAGGCAATTGCAAGGGAAATTACATCTCGTGGAAGCAGGTAACCGTGCAACGATGTGAAAAGTGTTTTCCCTCCAGTGAGTGTGTGCGTGCTGCTGGCGTCTTGGTTTTCTTTATTTTTTTAAATGGCAGATCAGGACTCAATGCTCACAGTTTACTGCAGGGAAAATGATTTCATGGGTCTGCAACAACATGCAGTCACTTCCAGGCATAGCTGCTCATGGGTGGTACACCTCCTTCCAGCCCCTAACGCATTCTCCTCCATAGCACGAACATCTTTACTTGGAGTGGGGTGAGTGGTGGCGGTCAGTGGTGCAAATATCAAGGCAGTGTTGAAAATCTCTCTGCATCCTTCAGGTCAGGGAAATGGCATTTGAGGAAGGGACAGCCTCTGCAGACGATGAGGTGGGTGGGGGGAGCAGTTCTTGCCATCTACAAGTCTGTTTAAAAGCAGAAATGCTCCTTGCACCCTTGCAGGATTTCACCAAGTAAATATTTTTCCCCAATACAGCATCCAATTTCTCCTTGGGTTTCCCTTCTGCAAACATTTAGCATCACTAATGCATTTCCCATGCCAGATGCCAAACTCTCTTCCCCGGTTTCTTTAGCTCTCCTTTGGGATGGGAAGACCCACTTTCTGACGTGGGGAGGAGGAAGGGCCAGACCGACCTGCAATCACAGTAACCCACTTACAGCCCTCACTGGGGCTGCCGCAACCTGATTTCCAACCTGTAAATAAAACTTCTGTTCCCAGAAAAAAAAAAAAGTCATTTTCTGTGCAGCTCATGACTAACCACACTCATTTGGGATCTCTAGGCCTAGATCTATGTGTCCAGGTGTGAAAATATCAGCACTGGATTATAAACCACTCTGTCAACCCTGTGGGACAGGAGATGCCCCAGAAACATTAGCTGCGATTCTATTACTTTCTCAGTGGGGTAAGTCCAGCCTGGGTCTGAGCCGCCTCTGCACGCTGATTTGGGAATCAAGAAGCCACTAAATTAGTTTTGTGCAGTACACAGCTCATCAAGGATTCAAATGTAATAACAGCATTTATAATGGATTTAAGAGGAAAAAAATATATTCGCTTCATGCATAATTTATTTACTCCATATATATATATATATAGTTGAAAATGTGCTGTGTTAGCTGTGAAAACTGCACAGCTAGCAAAGGGAGGGAAAAATCCCCACCCATCCCCTTCATCTGGCAGGTCAAAGAGATGTTTCCAGTTGTCAGATGTTATTGGCCCTGATGAAAATTTCAGTCATTTCAGTCTGAGCTCTTTCTCAGAAACAGATCCCAGCTTTGATTTCCTGGCCTCGTGCTCCACGTGCCGCGTGTCACTCTAAAACCCCCACTGGCACAGCAGCCCCCAGCCCAGCCAGTGTGGTGAACATCCAGGAACGCCATCATCCTGCATCCCCTATGTCTCGCACGGTATAGCTGTATGTGTTTGAGCAAGATGGGCTGAGAAAGGCACCAAACCCCTTGTTTTCACATCCAGAGAGTTTAGGGTGATGACATGCAGATGGACACCCCAAGAGCGTGCCTCCACCAGGGCCAAGGTCTTACAATTGCATCGCGCAGATCTATGTGTGGCAATTTAATGCTGGGGGAGAGTTTAATGCTGGCTGCTGAGAGTTTCACCTGGCAGATGGAGATGGAAGCCACCACGGGGGAGAGCTGGGGACCGGGGGGCTCATTGCTGGTCTCGCACTGGCTTTTGGTGGCACAAATTAATTTCCTCTTCGCTTCCTTCCCTGCCTGGCAAGACGTTTAGTGCAGTTCTTCTGGGGATTAGTGACCTCTCTCTGACCTGGTAGCTGGGTCTCAACATGCCCCAGGGAAAAGGGAACCATAAATTTACCTTCACTCACTAAAATAAATTACAAGAAATTAATGTCCCATAATGAGACAATTTGTCATTGCTGATAGGCCTGGCTTTAACGGAGGGTTTTAAAACAGCACCATTAATTTATATGGCTTTGCTATTTAATATTTAAACAGGATGAATCTTGCTATAAAGGCAGTTTACTTGGAAAGCAGGCAAAGAGTGGGGGAGGAAAGGAGCCGGGTCGCATGTGTGTCTAGGGAGAACAAAACTGCCTCTTGCCTTCAATTCAAGGGAAGGTGGTTTTAGCTCTATAAATCCAGCTGATGAGTGCAAGTCCTCTTGGGAAACAGGCTGATACTCCCCAAAAGTCAAGAGAGACAATTTGTTCCTTAAAAACTGGAGCATCATATTTCCAAGGGCCCACCCCTACACATCCAGCGAGGTGCTGACTCCCGGTTTCTACTAATTACTCCAAAGTTTGCCCTTCTTCGGGACTATTGGTTTCCATTTAGCCCATGAGCCAAACCAGCAAGCAAGACATTTCTTCCAGCAGAGGAAACAGGGCTGCCTGTAACGTTGACTTGCCTCCTGCCCCCTTGTACAAAGCTTTGCAGGACTGTAAAGGTGCAGCTGTATGGAGAAGAGGTTCTCAGCTCTTATGGTCAATAGCCAGCCTTTCCCCTCCCCTCTGGCTTCTGCAGGTGGATTTAGAGAGATGCCCACAGCAGGGTTAGTATCTTTATACTTGTAGCAGGGAACAGGCAGCTAACTTCTTTCTGCATTTTTAAGATATCTCCCCATGTCTTTACACCATTCTCCACTTCTTCCACTATCAGTCTGCCACGCTCTGCACCTAAAAAGCCTGGAATGCTGGGGATGAGGCATTTAAGCACCAAAGAATGTCCAAATCCTTTGGATGGACCTCACAGAATTCACAGAATTCACAGAATTGTTAGGGTTGGAAGGGACCTCTGGAGATCATCTAGTCCAACCCTCCTGCCAGAGCAGGGTCACCTACAGCACGTTACACAGGACAGCGTCCAGGCGGGTTTTGAATGTCTCCAGAGTGGGAGACTCCACCACCTCTCTGGGCAGCCTGTTCCAGTGCTCCACTACCCTCAAAGTAAAGAAGTTCCTTCTCATGTTAAGATGGAACTTCCTATGTTCAAGTTTATGCCCATTACCCCTCGTCCTCCTCCATCTCCACTTTTCCTGGAGGTAGTATTCCTGCCAGGCAACATTCCCATTGTCTCCGGCTCTCCATGGGCTCTCTTACCAAGCCCTGGAGCAGTCTCCTGAGGTCACTGGATGAGCAATTCTGCAGTCCTGGTTAGTGACTCTCATTCAGATCTTGCGCTGCTGCAGAAACAGCAGGAGAATAACGGCTCGTAAAGAAGCATGATGCCTGCACTGCTCCATCTCTCAATCATCTTCTATGAGTCTATGGTTTAGTGGTGGTTTTGGCAGTGTTAGGTTGATGGTTGGACTCAATGATCTTAAAGGTCCCTTCCAACCTAGATGATTCTATGACCCTATCTTGCATGGTAATATGGCCAACCCCGTCAACTGCTCAGCCCATACCTGCCTGGATTCAGGGCCCTCAGGAGCTACATTTAATTAAACTACTGTTTATTAAGCTCAACTGACTTTCTTCTCCAGGAGATCTTGGTTTGGTTTTGGGTTTTGTTGTGGGTTGGCTTTTTTTTGGTTTGGTTTTTTTTTGTTTGTTTGGGGTTTTTTTTTGCATAGCCTGTTGTTATTCTAGAGATTTCTGCTTTCATTCTTCTTATAATGGCACATTTGCCCTGCCAGGGTGGCCACCCATCGGGTTCAGAAAAGGAAGAGTTTGATATCAGTCACGTTGTGTGGGAGCCCTGCAGCGACTCAGCAGAGCAGCTCTGCACCAAGCCAAAGGCAAACACCCAAACTGCTGGAGGTCTTAATTCTAATCAGATTTACTTCTTACACTTCATCCTAATTAGAAATCATTTTGGTGGCATGTCCTACATTACACTCATAAATTAAATATTTCAATGCCCAAAAACGTTTAGCTCAATGCCTTCTTAGAATTACACTGCTTATGAAACAAAGGCAAAGCTACTCCATTAAAACTATTGTTCTCCTAGAAACGTCATTAGACTTCATTTACTGCAGCGAGCTATCTCGGACAAGGACAATATGAAAATGCCCTGAAGACTCTGACCTAAAGCATATATAAAATCATCTTACTTTCAGTGCGGACTTTCTGCTGCCTTTATCAGAGCAATACCTCAATTAGAGCATTGTGCTGCTGCGTTGTCCTCTGTATAGCAAAGGCCCCGCACAAGACCTCCTGCTGCTCAAAGGCGTTTCATCCCAGGACCATCCACAGGTAGGGATGCTCCAGATGGGAAGAGACTTTTAGCAGAGTGTCTTTTACTTTCTCTCTTGAGCCTCTGCCTTTCAAAGAGGGACATTTAGCAGCTCCTACAGTGCTTCAGGCATTGTGAGAGGACCTGGGCTGCCTCATCTAAATGTTCTAGCAAATTGGCTAGGCCATCCACGAATCACTGAATTCATTTCCCAGTTAGAGTTCACCGAAAACAAAGGTCTGGGACTACTGAAGTTTATGAACCTGATTTAATTCTGCACTGGAATGAAAGGAGGTCTTTTTCAGTAAAAGTAATGGTGTCAGAGCTTCTGGCCTGGAATTCGAAAGACCAAGATTTCAATTCAGAGCCCTGAGCTTCTCTGGAGAGGACAGAAACATTCACCCTGGACTTGAGAAACCTACCCCTTAGAAACACAATGGGAAAATATGCTTATCGCACGTTTCAACTGGAACAAAGGATTTCATTTTGAGGAAAAAGGAATTGGGTCAAAATATTCTGGCTGGCTGTTCTTCTGGGGCAGACGTGGAGCTGGTTTATTACTGCTCTCAAGGTTTTCTCTAATCTCAACTTTATCTACCTCCAGTGATGATCGTGACACAGGTTCAGTATCCGAACCCCTTGTTTGACACACCATAAAGGCTTCGCACACCCAGCTGTATTTTACATGGGACATTACAAATTCAATCTCCAACATCTTGCTCTTCAGCTGCTGGAACAGGCACTTAATTTGGGGGACATCAGCTTGTTTTCTCTAACGCAGAAACTCATTTTGTGTATCTTCCAGTTGCAGGGTGAGTAAACTGCCAGTGTACAGTCTGCATTTCGCATTGAGTGCTCAAGTTAAACTGGCTTAAGATGGGAGTGAATTTTACAGCAAACCACATTTAAAATTAAGATCCCTATTCCAAACTAGCTTAAGCCACTTAAATTTCCTGTGGGGAATTTGGATGTTCTTATTCCAGAACAAGGCTGTACCCACTGGGAATTAATAACATATGGTATCCTGTTTGCACAGCTTCTTTTGGGCGGCATTTAGGGCTCATTCTGTCATTCTCCATGTATCTTTAGCAAATAAAATACTTCACAAAATGTAATCAGTCCTTCAGGACCTCAATTTTTCTTTTAAGCTTTGGTGGGTAAATTCATACCTGATACTGCTGTATCAGAAACAAAGGCAGCGAGTCCTAATCTGGTTCGTGTTCATATGATTTTTATGGCATGGACCTAGACAGAGAACTTTGCCCTTTTCTCTTCAGATTGCACACCAACTCTATTACTCTCTGGGGCCAAAGAATCAATGAGCTTAATGGAGCACACATCCCATTTATTTTTATGGGATTTAACACAGTGAAAACCGCTCTTTCAGGTAGTAAAATTCCACACCTGACCCAAACATTTTCCATTGGGTTCCAGCATCCTCCGTCCCAAAGTGCAGACAAGGCCTGAAGCTTCAGAGAAAGGGCAGAAGCACTCGTACTGTGCTTAGCCAGTTGTTCAATGGGCAAAAGCAAATTCATTCCTCTTCCCTTGCAAGTGTTCTTATGTCCTGAAGCATGAGGTTTCATTACCCTTATCATAGGCTTAGTTTGCACAGCATCAAAGGTTATTAATGGTCATAAAATTACCTATTGCTGTTTCACATGTAGCCACTGTATTCCTTTTTATGACAAGCTTGTTCCACACTTTGGTTACCCAGAGCACTTGCAGAGCAGTGCTGTAACCCTGCAAGTTGGATCAGCAGTCATTTTATTCACATTATCTATGTGCACAATATAATATAAGCAATAATCTTTGCCTATTATTCTGACAACACAAAATCCCATTAAGGTCAATGGTTCAAGAACTCATTTGACTTTGGTGGAACATGGGCTCATTAAAATAAGGCACAAATGCCACTTGAGGGGGACCCAGAAGATCTCTGGGAACGGGAGCTGAATTCTTCACTTTTTTTCACATCCCACCACTGATATTAACAGAAGGGAGCCTTTAGCAACAGGATTCCCATCCTATGAGAAATCCCATTTTTGGGGAGCTTCTCTTCAATCCAGATCGGAAGGAAGTTTATGAGATGTTGCACACAAAGGGATGCACGGCCCGCTTTGCCCCCCGACGAGGAAGAACATCGGCAGCAGGGATGCCGGGCAGGTCCCCGGCAGCGAGTGAGGAGTAAGCATCAGCAGAGGAGAAAACACTCCCCGCCTGAGCGATGTGACATCCACAGCAGGATGATCAAGGCACGAAATGATAAACAGGCTGTAAGGAACACAAAAGAGGAACAAGAAATGAGTCTGCAAGTATGTTAATTGTTAAGGGGGAGATCAAAGTTGTGGCTGGTGCACTCTGAGATGGAGAGGCACAGATGGGGACAGATAGGGTGGGTAACGTGCACTGTGCCGTATTTGCAGAGTCTGACACAGGTACACAGGGTTTGTCTGGACTGCACGGTGAATGTTGGTAACAGCAGAGTGTGTGCTCATGCTACAGCAAGGGAAAAAAGCCAGTTGGGGCATATTTTGATAAATTACGTACTTTCGGGTGGACCTTGCTTGGTAATGTCTGGAGCACTTGCTGACCTAAATGATGCAGGCTCATAGCTGGTAGAACTCTTGTCAAGGACACATGGACAGGGGTGATGTCCCAGCAGGTGGGAAAAGGACAAGCCTTGCGCCTGCATGT
>NW_009650249.1:2382199-2382904 GCF_000708025.1 Charadrius vociferus | reverse complement strand
ACGACTATATATCAGTTACCTGGTTCAGACCCAATACGCACAGATAATCAAACCAGTCCTTCGTAAGCCTCTAGAGGATAACGAGGAAATGAATCACAGCCAGAGCAAATTTGTCAAGAACAATCCAATCTCCTCTGATGACAGAGTCACAGGCTTTGGGTATAAGGGAGGAGTATGGGCTCTTGTGATGCTTCAGATGTCCCACATTGCATGCTCAAAAGCAGGGTGGGGAGACACAACTGACTACTTAATGAGCCCAAAACACTTTTAAAAAGCCTGTTCAGAGAGTAGCTAGCAATTCTCTGGGCTGTTTGAGGTTGAGCAGGGACCCTGGTGCTGTGTGTTCATTGCTGACTTTGATTATGAACTGGAGAGTATTTAGGTTAGGTGTGGAGGAAGCTACAGATGCTGGTGTGCACAATTAGTTAAAGACACTGCATTAATAATTGAAATACTGTAATACTTTTATACTATAATAACTGAAATAGTATCTCAGGAAGGAAATGGCTAATTTCTGCCCTGCGGAAGAGAACTAGGGAGTGATGGTGGATTGTGCAGGGTCAGCATTGGCAGAAGATGTCCTGGTATATACAGGAGAGTTGTAAGAAGATATGGGAGGAACCTTCTTGATTTGTTCAGCCCAGGAAGGTGTCAGCTGAAGTTGAGAGTTCTTGGATGGATGCAGAGAGGATGTAGACATCCTGA
>NW_009650249.1:2367856-2382158 GCF_000708025.1 Charadrius vociferus | reverse complement strand
CTGGGGCTGTCTAAGCTAGGGACAATTGACCAAGAGGAACACAATGACCATCTGCAAATACATAAAAGGAAAATGATGAAAGGAAAGGAGTGAGTCACTGCCTGTCAACTTTGGCAACAGAACAAGAAATAATGGGTTCACCTCCATCCAGGAATATTTAGATAGGCATTGTGAGAGCCTTTCTAATAGTAACAAGGGTACAGCACTGAAATAGGTTGTGCGGCTGATTGATTGCAAAATCTGTTTCTAGAGGTTTTTAGGAACAGGTTATACAAATATCTGCTCAGAAGGGTTTCTGCAGAGCAGGTCCTATGTTGTAGCTGTGACTAGATTAAATGTCTTCAGTCCTGTCACTGCAAGGCTGTGCTCATATATAAAATGTCATTCTTAATATTAAAAATCCATGTAAGATGGATGGTGTTGTACGTTTACATATTCAGATTTGTAAATATACACCTGAATATTAACCTTTATATTCAACAATCATATAGAAGCCTATATTTAATGATTTTTTTAAATAATGTAATTTATTTGAAATGAGAACATCAGAGTTTTCAATTTCTCTGGAAAATATGATTGAAATCAGTGATGAAAGTTTTTATTAAAAAAAAAAACAAAGTAATAGAAGCAACCCTGCATTTTCCAATAGGAAATGGATTGGTTTGCAGTGCATAGTCACCCTAATTCCCAGCAATTAGCTCTGAATGGCCTCCAGAGAGTTTTCTGCTGTAAAGAAGAGAGTTAAAATATTAACTCACTACTCTCTCTGAGTCTTTATATGTGACTTATTACTGTCATTAATAGATCCTTTTCTTTGCAAGGATATCGATGAAATAGGGAAGTGCTAACTCCATAGAGGGAAGCTTTCCCACATCACTGGAGGGGCTGGAAATCCATCCCCACCTTCACAAATCTTTGCCCCCAGTCTTACAGGTAAAGAAACTGAATCCCGTGGAAGGGCAGAGCCTTGCTTAAAGGTTACAGAATGAAAAGGAGCTCAGCACCCAGGACAAGTGTGAACTCAAAATGCTCCTTCTAAACAACAGAGGATGTGGGAGGCTGCACAGGGGCATGAACTCCAAGATGACTCTGAAGAAGGGCTGGAAAGAAGGTCAGATCACGGTTATGATTCCCCCCACACACACTCCAGCAAAGAAACAACTTGCTTTTGCATACTAGAGACTCCTTGCAAACATCATTTCATCTCTGCAGCTGTCTCAGGAACTGAAATCCATCATGGGGCTTGGCAAGTCGGGAGGGCAGAGAGGTGAAATGTCTCTGCAGAGGTCGCCGGGTGAATTACTGTCAAGCCCAGGGATGGGGCTCACAAGGCCCCCGCGTCTGTCGTACTGCTCATGTTGCTGCTCTGGGCTGATACTTGCATAGTTTATTAACAAAAGACGGAGATTGAAGTTCAAAAGCAGAGAAGTAAAAGGAGGAGGAACAATTAGTATTTACCAGCAGATTTTTCAGCTCCTGGGCTGTTTTTTCTTCTGCTCCTTTCCTCCAGCTGAAAGACAGAAATGGCTCCTCTGTCCCTCAAGGATCTGCCCAATATTTTAATCTCAACAGTGATTCGCAGGCAAGTTTGCTTCTCCGGCAATAGAAGCAACACAGACAGTGGAGACCGCCCAGCCCTGAAAAATAAAAAAGGGATACGGTGCCTAAAGGTTCCTTCTTTGCTGACCTTTTCCATGCATTTTCATCCCATCCTACCTCTGCTGCCCCAGTTGCCTCCGTTGTCTTCTCTCCTGCACTCACGAAGGCAGCAACAAGTGCTTGGCTGTGGCTGCCTCTGCTGATGTACAAGCTCACTGGTTTCACCTTTCTGGGGATGCACAGAAATAGCTGCGGGTTCCCAGCAGAGGCGGGAGGTGGATCGAGGGGGTGGATAAGGCAGAGGGAGAAAACGAGGGCTTTGGGCTCGCTGCGCTCCACTGCGTGTGTAGTCAGGGGCAGCGCCGTTGGGGCCGGCACTGCTCATACTCCCTGCGTTAGGGAGAGCGCTACTAAACGGCCACAAAGATGTCGCCCAACAAATGCCAACAACATGTTTATTCCCACATTGGAAACACCACGCGTGCATGAGCAAAACTACTGAAAGAAAGCTTTGGAGAATTTTTACTGGGGTTATTTTCATTTCTTGTGCTGGGCACCTTAGTGGTATAAGTGTGGATGGGAAGAAGAGAAAAGCAATTGCCATGCACTCTTTTAGAAATGATGTGTTCGTGCTGCAGGCCAAGGGACTGAAGTTGGCCTTCCTCTTACGGCAGCAGGAGCCTGGTTTTAGCTCCATGCCTGCATGGGACTCCCCGCACATCTGGTGACTGCTGGGGAACGGGACGTTTCTCTTCCATGACTCACTCAGCAGTGGCAAAATATCAGTATATACAAGGTGGGAAACTGAGGCACAGAGGGAAATCCCTGATGCTTAGAAAATCCCAAGTGTCCAGACTGTGATTCCTGCCTATGCAGGAAATCACTGTCTTTCAAAGCCCTTACAAGCTGGAGGAAAGAAAAAGTGGTGGAGAGCCACAGAAATGGAAGTTGTGATCACCTTCTTCCTTCCACAGACAGCTGCTTCATATTCCTACCCGTGTCAGACTTCCCAACCCGTTTTCTAATATTCCTGTGATAAAAAAAAAATAAATCACTGAAGACTTGAGAGCTCATGGTAACTGCAGAGCTGGCCAGCTCCACTTCATCATTTCTGCCCCTAAATCCACCTGTAGCCCCTCAAAAATACTTCAAGCTCTTCAGTTATTCTGGGTTTGTGCAGCCCTGGGGGAATTCCTTCGCACTAATTAATATGGCTTTTACCGAGATTACTATCATCACTTTCCAGAAGCATTTTACTCACTTCAAGCATCTCATCTCTTACACTGGGGTTGCCTTGCAAGGAAAGCTGGAGCCTGCATTTCTGAGGAATCTTGCACAAAGCAGCCAAGATAAGATGCGGAGTAACAGCCACCCTGTGATCCGCGCTTCCAACCTCATTCACAGGAATTCAGGCTGACTGCAGTAGTTGATGTCTGGACCTACTGATGTCTGCTGTATCTCAGCCCAGATAAGGATCTCCACTCTGTCCTTCCTGCAGCTTTGACAAATAATCCAAAGATCAGCCCCTGATTGTTCCAGCAATGAAAGGACATAGACAACACAGCTCAACTGCTCCAGAACTTTGCGGAATCCTTCCCTGCCTTCCTTTTTTCAAACCTCCTTTCTAAGGTCGAAGCCTTCATGAGAAAGGTGAGTTGCCCTGGCAACATCTCAACACTCTGCCTGGACCTAAATTACCTGTCAGCCTCTGAGAAAATGATGAACTGGGTGAATCTGCAGGGCTTCTCCTTCTAAGCTGGGTTTTTTTTTTTTTTCCCCTTTCCCCAGATAACTTAACCAGTGGTGCTTAAACTATTTAGTAAATAAAAGAAAATTACACAAGAGATGGAATAACCCATTTCTGAGAATTCAGTGAACTTCTACTCTGCCTGTAACCAGTGGAGACCCAGGGGATGGTCCTGCTGCTGGAAAGTTCCTGTCTGTACAAGCTCTTGGACCACAAAGGTTGAAGGTAGTTGAGGGTAGGGGAAGGGAGACAGCCTGGTCCAAGGGGAAGGCAAAGGGAGCTGGGGTAGACAACTTCTGCTCCAAGAGATGCTGCATGTCCCTTTGCTAACCATCGCCTACCGCTAAAACCAGTGTTCCTCTCTGAGCCCTGAATAGGTCATCAGGGTGACGGAACTTGATGTTTTCTGAACCTTTAGCATTGGATTAAATCCCGCAACCGGAGCACCCCAGGCTCCATAGCTGCTCCTGAATTTCTGCCAGCACCAGCAGGAGCGAAGGGAGATGCAGCTTCTCCTTGCCTGGTGCAGCATCAAGCCCTTGAGCCAGCACTCAGGAAGCCATGGGGATGTGCAATGCCTTCAAGGGATGCCCATTTCTCTGTCTCTCTGGACTTTCCTCCCAAAAAGGAGAGGCATATGTGCACCACGGAGCATTTACACCACATGCTGAGAAAGACCAGGCAGGCACAGCCTCAGCGAGATCAGTGGAAGCCTCCTCTCCTGCACTGGCAAGGCTGTGCTCTCTGCAGCAGGAAGGGCTGCGGTCCTCAGTCGGTAAATAATTCAAGAAAATTTATGTAACCATAATACAAGTGTGTTTGTGTGTCTTTGTGAGATCTGCCAGGCACCATGGGTTGGATCAGTCAGGCTGGGAAACCCCAGCCACGGCATCTGCTGGTGCCCAGATCCTCTAAAAAAACATTAAAAAATATAAATCACCTCTCGTTTCTTAACAGCCTTTTCCAGTGTTTTGTCTTTGCAGGAGATCCTGAGACCCAATGTGTGGAGAGAGCGGGGAGACGATGCACTCCCTTGGACACACCGGGCAGGGTGATGCCCTTATTGCTCTCTACAGCACCCTGAAAGGAGGGTGCAGTGAGAGGGGGTTGGTCTCTGCCCCCCAGGAACAGGTGACAGGACAAGAGGGAACGGCTGCAAGTTGCACCAGGGGACGTTTAGGATGGATATAAGGAAAAATTTATTCACTGAAAGGGTTGTCAACCATTGGAACAGGCTGTCCAGAGCAGTGGTGGAGTCTCCATCCCTGGAGGTATTTAAAAGATGGATAGATGTGGTGCTGAGGGACATGGCTTAGCGGTGGTTTTTGGCAGTGCTGGGTTAACGATTGGACTCAATGATCTTAAAGGTCTCTTCCAATCAAAATAATTCTATGACTCTATGTTTCTATGATTCTGTGAAGGTCTCCTACCAGCTCTGGCCACTTACACCCCATTCCCCAGCCCTACCTGGGCTGTTCCACCCAGGGCACAGAGCCACTGTGAGGGAACTCTGAAACACAGCCAACCAAAACCCAGCACATCCTAATTCAGGTCAGGATTAAAAAATCCCCAAAGAATGACGTGTCCAAGAGCCATTGCCATTCAAGGGGAGTGAAAAATCACAGCCTAAATCTGCAGCGAGTGTTCCCGCTGCTGCTGGAGTTTGGATGTCAGGAGCATTTCCACGGTGTCCGGTAGCATGCAGGGAGATTTCAGTCCTGAACACAACCACTTTCATGGAGTTTAAATTTAAAAGTATCTTGCTTTTCTTTTTCTTTCTTTTTCTTTTTCTTTTCTTTTCCTTTTTTTTTTTTTTGGTCTCTTGCATTTGATAAGAAGAAAGAAAGAAAGAAGGGGAAACATCAGCACAGATCCCGTCAGTGCCAAGCCTGATGCTGGCAAGGCGGACTGTATTAGAGTCGTGATCTTATTATCAATTTCAAAGTGAATTTAATAGGTCACTTAATACTCAATGAGTAAGAAGAAAAATGTCAAAAAGAAGAAAAATACAGTCCAGAAGTAACGTTATGGATATTGAACCTTGTGCTTCAGGGCTTTTTGCAGCCCAGCTCCTACAAGTTTCTTCAATGACAAGAAACAAAGGTTTTTGCCTCATCAGAGCTAATTAACTCCTAATGAGTACCATGCAACAAGTGGTTTTGCATGTGAGTCACCAGGTCAAGGTAGGGTCTGCCTGGCCAGCATCTTCACGTGAAGACTATCTCCTCCCCTCATTAGGAGCTTATCCTGCGGCGCAATAGCTGATTCAAGTCACGTCACCATCTCCCTCTGGGGAGAACAAGCCTGTAGCAACGGGGATGAAGCTTAATGAGGAGGACAGGAGACAACGTTCCCCATCTGCCCGGTGTAACGGATGCGGCGCTGCGTTTTACGTCCCTTTCGGAAGTAGTTGGTGCCAGCCCCGTCACAGCCCAGCCGCCGGCCGGCGGGGGCGGACGCTTTGATGCCATCTGGTTCGTTTCTGAGGGGAAAGAAGTGGTTACGTGAAAAAGGAAGCTGAAGTGATGCTGTTGCCCGAATGCAAACACAATGGATAGGCAGGAGAGATGATGTGAACTAGAGGGAAGTTTTCAATCAAAGTTAGGTTCTTTTTAATGAAAAACAATTTTTTTCTGAAGAAAAGCTTTGGGACTGTGTATTCTTTTAATTACTATATCTGAGAGCATGTGGGAAAATAAAACAAAACATTCCCACCCATGCATCCCCATGCTCACTCCTCTTCTACCTCTCTCTGCTAATGGAAAAGGCGACAATGCAGAGGGAAGGAACCAAAGCCTGAAGGAAACATGGGCACTCTTCAGCAGCTGATGGTCTTTTTGTGGCCAATTTTATTCTTCCATAAGAAAAGTGAAAACAATTACAGCTTTTTGGTGGAAGAGGATTATTGCAGACCTTCCTGTAAAAGTCAGCTTGAACATATTGGCCGACTCCTACTATAGGACATTAAATTATTTTTTTTCTCATTCTGTATTCCTGTAAGTGCTGTTAAATCCCTTTACCAGTTAGGGAAACTGAGGCAGGCAGCGGCAAGGTGAGATACAAGGTGACGCAGTAAATCCTGGGCAGGAACAGAGCCCACCAGAGATTCACCTGCTCTGCAGACAGGTGAATGTTCTTTATTCAGCTGTTGTTTTTAATTGGGTCTAATGGGTAGGATCCTTCCAGCCATCCCTTCAGGGGGACAGGGACATGGGGACACGTCCCTTCTCTGTCCTTTCACATGAAGCGCCTCCATCGCCCTTTGGGCACGCAGCAGGACCGGGGTCTCGGGAGCAGGCGTGAGGTGGGCATCACTCGGCACAGCCCTTTTCAATGGATGCAGCAAAAATCACTCAACAGTCCCGTCAGGGCCCTGTGCTGGGAGGAAATGTTTATCAGCCATGACAGCCTCTGTCTGATAGCATAAGGAGTGGCAGGGTGATGGATACAGCCTTTTCTTTCTCTAGCTCCAAGGAGCATTTTGCTTTTGACTTGGCGTTAGGGCAGCCAGATCACATCTGCTACAGTCTTTAGAGCCTGTTACGGTGGCCAGCAGTGATCCCCTCGGGATGAGCAAGGGAAGTGCTCCCAGATGATGTTTCAGGAAGCTGCCGGACCACAATCATGATGCCGGGCATCATGCTCTGACCTGTTCTAGCGAGAGGCACCAACGCAACCTTCAGTCAAGAGATACAAGTATGAAGCTAAATGAAAAAGCCCAGAATTCCTTGGGGAAGAACCAAAGTCCCTGAAATTATACATGCTCCAAACTGTCGTCACGCAATTTGTCACCCAAACCCAAAGCCCAGCAGAAGCAGCCCCAAACAGCACAGAAACACATTCTGATGCTCCCGTGGCATATGTCAGCACTGCCCGATCCCTTGATACCGCCTCTCGCCTTGGGTAGAAGGGGCCATCTGAGGCTTTGGGGGGACAGCAGAAGAACGATTGCTTGTATTTAGCTGCCAGAGAGGGTATTTATAGAAAACTATTAAAACAAATCCAATCTTCTTAGGTCCTCTCTTGTACACTGTTCATCCCATTTCATTTGCTCTTGAAAGCAGCCAGCGCCTGAGCCCGAGGACATCACACTGCAGGGACCAGATCGCGTTCATTTTGTTTTTATCTACATCTGGTAACTAGGTTAAAATCTAAAGTAGGACTAATCAGGCTAAAAATAACGCTGCTCCCACCGCAGGATCAGGCCATCATTACCGTTCACGTCACCACTAATGTTAGCGTGCTCCTGACACCTGACAAATAGCATAGCTTTTAAAGGTAATTTAATGAAATTGTTAACTTTCCCCAAGCTCTGCCTTCTCAGTGCGTTCATTTGTATTTACGCACTGTATCGGGCACGGTGCTCTGTAGTGTTTTAGCCCAGCGCTAAACATCACAATGATCTTGGGATTATGAAAACTCTTAGAAAAGAGATTTAGTTGAAAGGATCAGTGCTATGTTTTAAGTTTCTCTAAGCATAGGGGTGAAGAGTGGGGGAGGTTATCTGGGATGGATGACATATTTCATCTCTGGATACTTTGGCAGGGAGCAGAGATGGATTTGACGGCTGGGTAGATCTGTCTGACCCAAGAAGAAGTTGCTCTCTGCTCCCCTGCAACAACGACCCCCTTCAGCCACCGTAGCTGAGAGCTGAGAACAGGTAAAACTCATTAATCCTCCAGCATCTGGAAGTCCCACTCAATTCATGGTTCCTGGCTAAACTTTTTGCATTTAAGCTTGTTCCCTACCCCTCTCCTGTGGCCATGTTGGACTCAGGGTGCTGCAGCACGTGCATCTTTGGTCCGTCTCAGCAAAGCCTCTCACCTTCTTACAAACTTTCACCTCAAATTTCTTTATCCCAAATTTTTCACCCCAAATGGTCTTTACCCATTTCAGTTCGCTGACTTCTCTTAGACAGGCTGAGAGGCAGAGAGGTATCCCACACAGACAGAAACTCCAGCACAGAGGGGTACACACACTGGCTGACTCAGGAGTACTGTTCATACCACCAAATTTCCAAGAATTTTGCACTTTTCAGGAGACACCAACCAGCAAAGGCAGAGGAAAAGACATCAGTACCATCTGCACTGGATTTAGCAGGATACGGCAAATCCTGAGGCAGAGATGGTGGTTTTGCTCTGTGTTTGCACAGCGCTGAGCACGAGTAAGTCCCCTGGGTGACCACCACACTGTGAATTGTCACAGTCCCCTAAACCCCACATATTCTCCTTGTCTTTGAACACGTTCCTAGATGAAGCCCTCCTCAGCTAACGAGAGCAGACCTGCATACTTAGATTTCAAGCTGTTACATACTTAGGAGCCTCTTGTGTCCTTGGATATAAACAGCTTTAGGAACAGAGCCAAATCACACCCCAGGCCACAATTTATTGTGTTTTTTTAAGAAAACGGGAGCATAATTGATCTCTGCACAAGCTCT
Source organism: Charadrius vociferus (assembly GCF_000708025.1). NCBI lineage: Eukaryota > Metazoa > Chordata > Aves > Charadriiformes > Charadriidae > Charadrius > Charadrius vociferus. The sequence continues at coordinate 2,373,375 of NW_009650249.1, read as the reverse complement.
CCAGAAAAATCAGCTCCATGCGAGCCTTATCTCAGTCCCACTTACAACATCTCAACATAATGGGGGCTATTTATGTCCCTGCCTTCTCTAAAATAAAACACATTCTTTAAGCTATTTGCAAGCGAGATCATCTCTGTTTCTTCAGCAAATGTATAAATAATGATAATGCAGCCAGAAACATGCTTTATAACTAGGTCTTTGGCAGCACAGGGAGTTGCATCAGTCTGTGCAGATGTTCAACCTCTATGGACAGGCACATGGTGCCTCTTCTTTATAGTCCAAAAACCTTTTGCAAACAGAGAGGAGATATTTGCATTCCTGCCCTGGCTCAGCCTCTCAGGAGGCGTCGGTCCCCCGGAAATTTAAATGGATCTTTTTCATTTCTCTTTTATCTCCCACTACAGATCGCCACCTGACTCTCTGGAGGTGTCAACCACTTCCAGCCCCCTTTGAATCCCCCATGCACACGTCCTCTGCCTCGCACCACCATTTGCAGCTCCGTACCAGGCAGGATTGCTCACTTGAGAGTGCAGGCAGAGGAGGGCTTGCTTTTCATGGCAGGGATGCGATCCAGCAAGCAAAGGGCAGAAAACAAGAATTACCGACGCTTGCATTTCACCCAGCCTAGCAAGTGCCCCTCTCCCGACAGAGCCGTGCAGCAGCGGAGGGGAGATGTTAAAAGCACAGAGTAGACATGTGGCTGCCCTGGCGCCTTGTTTCAGCATTCAGCCTAGCCAGGGGCTCTCAAGGTGCTTAAATTAAAACGCAACATGGAAAAAATTTCAATTTTTCCCTTTTCGTGACAATATACATATTTTCATCTAGACATTACACTGTCCTTAATCTTTGTTTCTGTTAACAGATGGAAATCCTGACTTCCCGGGCTGCTCTCAGGTGACCATGATGCCTGTACACCTTTGCCTGCAGCAGCAGACGTTCTTCCATCAGGCAGTGGTAGGGTAGGAGGAAGGAGGCAGAGACACCACATGATTTGCCCGCAGTCCTGAGACCATATGCACCAAAGACGGGGTTAAACCCAAAGTCCCAAGCTGGGTTTCAGGTTTCTTTAATACCGTCAAATATTTTTATTGTTGCTTCTGAATTTCACACTTAGCATGAAACAGTCTGGTCCCCCGGAGAACATTTAAGATTGCATTTGGCACGTACCGGTTTCCCCCCACCCCACTCATCAAAATAAGGAGCACAGCCCTCCAGGGACTGGCTTACCCCGCAGCGCAGGGATAAATTAGGCAGGATGCAAATTGCCCCCGACTCCTGCATACATGTTGCCCTGCACTGCTGCGAACATGAATGCATAGTAGCAGTGGAGTTATCAGAAGAAGCATTAACGAGGTGTGGGAAGGGATGGATAGAGATATCCCCGATTTAAGTAAGGGAGAGCAGGGGAAATGCATATTCATATGAAGCCTCCTGGGAAAGCGATTTGTAGGAATAATATACATTTTCATAGTGTGGAGAGCAGCCGGCTGACATAACATACTCTGTAATGGATGGCTGAGACAGTGTCAGAGTCAACAGCTAGCCGTAACGCCAAGCCACACGGGCGTTGTTGGCACCGCTCGGGGAGCAAGCAGAGAAGGGACGACACAGGACCCCTGGGACCACCGTGGAGAGGCATCAGCGTGCAGGGCAGGTCCTTGCAGCCAGTCGAGCAACCACAAAGGCACTGCACATCTTAGGCTGTTACCCACTGCTCTTGTCCAGGTGAAAATGCACATGGATGCTGTTCTGCAACTGAGACGGACCTGCTCCAAGGTACGAGACTCGTGTCAGGGCAGGGGTGCTCTTTGGTGCAGGCCTGGGTTGAAAGTTTAAGCTAGAGACTTGGAGGATGGGGGAAATGAGACCCAGTGTCCTCTCAGTGATAAACGCATTTTAGCTTTGGATTCAGATTTCACTCCTTTCTTTCAGCACCAATTGCAGGTTGTGCAGAAGCTGACTGCCAGTGGTGGAGCATTGGGTTTTGGGGAACAAACATCAAACTGTGGCATGGGTGGACCTAAAGTACAAAGAAGCTCCAGGCAAACCAGCACTAATGCCAACGCTTCGGTGTTAAACAAGACAGCACACGTAGGTGCATTTTTAACGGTGGGTGGAAAAAAGCTGGAGTTAAACAATGACCCCCGCACTGCTAAAACTGGAAATACGCTGAGATTTCCTGCCCTGGTTGTGTGGGCAAGAAACACACGCTGGTCGGAAGGTCGTAGCAAGAGATTTATTCACAAGGACCAAGAGCTGGATGTCGGTGCTCAGGGACATCCTTTTCTCCGAGTGCATTGCAGGCTGGCACACTTTTCCTTGCTGCTGTTGAGCCTCTGGGAAGCAAAAGCCCTTCATCTCTTTTGGAGTGCACAGTACCAAGAGGCTGAGCTCTGCGGTGGCACTGGCCATGGTGATCGCTGCAGCTGTGGGTTTTACTCACGCGTGAGTGTGTATGAGTCCCAGTTACTGCCTTTGCTATTTATTCTCTGTGTGAATAAAAGCCACCCTGTGTCTGGGTTTGGTTTTCTAGTATTCCCTCCCTCCCCTGTGCCTGAAACACTCACCGGCCGCAGCAGCAAGTGCAACAAACGATGTTTCTTCACTACAAAGATGGGAGCCCCTGCTTCTAAATGAACTCAGCAGAAAAACAAGCAGGAACAACCCGATATGTCAGCCTGCTTTTACGAATCCAGCCCGCGGAGCGCAATTAAGAACAAGATCACTCAGCAGTGGCTTTCCAAACCCTCTTGCATTGCTTTCCCCCGCCTGGCAGGAGGGAAGGGAAAACATCAGCCTTCTCTGGTGAAGCTCTTGATCGTGAACTAATGCACAGCTCAGAGCCAAGACGAGGGAACTGAACCAAATCTGATTAATTAGAGTATCCAGACAGGCAGAATCCTTCCTATGCTCCTCGCAACACAGCAACAGAGGTTATATTTTACCTTCACTGAACAGAGAAGGAAGAACCAATACCCTCTGGGGACTGTTCTGACACCTGCGCCGCCGCGATGGCACTTGGTTCAGAAGTGGTGCTGGCAGCGCGTGGGGAAGGGAAGGCTCGCAGGGATGCTGCTGGCTTTCAGATGCTGGACATGGAATAAAGTACAGAATATACAAGTCCTGCTTCAGGCAGGAGCTCAGATCCACTGTCAGAGTGAGCGGAAGCTACTGTCCGTTTGCTGCCAAGTGATCTGCAGGAGACAGATCTGAAGGACTTTCTGGCTTAGCATCTCACGGACAGCAATCACATCATGAAAGCCAGCTCCATGGGGAGAGCAGAGACCATGGATGACGGCTGAGTACTACATCAAGACCACCAGGGGCTTCAAACCAACCAGGACCTCATGGTACTGCAGCATTCAGCACTGCTATAACTGCCACTGCTCTGCTTTGGGCAACCAGAGAAAACCTCCCCCATTCATATGGGGCCAACTGCCCCATGTAATGGCTACTATAGCCTAGTGACACACTTCCATTCGTTCTGCTATTCCTGGATTTGGACTCCAGAAGCAGATTTCCCAGGAGCTGTGCTGGACATGGAGCACCACCAAAGGGCTCTTTGCAGTGGCAGAGATGGAGTCTCCTCCGCAATGTTTGCCGCACAGGCAATCCTAAATATCCTACGAGTGCATTTACACTACCAAACTGGGCAGCGCTCGGGCATGGGCCTGTGCCCTTGAATAGGACTGTGTAAGCTACTAAACTACCAAGGTGGCCCCAATAGTGTTCCCAGCAAACATTTGGATTGCCACCGAAGAGATGTCCCTGTTTCGGAAGGCTCTTATCTTGAGCTATTCTCAAGCTGTGCCCAAGTGTCACCTGGGACACCACTTGTTGGCACAGGCCAGTATCCTGCCAGGGAGTGCGCTGACATCTACTCATTGGCAGGTCATGACCAAGAAATGCCCTGTCCTTGTCCTTGTCCCTGTCCCATTTGCCAGTGTAGGTGAAGCTTGGAAAGGCAGATGGAAGACAGACAACTGACCCCTACCGCTAACCCTCTCTGGAGTGATTTGCAAACTATTTACAGCCACTGTGGGTGCATCCACACCTTCCAGTGAGTTTAATACAGCAGCCTGTCTCCAACCACCAGGAACAAGCCAGCACAGTGGCCCAGGAACAAAGCAGGTAAAGAACAATAAGAATTCATTAAGCAGCACAGCGTGCTCCCGCGCCCGAGTGCTTGGCTGTGATTTCATTCCATTCCTAAGGTTTGTGGAGTTATTAGGAGATAATTTGGTCATGTGGTAGGAGAAGCAACCAACTCAGCTCTGAGGTTGATTTGTTTTGGAGGTTTTTCTCTTTTATTCCCCCCAACATTTTCTGATTTCTTTTTCAAGCGCTTTCGACAAACCTGTGTTAATTTGTTAACTCATTTTGTTGACTTGGTTTATCCTCCACCTTGGCACGATGCCATAAATCCACGAACAGCATGGATGGGATGGGATAACTCCCAGGGGGTCTCCCAAGTGGACTGGAAAATTGAGATTATTGCAGCCCAACCTGAAAGGAGTTCAATTCCTAGAAAATGCTGAATGCCCTAAACCTGAGATACCCAGAGTTTTTCATTGCTTTTGAAAATTTTAATGTTCAGAACGGTGCTGCTTGTGGCCGGCTAGTTCTGTCATGGAATTGTCCATTTTTATAATGTTCTCTCAGGGTTTCTAGTCTGAGAAATTTAGTTAGCAAACTTGCTTTAGACTTTTTGTTCATATTCTTGAGAGAGCAGCTCAAACACAGTATAAATCATAGATCTGAAGCTGCTTAACCAGATCTTAAAAACATCCAGGGCTGGCAGTTCCTTAACTGCTCTCAAGCAGCTTGAGTCTCATCCTTTAAAGCAAAACCTATTCCTCTTTTAAATCACAAATTACCACAAAATTGCTCTCCATTTCAAACTTAATATAACGCTGCGGTAACTGTGAAATCAGACAGCAGTCATTGTGTGTAAGCTATGAACTTCTTAGTGATGTCTGTAGCTAAAATGGCTTCTTTGATATTTATTGGGAAAGGTCTTTTGGACAACTGGACAACAGAAGCATTGTGCAGCTGCCAAAAGCCAGAAAACAGCGGTGAGAAAGGTATCGTGGCCTGTGTTTCCTCACCCTGCTCTGAGGAGTGGTACACACGAGCTGGCAGCTGCTTTATGAAGTGCGGGAATTGAGTGGGACTGAGCAGGGTCCGGAGAGCCACGGAGGCTCCGCAGGGGAAAGCCTGGGCTGGAGGGGGATGTAGCAGGGGATGCGTCTGGAAACGGCTCCGGCAAGGCAGTCTGTGTACGGAGCTGGAAAGCGGCTGTCACCACTGTTGCTGCGGGATTAGTCATTTTTAGCTTTGTTCTTTAAAAGACACACTTTAATTTTACCAGGAGATGTGTAACTATCCACTCCTGGGAACAGAACACACGCTGCAGATGTGCAGCACGAGGCTGGTCTCACTGCCCAGCCCACGCTTTCAAACCCCTCACACCTAGCAAACATTTACAGAAGGCCAAAGCTATGTGAGCATTTCCCTAC
>NW_009650249.1:2362806-2367791 GCF_000708025.1 Charadrius vociferus | reverse complement strand
AGGCTGCGGAGCACTAAAATCCAGCCTTCAGCTTGCTTTCAGCAGCGAACGCTCTTGAAGGGTCTAAAGCATCCCGCATCCTTCGCCGCGGCTCGCTGCTGCTGCTGCTGTGAGCTGCGCTGCCAAGGTTCAGCCTCTTGACTTCCTCTTGCGGTGGAATTTCTCCTTGTCATCCTGACCCCATTCAGTCCTTGTGCTTAATGAATTCCTGGCACTTTATTAACAAGAGATATCCAAGTGTGATAAAGGCCATTTTGCAGTGTTGGATGAGTTGCAAAGAAAAGCAGAATCGAATGCTGTCATCAAAGAGATGCTAAGCTACAGATTATAAGAAATCTTTACATAGCAGCAAAGAGCATCTTAAGAAATGGGACCTGGCAGATTGGGGGCTCGTGTCCTTGTTTTGTCATGGACAACCTGTATGACTTTGCTGAGCATGCGAAGGGTCTAATCCTGTGAAGTGCCTGACCCTTTTCTATTGATCCAGCAAAATTCAGCAGCATCTGACACCAAGAGTGTGCCAGGAGGATTTACTGAACAGAGATCAGAGTCCTGACTGCCTTGAAGGATTCAGCCCTTTTGTCTCTCCAATCCACAGCTGCCGTAGCACATCTGCCGGGGAGAAACCTCAATGCTTTCCTGTGCAGATCTGAGAGGACCTCTGCCCGTCTATCAGCCCATCCCACAGCCATCACCGGAGTAATTCCTGATGCCCTTGTGAGTTGGTTAACACCACTAGATATCTCATCTGGAGAAACCAAGGCACAGGACAGACTTGCCCAGAGCCCAGGAAGTGGCTGATTAAGCTGTGAACTAATCTCCATCCCCCAGTTTTGCCATCCCATCACCCCAAACACCAGTCTGTCACACCTCAATACTTGCAGGTGAGAATCCAAGCTCAGTCACCACCTGGCTACAGGAGTCAGCAACCGCTGCAAACCCGGGGCCCATCAAAAAGCAACCAGGACACGTCACCCATCACCACACCGGGAAAACTGCGGGCGCCTGGGCTGAGGCAGCGGGAGCACAGGGTGGGCTGAGCTCTCCCAGACGCTTCTCATTTTGTTTGTATGAAATGTATTCAATTATTTTCTATCTGGTACAGAGCTGACGTGTCACGGCTTTGCTGCGTTAATGAATTGTAACAGGCGATGCCCACTTCAGCTTTATCCTGGCTGTATCCACCTGCATTATCTGCTCCGTGATGGGTGTTTCTCCTACAGCTCTCATCTGTGCTGTCTTTTTCACTCCAGCCTTTTGCTGCTGCGTTGTCTTTTCCACACTGCATTTGCTAATGGGAAATATTCCTCCTTTGCATTTCTAAGGGCTCTTTCATCCAGGGATCCCAGCGCACCCAGCATCCTCAATGTCCCTATGAAGCAGACAGCATAATTCACACACACACACGCACACACACACACGCATGACTGAAGCACTGGGGAGCCAAAGGGATGCAGCCAAGATCAGGAGACGAGACAGCAGCAAGGGTATGAACCATTAGCGTGGGGCAGATTTCGAGTTCATTAACCCCTCAGAGGGGCTGTGTGTCAGCTTGGGCACTGCAAGGACCGGGAGTGCTGCTGGCAAACTGGCCCAGGGCTGGGCTGTGCCCATGGATGCCCCAGGCTGGGCTAGTTGGGATTTGGCACATCCCACTCCCCCGCAGAGAGTAAATGTGCCCCGAGGTTTACTCCACAGATGCAAGTTTGAACTCCAATTTCAATCCTGAGAGATGCCTTGGTGATGTAGGACCTGAAATCCCCCCAGTTTTCCCAGAAGATAAGCTTTTCAGGGACTGAGTAACATCACGATTGGTGCTACTGAAAAGGAGGTGGAGGAACCTGCTGGAGCAAATCCTTAACATTGTGTTGCTGCTGTCCCTCCCGCCACACAACCAGCTGGCGTCTCCACCTACCAGGCAAATCCTTCAATACAGGAATGGCCTTTTTGGCTTTTTTTTTTTTCCCTCACTCATAAGCCAGGGCAATGTGCAAAGGTTAAGCTGTGGCTGAAGTTCAGCCTTTCTTAGAATGATGAGAAGATGGAGGAAAACAAAGGTTTATTGCTAAAGAGGGAGAGAGAGGAGGTTGAAATATCTTTCTTTTCTTTTTTCTTTTTTTTTTTCATTTCTAATGAGAAAGATAAAACATTTTCATAACTAATACAAACAACGGAGAGAAACATACACGAGAAGGACTGGAGAAGGATTTCACTGCTGCAATGAGTTGCACGCACTCAACTTAGCAGTGTCTGCTGAAACTCAGCCTTGCCAGCATGGGGACTCACAGTGTCCAGGCCAGCGGGGATGTGGTGGAGGACTGGAGAAGGCAAATGTGACATTTGAGTTTGACAGACCCGGAGCCTAGAAGCACAGACAGACTGATTTCCATACCCCGAAAGACCCTCAAACAAATCATTAAGCAGTTTCTAAGCACCTGGAGGATAATAAAGTGATAAAAAACAGCCAATGTGAATTTGTTAAGAACAAATCTTGTCAAACCAATCTAATTTCTTTCTCTGACAGAATAACTGGCATTTCATATAATGGGCAGGGGGCTTCAGATGTGATATCTTGACTTTAGCAAAGCTTTTGACACGGTCTCACATGACATTCTAAATAAATACAGTTTAGGGGAAACCCCCGTGAGACAGATGCAAAATTGGTGGGAAAATTATACTCAAAGAGTATTTATTCACATTTGGTTGTCAAAATAGGGAGAATTTCTCATCTGGGGTCCCATAGGAAACTCGTCCAAGTCCAAACACTTCTCTTGAAAACCACAATAATAGCAAAGATAATACACTTTAAAATTATTGTGTGTGATCCAAAAGGGGAGCTCAGCTTGGGAAGTACAGGCTTAGAATTCAGAATGAAAAGGATGCTAGCAAAATAGTCTGAAATTAGTAAAGGTGAAATTTAAAAATTTTTAGAATTTTTTTGCATTAAGTAGAAAGAAACCAAACACAGAGAGACAAGACAGGGCAAACACCAGACAGCAGCACAGCAGAGAAGGGACACACATGGGCTTTATCTCTCTTTTCTCTTACTGTTTATTAGCCGAGGACATAGCTATAGCCTGCACTGGGGTCCCTCTTGCCAACACTAGCGAAAGAGCAGGTCATCGGTTTATTCCAACTGTCACATGGGAGCAGGGGAAGACGCAACTGGAACATCCCCAACAATGACCAGGTAGGGTGAGCGTTAGGGGATGCTTCTAAAATAAGGATGGCTCCCTCTGAATGGGGTTAGTTGAGGAGACAGGGAAGTTTCGGATACCAGGGACAGACAGACTGACATCCTCCTGCAGGACAGCAGGCTGGGCTGGTCTCAGTGGTACCCAGTGAAGCCCTGTATCCTCCTTACCTTCCAGACCAAGTGTCTTTCAAGACTCCAAGGACCACCCCAGCATACCCTGCCTTCCCCTTCTAACTAGTATTTTAGCCACGCTCACACTTCAGTCATGCTGTGTAGATGTGTTGCACTGATGCATTAAGGGAGGATACGACTCGAGCTGCCTCAGAAGACAGTGGGTAGTTTTTCAAGATGATCCTTGCTGCCCTCTTTGCTGTAAGCAGACAGGCTTACATGATTACACTGTCAAGGCACAGTGGCCTCCTTTCTGCAGAACAAGAGGGGTCATTTTGCCAGTCAAACCATGTTGACATCAAAACCCAGTGCAGGGGCATGTGTAGGGGGCAGGCAGGGAGGGTCCAGCAAGCGGCTCCTTGGGGAGCATCCTAGTAAATACCAAGGACACCCACTCTGACAGCTCCATTCCTAGGAGCATCCAATATACCCACCCCACTACCCAGAAAAGGCAATCTTGGAGGGGAGTCCGACAGGCAAAGAGGAGGGACACGACCTGCTCGAAGGACAGCCCAATGTCCCCCCTCTAGCACAGGGCTTACAGGGGCCAAACAAGAGCCTTCTGCACCACATTTAGGGGACAGTTTCCCAGTTGGAGATCACAGCAGTTCGCCACAACTCAAGAGTTCAGATTTGGTCCCTGTGTTTCTCCGTGCTGATGCATTTGGATGTTAGAAACACATTAAAAATGCAAATAGAGGCAGATCCCGGAGAAGCTGAATGTCATCCCTCTATGTCTTTATTTAAAATCAAATCCAGCTTCATTTTAATGTCCTCCTTGGGCTGGGGCTTAACAATGATTTTCACTTGTATAAATACACTCACAATGTGTGTACACATATTTCTGCCATTCCAACAGGAAATAAAAAGTCATCGACAAAGCACATTATTTCTACAACTACAGCAATAACACGAGCAGCGACAGCAGGCACCAAAAAAGACCATCTCTCTGGGGCTTTGGCAGAGCGTGGGTGCTGCATTTATCCCTGTACAATATTAGGTTTGGGAGATGAAGCATCCTGCCTGAAGTACCAGCCTGAAGAACAGGAATTGTAGCATCCTTGTAAATGATGACATCCTTGTGCCACTGTTTTCACACAGTGCCCGGGATGGAGCATGACATGGATGTTTCAGCCAGTCCCTAGGTCTGAGCTGTGTGTTTCAATCAGCCTGGCAAGTCCTGCCTGGGGAGCTGTGGAGGAGAGCAAACAGCACAGGAGAGGATAACCCCTGCTCTCTCCAGCTGAGCTGGACGACAGCGTTTCAACAGCAAAGGATTAACAAGCTCTCCCTCCCACTTCGGTCAGTAGAGAATTGCAAGTACCCATGCAGCTGACGCTCAGGCTGTTTCCTATCCAGAAAGGGGCACCGAGGTCCTCTTGACATTAACGTGGCGCAGCGCTTGCTCTCGGGTCTGATCTCTGGCAGGTGGCAAAGAGTACCGGCTGCTGGCTCTCTGCTACAAAAATAGCTGATGTGCACATGCTTTTTCTGCATTCAAATCCAAATTTCCAGGGAGGAGAGGAACAGGCTGGGTCATGCTGTCAGAGCAAAGATCAGCTTTTACATCTATCAGGATCTTCTCCAGTGTCCTCCTCTATACATTAAATTTTTCCCT
>NW_009650249.1:2352648-2362784 GCF_000708025.1 Charadrius vociferus | reverse complement strand
CCTACACTACATTGGTGAGCGTTGGCATACAGAGCTGGGAACGAGATGGGCTCCTTGCCCTTAAGGTAGGTCTGGAGACTGCTCCCCAGCACAGCTGAGAGAGAGGATTTGTGTGTCAAGAGCTCTTGAGACCCCAAGCCCCTCATGCTCCTGCAGATCCCCTGCATGACTGAGGGTAAGTCACCTTTGGACATGTTGTATGGATGGACCTGGGCTCCTTTGCCCAGGCTGATTTTGGTCACTGTGAAGCATTTTGGATGCCTCATTTCCCCGTCTCACGAGGGCTGGGGCGATGTTATGGCTTTTCCCACACTCTTCCCTCCCATCAGTTACCAGATTTAATGTGATGTTGTATGGCAAAGAAATGCCCTTTCTGCTACACAGAATCATAGAATCACAGAATGGTTTGGGTTGGAAGGGACCTTAAAGATCATCCAGTGCCACCCCCTGCCCTGGGCAGGGACACCTCCCCCCAGCCCAGGTTGCTCCAAGCCCCGTCCAACCTGGCCTTGAACACCTCCAGGGATGGGGCAGCCACAGCTTCTCAGGGCAACCTGCCCCAGGGGCTCACCACCCGCACAGTCAAGAATTTCTTCCTGATATCTCAGCTAAATCTCCCCTCTTTTAGTTTAAAGCCATTGCCCCTTGTCCTATCCCAACAAGCCCTCTTTGCATGTAGAAAATAGGGACAGACTCCTGCTCAGACTGAGATCTTGGGAACAAAGACCATTTTCTCCTGCTGATCCCTGCAGCCCCAGCAGGCCCTGATCTTCATTAGGACTCCAGCTTCTGGCGTAATTGAGTTACAGCTTAATGTACCGAATGCAGGATACTGGACTCCAGTTCAAGTGGAATATATCGTAATGCATTAAGCATTTCTCTTCAGATAAATAACTGAAGAAGATGTGTTTCCATTATTTGTGCATGCCCTCATACAGAAATGGCAGAAGGCCTAGGAGGGGATTACATTCTTTTTTAATTCAATAAACAAATGTATAATGATATCTTCTGGGAACAATCCTGCGGAAAAGAGCAGAGATTTGCCTCCCTGCTCCTAAACTCCGATGCTGGTTAAAAAGCACCCAGAAGAAGGCTCTTTTTTGTCCAGGCTTCAAGAAGAGAGTTTTATCCTCACTCTCCTCCTGAACAGCAGCTCTGGGTTAAGCCCAGCACTCCCATTGATCTGGGATCCTCCACTGGGATCCAAATGCCTTTGCTCCAAGGACAGAGCGGAAGGTCCCCATTTGAATGTTGTCCTCCCCCAGCTCTGGGCAGGCTGTATTTACAGCAGAGCAGTCCATGGTTAGGATCATGAAGAGGCAATAGGGACTGATTCCTTCACCAGGAGAATTTAATTAAGCCTGCTGCTTAAATACACAACTCTAAACACTCTAAATATAGGTTGTGCTTTATGGAGGGAGAAGAGGCAGATAGATCCTTTATTGAGATACAAAGCAGAGATTTCAGCAGCAGAGCCTCTGAAGCAGCAATACATCCAGCTGCCACAGGCACCTCTTAAACCAACTGCCGCTTGGTGGGAGGGAATAACACAGTCACCGCTACCGTCTTCTGTGTGTCCAGTTATATTCATGAGCATCTGTCCCTCGTCTCTGCAGGAAAAGGCCTGGCTAGCCTCAGGAAGGAAGGGAAAATGTGATGCTCGCATGGGAAATTGTGTGATATTTCAGTTTAAACCTCCTGGTTTTGGGGTCTCCTGGAGAAAAAAGCCACACGGCGTGCTCTTGGGATGCCCTTGCCTGTTTCATACAGGAGCTGCTGGTGAAATGGCCTTGAGGGGACTGCTGAGATCCCGCCTGCCTGCACCAGCAAGGGGTGCTTGTGATCCCCGCAGCGCTGCCAGCAGAGCACTTAGAGCTGAATGACAAAGGTAAGGGAATTGCAGTCTCTGGGGGGGTTCCCACATGCTTTCAAATCCTGCCAAAGATGACAGTAGCAGCACTGCCACTACTTTGAAAGCCCCCCTCTCTCATCCCGGTGCACCCGGGGCAGAGGGATGACAGCACTGCAGAGGGGAAGAAGAGTGCTGGACTCAGCAGATTGGCTCTTCTATGGCAAACCCGCTTGTCTTTTCCTTTACTTTTTTCACCACAATAAAGTAACTCAATTCAATAGAAAACTAATTCGTAGAAATTCACCAGCATTAGTGAAAAGGCTTAGCTGGGCACAGGGCATTACGTCCATGGGATGGCAACTGGCCACCAACCCCATCTGTATTAAAACAGGGTCCATACACTTGATACTCTCATCGAAAATGTAAACTCTTTAGAGAAGTCCTCCAGAAATTTACAGCTCAAATTTATGGGTGTAATTAGGTGTCTGGTACCCTGCTGAAGGGAGCCGGGAGTCTAAGATGTTTAGGTGGTTTATAAGACCTGTGGCCAGAGCTGTGCCACCACCCTCAGGTGCCAACCAAGAACTGACCCGGGCAGTGGCCAAAGGACTTCTCTGAGGTCACCAGGAGAGTCTGTGGCAGAGCACGAGCTTTTGACCACTTTAACCTACTTTGAAGGTTTGTGCTTTCATGCAACCAGCCTGTCTCTGAGCACAGCTGCAGCCTTTGCTGAGAGCTCATTTAGGAGCAGTAATTTTCCCAGTGAACAACAGACAGATGTATTTTCCTTGCTGTTATGATCACACTTGTAGGTGACAGTAATAAAACAGCCGTAGTCGTATTTCAGCTGGCTGAGAATCAGGAGAAAGTACCTGAAATGAAGCATTTCTGCCACCTGTGCAAACCTTCTAGAAAGATGTTCCAGGTAAGACAACATCTAATTCCCCCATCTGGCAGAGCCTGTGCTGGCAGACGGGCTGGCCCTTTCCAAACCACCCCCTCCACAAGAAAGACTCACTGCAGTGGTAAACTGGAGGCCACGGCAGAGCAATGGGTTTCAGTGCATGTAAGGTTTTTGCAGACTCTTGTGCTGAAGCTAGACAAACCGGTGGCACCATCACATTGATATAAATTAATTTTATACAAAACCTTAGCATTCCTCTGACAGGGAGGATGGCAGCAAGCATGAAAGCTGGAGCTGTGCTACCTGGGTTATATTAGGATTAGCAAGGAGTGGAATAGCAATAACCCATGGTAACAGAGAAGAAAACTCCTTAGCACACTGCTGAGACGCTGAGAGATGGCAAAGCCAACCTTCATGCTCCCTGCAGGACGTCAAAACAGGCTCAAGGTCCCCATCCTTACCTCCCAGGCAATCCGAGTTGCAAACACCTAAGAGACCAGCCAATGTCTGAGATGATGAATGTGGCTGACAGATGAACTCCTTGGCACCACCAGTAAAGGCAGAGCTTATCTGGGAGGGAAACAAGTTTTCTCAGGGGAAGGCAGGCTGAAAAACAAGCTCTCTGTCAACATGGGACCAATGCAGACTGCCCTTGACCCCAATCCAAGGGCAAGAGACATTTACCCAACGCACCTTCTATACCTCAAAGGTAGTGCAACCACTACAGCTCAAATGGAAAAAAAAACACAAAACCAACTTAAAAATGCCTGGAGAACAGCTCTGGAGAGACTTTACATGCTCTTTACCATGGAAAAGATGAGGAAACTTATTATGGCACTGAAGTTGTCTCTTTCTTTTTGCCTTTCACAAATAATAAATCCTGCAAAGAAACGAGTCTGGGAGAGGAGCAGTTTCCATAAAGCCCAGAGGTGCTCACCAAACAATTTTGTCGTTTCCAAAACCTGAAGCTGTAAATGGAGAAGTAGAACAAAAATGCGTGAAGCTGCAGCTGTGTCCTGGCAGGGCAGGGAGAGCCCCACGGCTGGGGCTTTGGGCTACAATGGATCTTGCCCACCATCACCAAGGACAGGCCACCCTTCCCGCAGTGCATCCTCATGACCAAAAAGAGTTCTAAAGCAGCTGAAACAGTGACAGCTTTCAAAAAGGGGGAAGGAAACCCTTCCCGTAATCCTCCAGCTAAGCTGTTGCATCCAACCATTTTAGCAAAGGCCGTCTCTGTGCCATCTGCTAGACGGCAGCTAAATCTGTGCCCCAAACATGCTCCTTCACTTAGTCCTCAGAGAGGATTTGGGAAGCAGCAGAAGACTGAAAGGAGAAAAACACTTCTGGTGCAAACATGCAACCTTTCACCTTACCCCAAATGATGCTTGACAACCTTTTAAAATAGATTTATCTGTGAAACCGAGCACATTTGGAGCAACATCTCAGGCGCAACAGACTTCTCCTTTCTCTCTTTCTCAACCCTTCATCTCTGCTGGATGATGCTGTAGACGGATCTGAGCGAGCTCAGGTTGCTTCCTCCCTGTCTCAGGCTCTTGTCACATTCGTAAGAGAGATTCAGTCTGTTCCCAAAGAACTCGCCCAAAGGAAAGCCGGTGGCAGTGGCAGCCAGGAGACACCTCCGACCGCCTGCCAAAGCCTGCATGGGAAACCTGTGTAGCAAAATACAAGATGAGACTCAGGGGAACTGTTCCTAGAGGAGCACCACGAAGCTTTAAGAGTGGCTTTGCCCTGATGTAAGTTATAGAAAAAAATCCAGAAAAGGAGAGCAGGGATGCCTCAGTCCTGAAACAAGGCAGGTCTTCAGCACCCAAAGGCATCGATAATCCTCAAAGCAGGACCTGCTCAGGATGGAGAATCCAACAGGAGGTTAAAAAAGCTCAGGGCGTGTGGCTTTTGTCTGATTGTCTTTCCTTCCCAAGCTTCCCCTCATCTGACTGGTGGGATGTTGCACTTGTGACAGCCCAGGCCCAGCTGCAAAAGACCCAGTCCAGTGAGGTACTCACACACTATCCCTTAGTCTGGATTGTCATTAAAAACATGTTAAGTTTAAGCCAAAAGTTACCCCAGTTTTCCAAGCAGCTGTGTATCATGAATCACATCAAGCAGTCAGAGGAACATCTCCATCTTAATAGGAGCAATAGGAGTGTTTTAAAGGTCGTATTCCCAGCTTATCATGAGCTAAAGATTTTGGGTTGGAAACTGAAAAAATTGTTCTCTGTATTTGACTTTATATCAGTCTCACACATATTACCCATACTTAATGTCGCCTATCAGCACAGGGTCATCAAACTCATAACAGCCTCAGTATTACTGGGCAATTTCCCTCTCCTGCTGCAAGTTCTCCCTGTGAACCCCAGGGAAGGTAGGAACAGTACATTTCGGCTGAAGGACAGGGTTTTCCCGCCAAAGCTTAATCTCAGAGCAGGACGCATAAGGAATAATATCAATAAAAGCACTTCCCTGGCCCCCCCCCCCTTCCTGCATTATTGAAACAGTAGAGATCATGTTATCAAAATCAACATGACAAATGTGGCCAGAAAGTTGAGACAGTGAGAGACGAGAAGGAGATTAAAAGGGAGAAAATCTGGAAGTATTTCTGCTGAATTTGCTGTAAAGGATGCATCAAAGTAAATTGCGATGAGCCCACATCTTCAACACCTTTCAAATTCCACAAGGTCACAACCACCTAGACAGCCAGAAGCCAAACAGACATAAAAAATTTCCTTATAAAGCACAAAACAGCTTCTTAGAAAGTCTGAGTTTGCTCCTGAAGTCAACCTGGACTATGCAATTAGTTTATCAAGCTGAACTCCCTCTGCCTGTGTCACGTCAGGTGCTGATGAGTTCCCTGGCCTGAGTCCTTGCCATGGGGGAGGCAGTGCCTTAGAGGAGCTCTGAAATCACTGCTTGATAACTTCACAGCTAAAGGTACTTGCCCACGTACCCACAATCAGCGGAACAGAACTTCCCCATCTTTGGATAATTCGTCTTTTTTTGTAGTTTTTTACCATTTGTTCTTTTGGTTGCTTAATCTTTTACAGAAGAGGTTTCCCAGAATCACTCATCTCCTCTCTCCAGATTCTCAGTCTTTGTCTGAATTTTCTTGGCCGTGTTGGCCGGAGCTGGACACCATTTGGAGCAGGTGATTCCACTCACTGCAATGTATTTCCAGTGTTTCTTTCCCTTCCTCTCAGAACAGAACATGCTACTGGGCATTGCTAAGAGATAGGTCCCTGAACACCTCTGTCCCGTTTACTCCTCCCTAGGGATCCACTGCAGGATATATGCATTCTTCTGACTCAGTAAGGATCATCTTAGGTTATGTCAAGAAGATCATGAGGCAGAAGAGGAAGGATATCGACTAGTAAGCTGTCTCCTGCGTAAGGCAAAGGTCTCTATACCCCACTGCTTCATACAGACTCACAGCATCCCAGACTGGTGGAGGCTGGAAGAGCCCTCTGGAGCTCCCCCAGTGCCACCCCCCACCAGAGCAGGGGCACCTCCAGCAGTGGCACAGGACGGCGTCCAGGCGGGTTTGGGATGGCTCCAGAGGGGGAGACTCCCCCACCTCTCTGGGCAGCCTGTGCCACTGCTCTGCCGCCCTCACAGCAGAGAAGGCCCTCCTCAGGTGGAGATGGAACTGCCGATGGTCACCTTTGTGCCCGTTCCCTCTTGTCCTGTCACTGGGCACCACTGAACACAGACTGTTCCCATCCCCCCGGCACCCTCCCTTGAAGGATTGATGAGCATACCTTGTATAGGCATTTGCTCTCCTTGGAAAGAAAACGCAAAATGCTGCCATTGTGCATGCAGCTGAGGCAGCAGCAGGCTGGAAGGAGGCTCAGGCATGCCCATGTAATCAACTGTGGGTTTCTCAGCCCAGTTCTCTGCAGTCTGGGCACACCTCAAACCCACTGTGAACACCCATCATGAGTTGGCCTTCTTGCAAAGAGCCCCATCCCCAATGTGTCATGGCACGCTGATCCCAGTCAACAACAGCTATCCCTGTCTGGAGCAGAGGACAAGACCCCATTGCTGAAGGCAATGGTTGCAGCTTCTGCTACTGCTTGCTTGAGTGACTGCAGGACTGCCACCCTAGGACACGTCCCAGGGAGGGCAATGCTGCAGACCGGGCGAGGAGCGGGGATTTGGGGGCTGCTGCTGAATTCTGGCACTGACGGCAGAGAACAGCTCTCAGCATGAGCATCCGAGCAGCGCTTCAAGGGCAGGGCTGCAGAAGGCTTCCAAAAGCACAGCTGACGCAAAGCATCAGGCAGACGGCAGGCCCTGCCCGCACCATCTGCCTGCTCCCTGCCTCCCCGGGCCCAGCAACTTAAGCAGGAGAAACAACCCATCTTCTGCCGACTGGCACCTTAGGGTGCCAAAAGCACGGCAAAGAGGCAACCGTGCACTGAGCAGAGCTGGCAACAGCCTGGGCCTCCGGTCCAGCCGGGAGCATGGAGAGCAGGGGAGCCTCCCGTCCCTCAGCCTCCGCTGAGCTGACCTGCTAGGAGCAGTTACAAACTTAATCTGTCTTTCCTGTGGGGGGAAAGAGGTCCAAGGCGCAGTGAGTTGATCTGGGCATGGAAACATTGCTCTAATTATATCTGCAGAGGGAGCTGAAAGGCCACTAACGGTCAGCCCTGGCTCAAGCAGATCTCCTGCACTTCTACAGCACGTTTGGTGCTTCCAGGATCTGCAAAAACAAGGGTATGTTATGTCCTAAATCCAGTGACACCAGTAGGTGTCTTCTCCAGCATGCCTCAGACTGAGGAATCCCATCAGCTCCCACTGATTTCCACACTGAAATCCCATAGAGCCGAGGCTGGACCTGGGATCTGCAGCATGTGGGACCTTTTCCAGTTAAGTCAAGAAGCCCTTCATCGTGTAAGGGAGATGGGAGTGGAAGATGAAGACTGTGGTGTGGAAACCTGCCTGGGCTACACAGCACATCTGTGCTGGCCCCATCATGGCCAGGGATGGGGCCAGGCAACTTGGCTTGGGTGGACTTGCCCTTCCCTTGGCATCTGCTTGTGACCATTGCTGGAGGCACAGCTGGACGGGCTTCTAATCCAGTACAGTTGCTTTAATAGTTCATCTTGTCCACTTCAAGCAGCACGTGTAAGAAGGACCCAGAGGTCAAAATACATTCAAGGGGCCTGATGTCTACCTGCCTTTCCCCGAGGAGTTCAACCAACCAGACCCTTACTGACCCCAATGCAGGGGATTGGTAACCCCAACCAGCATCAGCCTTATATTGAGTACATTCCTGACAAGCCCCTGGAGCCACCGGCTCACTTCACAAGCCAGAAACATTACTGTGCGACGCTTCATCTGTCCCAGTTGGCCCCAGCTTGATCATCATCACCAGCAGCACAAAATCCCCTCTGCGTCACACCCACGGCGGTAGTTGTGCTCTGCCAAGTGCTCTCAAGGAAACGTAAGGCAGAAAGCCCCGGAGTTTCTTTAATTTTCTCCCCTGCTCCAGACTGGACAGATTTGTGTCACACCAAAATCCAATTAAGTCAGCCAGCATCGCTAAACCCTCCAAGCCGAACTAATGGATGTCACCGTCTCACTGAGCAGCCCATCAGCTCTCTCCCGCGGTTTCTCCATGGAGACCTGCTCCGTGGGGTAGGACAGGGCTGCCATCAAAGCCCACGGCCCGCATTCCTCCCCTTTTCGGGGGAAGCACAGCCAAGGATGTGTGCCGTCATGGGGACACTGTCTCTGGGACTGACCCTGAGACCCCTGAAAAAAACGTTTGAAGTGGGTAATTAGCTTTGATTAAAAGCCTTTTGCTGTGGCAGAGGCTCCTATAATTTGCCTGGAGGCGACAGAAAAAGAGCGGAAGGAGCAGATGTTTGGATTTGCTCTGCACAGACAGGGTGGGATTTCATCCGCTTTTAACTGCCTCCTTCTCCCGGGTCCCAAGGCAATGATGCCACAGCACTGCTCGCCTGCATCCCCTCCCCATCCCTCCGCAAAGGGCTGCCAGGAGAGGCAGGCGATTGCAAACGAAGCTGAAAGGGGCACTGGTTACTGTGAGATAAATACTCCCACCCTGCCTGCGGTATTAATGCTGCATGTGTTGATAAGGGTCAATAATAGACCAAAGAGGCCATAGAGCTCCACATCCACATATAGATGTGGAGGAGCATCCATGGACAGAGCACGGGGTGAGGCTGAGCGATGAGTCCCTCATCCTCCTCTGCTGCTGCCTGCAACAGCAGGAGGGAAACTGAGGCAGAGTCTGTGGCTCTATGCCACCAAATTTGATGTATCTTTGGTGAGTAACTTGTCTGTAAGGCAAGAAAAATCAACCTCATGAAATACTTCAATATCTATAGTTGAAAAGAGCTATTATTTTTATTATTCCCATATGCTTCCCCTGTGAGGTGCAGCCGTTGTAGTCCTCGATATATTTCCCCAAAATACAGAGAATAAAACAATAGCTGTAAAAGTTAACAGCAAATCCAATTCTGTGGTGCTGCCGGGACCATCCCTGTGAGAGGAGATAATTCAGTCATTTCCCTGCTCTTGCTCCCAAATTAAAATGAATTGATTCCTCCAACGTCAACTTGTTTATCACGTCTGCGGGCTGTCAATACACCGCAAGTTCCTCAGGTCCTACGGGCTCCTCCTACTTCGAGAAACTCGATCTGTCTTTGATATAGCCTCATTACAACAGCTGAAATAATTCCTCTCCACAATGTATATATTCAAATCCATCTTTGCAGGTGCATCCCAAAACCCAGTGCTCCTGGAGGCCTTCTGACCTTGCTCCCAACCAGGTCCCAGCAAGGGACCAGGGCATCCCCCAGGGGACACAGCAAGCCAAAACCCATCAGTTAATTGTGGTAAGGACCAGTGGAGTGGTCAGGAAGGGGGAGAGAGAGGGGAAGAGCATGAGGTAGAGAAAGATGTGCTCCGCACCACAATACAGATATCTGAGGATGTTCCTCTTAAGGGGTTTTTGTTTACTTGGTTTTTCCATTTAAGAACATGGACTCACTGATGCTAAAAGTTTTCATGGGAGCAGACCAGCCTGGAGAGCATCCTTTCAAACAGCCAATAAGCCGGTAAACCAGGATGGTTCCTCCAGCTGTCGGAGAGCCTGGTTCAACCCTCAACACTGCTCGAGCTGCAGCGGGGATTCTAATGGGTGTTTTCACGCCCTGCTGAGCAAACTCTCGATTTGGAATATCAAGTCCATTGTGAACAAAACACTTCAGAAGGTTTTTAGGTTCATCCAGAGGCAGAACAGACCCAGGACAGTAGCACATTAAATTAGAGTATAACTGGTAGATATGACCACTGGGCAGATTTGGAAGGGCGCATGATGGCCAGACTCCT
>NW_009650249.1:2327806-2352613 GCF_000708025.1 Charadrius vociferus | reverse complement strand
GCTGAACTCAGTGGGAGTTGCCGTCTCTTGCTGTGTATTTAACCTCTATTTTGGGAAGGAAGGAAATGTTTGGCATAATGGTCTGAGTGGGCTGCTTATCCCTATCCTTTAGGCTAGGAAAAATGCTTCTCAGTACCATGAATTCACCTGCAACCTAGTCCGTTCCTGGATATTGAGGAAAGAGCAAACCCTGCAATTTTCTCAAATGACTTTTAAAAATAAGCTTTAGAATGGGGAAAAATAAAATTACCTCAGTTTAAAAACCTGATCCTCTTGAGAGCTACATGCTGCCTACTCTGCCTGACAAAAAAACACTCCAGTCTTCTTCAGCCATTCTGAATCTTCATGAAAACAGAAAAAAAAATGCTTTATAATAATGTAATAGATTCTCGGAAAAAATTTCTCCCTATTCCCATGGTCATAACTCCTCAAAGGGTAAATAATTCAGGTCCCCTGTGCTATCAATCTTGCAAGGCTTGTCCTCAAAAATAAGTCTGCTTTCTGCCCACTGCTGATATAGCAGCTTCTCTCCTCCGCAAGCACTTGCTAGCTAGAAACACTCCTCTAAAGCTACATTTTCCTTCTTCTCTCCACTAACAAGAAACTGCCCATGGCTAGACTCCTCGGGGCGAGAGAAGTGCCTCTGCAGGAGTGTTGGAAGAGATGATCACCCCTTGCACCGGCGATTCGGTCAGACAGAGACCGCCCCTGGCTGTCTTGCCCCATCTCCCTCAGCAAACCCAGACATGCACAACCAGCTCTCCCTGCCGTGCTCATCCCCCCTGCAATGCCAAACTCACTGCAGGCACCCACGCAGCTTCACCGCCTGGGTCTGCCTGCAGAGGGGCTTCCAGCACTGCTCCAGACCCATGCTAAGCCCCCGTGCCCCATGGCAGCAGTGGGCACGGCCGCTCTATGGCTCTCAACGTGGAGGTTGCCACTGCCAAAGTCACGGTGAGGACACCAGGAAAGACCCCAGAGGACGCTTTTTGGATGCCCTGCCAGTGCATCCGCGAGGGGTGGGCTCGCCCATGGAGATAAAGCCCTCAGAAAGCATCTTTATTCCACAAAGAAAGAGACCTCATTCCCTGTTTAAAAGAGCCTCTCAGCGCAGTAATTAAATGCAGATCTAACCGCTAAGAGGAAATGCCGACGTGCCAGGCTTCGCCATTAATAAGAGCTGCCCAGAGGCTGAGGATCCCTGTTAGTAACGACAACCATGGGGCGAGTGCAACACCCTCAGCGTTCCCAGAGCAGGACCCTCTGGGATGATGGGTGCCCAGGGTTTATTGACCCCCCGCTGTGCCCCTGTTTAAGAAGCACCAGCAGAAAGCTCTCCCTCCATGATAATCGCTGCCTCAGGGCATCCAGGAAATACTTCAAACACCTGCCCTTGTTCAGACCGGCTGCCAAGAAAACCTTTATTTACAGGTCCCTATTCCCATATTCCACTGGGAAGCTGCCCTTGGGCACATCACGGCTTCATCTTTGTTTGACTTGCAAACTCTTGGCCTAAAGAATAAGAATCTCCTTTTATCTTCACCCCCATGATACACATCCAAGGTTTATGAGATAGAGTAGCCCCCAGCCTTCCGACTACACCTGGTATTCCTGCCCAGCCTCCCTCCACCCCCATGAAAAGCAGCCAGGACTCTTTGCATAGACATGCATCTTGCACATCAAGGAGACCCAGCAACCTGGTCAAGATAGCTCTGTTAAAATGCAAATAACCAGGCAAGGGGGTGGGCACTGATGGGAGAAAGGGGCTCAAAGCAGCATCTGGGAACAGCTGGCAGAGGGAGACACCTGCTGATGGGGGCAACCCAGCCGGGTCTGGATGCCAGTACCAGGGCATTGGGTCAGGTCCGTGATGCATCTGGCCTGATCCTGGCTCTCGGAGTCACCCAGCGATGTATAAACAGGGCAATTATGCAATTGTGCTTCTCTTCCAGAATAATTTCAACCCCTAGCATGCATCTTTTAAATGTGGTAGTTGTATTTCTGTGTTTGAATCCTTCAGTGGATTTTTTCCTCCAGCGCCTTATGTAACTGGTTTTGAACTCAAAGAAACTTTCAGCCTCTGCAACTTCCTGCGGCGAGGAGTTCCACTGGATAAGTGTTTCTCTCGTGAGGAACAGCCTCCTGTTGTTTGTCTGAACTTACTTCTTGTACTGGAATGGACCTTGAACAACAGTCCCTTGTGCAGCTTCCCCCATGCTCTGTCCCCTGCCCCAGCTCCTTTTCAATGCATACTTTGCATGGCAATGCCAGAAAAGAGGGTCATGAAGTCCCGTGCCAACACACCCCTTCTCAGACCGAAATGCCGTCTGGGACAATGCGTTATTGAGTAGGAAAGGGGAGAGGAGGTGATATTCAAACCACACGGCCCTGCAGCACTCACAAAACCACCCGCAGCTGCCAAGGTTTCCATTTTGCCTGCGGTACGTGCCCCATCTCCGTCCGGTTGCTTCCCCAGCCTCAGGTACAGCGGTGGAGGCCGTAGGATGGAAAAGCAGCAGAAGGTCAAGCGCTGGGTTGTGCTGCACGAGCCCTCCTGGCAGTGCCCATCCTCAGCTGCAGGGCTGCCTGCTCGAGCTCTGGGCTGTTCTTTCAGCCAGCTGAAAGGTTATTCAGGCTTTAGCAAAGCTCAGAAATTAATCTGCCAAGCTCTTGATCCAAAAGTTCCACATACGGCAGTATAAAAGGGTTAATTAAGCATTGCTGGCCATGAGTAAACAGATAAGTGGTGGCTGTAGAGCTCACTGGGGCAACAGGATTTTTCTAAAAGGATTTTTCTAAACATGGATCCGCACCAGTTACTCAGAAAAAAAATCCCTCTCTTTTTTCCTGCCAGAAAATATTTCCAATGAGCAGAGAACTGGAGGGCTCGGGGGATCACTGCACCAAGTGCCTCTCGCCACAGGGATGAATAAGGCTCTGCAAAACCACCGAGGGTTATTGCTCTGGCCCAGCAGACACAAACTGAGGCTGTGGATGCAAAAGCAAAATTGTTTCCATGCTTATTCTTCTGCTGTAAGTCAAGCTTGCAGGAGATGGCAACCCAGCAACACACCCAGCGTCACTTCAGGCTGTTTGGAGCGCATCGAACGAGGCATGAAGATGATGGCGTGGGGTTCAACAGCCTGAGCTTGCTGACCCTTCCTCCAGCCACCTGCAGTCCCCAAACAGCCTCGCTTCCTTCCCAGTTTTGTCTCTGAGCCCCGGGGACAGGAGAGGAGGGACGCCTGCCACGTGCCCAAGGCTCACGCCACAACTTGCTTCCCATGACTTGCTTCTCCTCTGTGTCCACAGGCCAAGGGGAACTTCTGTCCCTTGGGGCACCACGTTTCCTGACATTGAGCTCTTTGGGGAGAAAAAAAAAACAACAATGTTTTTTAACTTTTCATAGGTAGATAATTCCAGATAGTTCAGCAACGTTGGGGTGATTTATTGAAGCTTCACAACAGACGTACCATGGAAGTTGTGTGAGTCATGGATGCATGTATTCGCATATGTCCATAATAAAAGTGATTTTAAAAGAATCAAGATGAAGTGATTGATGGTTGACACAAACATTACCACGTTGTTGAAAGGAAATGTCTTGAGCAAGGCTGATCTTTCCCTCTCAAAGTTTTTGGGAAAGTTGTGTTTCCTCTTAAAACCTCAGTGCAAACCCGAAAAGTTCCTAAGTTTGTTTGTGACCAGCTCATTTGACACCTTGCAAGGGCAAGTCCTTAGACTAATGGGGAAAACCTCCCTAGTGCATGGACAGGGTGGGGCACAGAGGACACTGCTTCTGCCACGTGTCACCCCCGAAATCGGCTCGGCCCGCACACCCCTGACACCCAGCAACGGCTTTCTGCGCACCGAGGAGGCGGCTATAGGCGGCGGGAGGTGCCGGGCTCGCCAGGCTGTCGGTTGTTCCGCACAGCAGATGGCTGTGCCACGTGGATGAGGTTTGGAAAAATAACCCACGGCCGGATGGATCTCCAGAGAAACTTCTTCCTCAGCCCTTCATTATAAAACTGATAAATAAAAGTAATTGTCGCACAATTAGATTTCCCATCTCCTCCAACTTCTTAATCACATCAAGATTAATTATCGGCACTCCTATTGTTTTGCTTTATGGGTTTCAGTTGTTTGGCTGTTCTTTTGGAGCTGCTCTAAGATGAGAAAAGGCTTTGAAGCGGCTTAAATGGGAAGATCTAGGCAGCAGTTTTGTTAAAGTTGCTTCCTCTTAACAGTCAGCTTCATTTTCTCATTGGGGTTGGATGTTCTGAAGTCATTTAATTGCAATTTAATCTTCCTACTTTTTCCTCTAATATATTTCGGTGCAGTTCACCGGGTTATATTTGCCAATTCATTAACAGCCTCTCTGATATTTGACATTTCGCTTTAGGGAAATGCAGGTATGCGATCTTTAATATTTTGAGGATTTCTTAATGAGATTTAGGGGCTGTGGGATGGGAATTCTGATTTTTTTTTATTTTATATGTTTACTTCAGGGCAACTTCGGGGCATTTTTCTTGAATTTTCTGATGATGTTAAGACCTGGAGGGGGGGGAAATCAATGGAAAACAGCAGCAACCTTTGTAAGAGGAGAAACATGTAGCTCCCTGAGCACACAAGGATTAAAAGTCGGGAGAGTTCCCTGGTTCAAAAGCCTGAGCCTTTTTCCAGGATTTTTTGTTGTTGTTGCTGTCATCGTCGTTGTTCTCAAGAACCAGCCTGGGCTTTGCCCGTGCTCTGCCGGAGGAGTTTCTCTGCCAGCCGGTTTCATGGCTCATGCAGCCGGCGGACGGGGAAGGCGTGTGAAAGCTCCTGCCCACACACGGGACGTCCCTTTGTTCGCACCACTCGCCTCCCCAAAAGCCTGGGCAAAGGCCAGGTGGGGATGCGGCTCTCACCCGTTGGCTTTTACTCCAAAAGCAACGTAACGTTTGCCATGAGTGTAGCTGAGGGATGGATAACTGCCTTTCAATGGTGGCTCGCCCCTCTCAGCGTAACGATGCTGAAATGAACTCCAGTCTTTTCCTACTTTCCCTTTACGGTTTTGCCTTGAGCTCACTACTTCACCTCTTTTCACCTTGCCTATAAAGGAAATCATACACATCCACATCCAAAATGCACCTATATGCAAGTAACCACAAAAACAGATGTTTAAAGATATTTAAAAAAAAAAACACAACCAAACCACCTAAAAGCACTTGAGATTTTCTTTTTAATACCCAGGCCTGCTAGCTCTCAAGGATCAGCACTCGGGGCAGAAAGCCTACAGCCTGCACAGGCAAAACCCATCAGATCCCAAAGGGAAAGGGCATTAAAGTGGATTTTGCTGGTGTGACACGTGGCACAGGCTTCAGCTCCATTTCACGCCTCATTCTCTCTTTGGATGGTGCAGAGTGCGTTGTGGAGAGCTATTGGGGCATGAGTTATTGCCCACATGCAGCACCTCATATTAAGTGATCATTATTAGAAATGCAGAGTCAAATATGCAAAAGTTTGGAAACACCAGAAATTAAGGCTGCCTTTACCTGCCTAATTAGGCCCCTGGTGGGCACGCATCAACTCCCAGCATTAATCACCGCCCTACAACACTCCCACCTCCGTTGCTATTGCAGCATTTTTTTAAATTACAAAATATTTATTTTCCTGTTAACCTTTCGCAAAGCACACATCCCCTTCCCACACAGCAATACCTACGTGTGCCTCTTTCACTACAGAAACGGGCCTCTGAGATACCGGCATGCTTTTTTGGGCAGGAGCCAGCTGGTGAACTAAAACATCCCCTAAATGCCATCAGCGCAACCGGCACCTGGAAGAGTATTTTGTCTGGCAGGAGGGCGGTTGCATTTTTTTGTTCCAAAGCTGCCTCCAGATAAAGAATGCTTAATTTTGCTCTCTTTTCCCCCAAGCAGTGTAGAGCAGAGGCTCCCGATATTCCCCATCTGTGCCCCCTGTCCCCACCTCATGCCGTGCAGCTCAGCGCAGCTCCCCGAGCACCCATAGCACCCCGTGCCCGACCCCCATGAGGTGGCTGTTCGGGTGACCTGTGGCTCTGCCAGTGTTTTTTGGACTGGAGAAACACTTGCAGATCCCAGACATCCCAGTAAGGGCCCATTAAATAGAAGCAAACTTCCCAATGTCCTGGTTTTGCTTGCTGGCTACGGCTTTCCCTGCTTACGCCAAAAGGAGAAAAAAAAAAGCTGGCAAGGTGCAACTATTGTGACTTTGTTTCTTGAGGGGCCGTATGCAGTGGGAATTGCCTTTGGGCAGGATGGCAATGAGGTTTATTTGTTTATTAGCTTGAGGGATGAAAGGCAGAGCTGTTCTTGCAAGGACAGTTAAACTCTTCCGTGCGGATCCAGCCCCACGGCCAATGCAGGTTGTGCTAAACTGTGCGTGCTGGTTTTGGCTGCATAAGCCTGGCAGGGAGCTTTGTCTCGTGGTTAGACTGAGGGATCCGGGTCCTTTCATCAGGTCTATTCACAACACTTAGTTGGAGGAGACCTATAAACCAGGCATCTCCTCTCTGCTCTAGTTTAAAGCAGTATAATTTTCTTTCTGTGTATGCATCAAGAGGTAAAATTAACCGATGGCTGCAAAGCACTCTGAAAGCCACAGAGAAATGTAGCAGAGAAATGTTGAGTAACGTAACAATTAAACTGGCCAGCTAGTGAGGTTTATAACTGGACTGAACATGGCCGAGAGGTGACCTGCCACATGGAGAGCTCAGATGCTGTGGCCTCTGAGCGGTAACCAGAACCTGCCCATGGTGGGGATGAGACGGAGACGGAGGGATGGGGGGACAGCAGGAGGGTCAGGTCCCACCAGAGGGACACACGGGCACCATCAGCAATGCCAAACTGCACCAGAGGGAGAAAACAGGAATATTTCTGCAGAAAGAAAATGCCACATCAAGGCTGATGAATCGTTCCTAAGTATAAATCCAGGTTCTGTGATGGTTTTGGTTGCCCACATACTCCCCCTCCTTAATAACAGTATATAGTGCTAGCCATATGCATTGGGTTATTGCCTCCGAAATGAAGCTTAACCCAATAACACTGTCAAAAGTGGAAACACTGTTTAGTCATTAATGGAATTCTAATAGCAAAGTCATTAATTGAAACCCAATACTGCTTTTCCATCCCAGTGACTTACTGCAATTGTTTGTGCTGAAGAGGCCCAGACTCACATCTCCATCTCCTTCCCACGTTCGGCAGTGACCGGCACCTGCACCTTTTATCATTCCATGTGTCTTTGGATCAGGGGATGTTCTGCTTGTTATTCGCTCTTCGGAAATTTAACAAGTCTACACAGGCTCTTTAAAGCTAATGTTGCATGAAATGCAGAGATAAACCAAAGCAGACAGCTTCATAAGTACAAACATACTATCAAACTGCTTCCATCACCCAGGCTCTTCCTAATGGTTTTATTATGTAAAATGGCTCTGTCTAGAGAAAACCCACCACTGCCAGCGCAGCAGGGCCAAGCAGGTATTTAATTAGTTATTTAGGTATGAAATTTAACTGAAATCACACCGTATCCAAACAACCCCCTAACAAGACTTGTTACCACTTAGTTCCCAGGTGGAGGAAGTGATGAAAATTGCGATTTTTTATTACAAGGAGGATTACTTTACTCCAGAGTCTTCTCACTGATAGGAATTAGTGCCAAGAGCGCTGCCTATGGATTAGTCCATGGGGAAGAGCCCTCTTTATACCTGTGTCACCCTTGGAGAGAGCCTATTACAGTTATCGCATGTGAAAAGGCATAGACATGCTGCACCATGGGTCCAGGTCCAGAGGCAACATTTGTCCTTTGCACTCTCCCCATTTCAAAAAAGTACCTCAATGCAGAACAGCAAATTTCAACGCCATGAAAGTCTCACCCAAACTGAAGGGGCATCTTCTGAACAGCTGCAATTCAAACTCCACCACCTTGAATTTAGAGTTGGTGAAGTGTGTGAAGTGTGTGACGACTCTTATGGTCACTGATTATCCAAACACAGTTGTTCTTTGGATTTTTTAAAATTTTTTCGAAGTCTCCTTGCAAACTTGCGTTTCATGTTTGTTAATACCTCTGGCTGCTTGTGGCTGAAACCCTCCCCTTCATCTCCTGCCTGCTGTGAGCTGTTATCATGTGCCTGGGTTATAGAAAGGGGGACCCTGGGGGGGTACAAGGGCACCAAGGTTTATCTAACCTCATCTAGGGTGACAGAAATCTTGTTATGATCCCGATTACGTGTGGGTCCTCTTTTTTTTTTAGAAAACTTTCAATGCGTAAAGAAAAAATACCCACGTTTATGACAGGCTGAAGCTCAGCTCTGGACCTTCTTTGCTCCTGTTCTGAGCTCTCCTGTTCTGCCGGGTGATGGTTGCTGTCCTCAGTCTTGCAATTTTTAAAAATAAAACAGAGGAGAAAAATAGACATCCATCCCCTCAGAGGAGGGGGCGGACTTGATTAATTTTAGTGAAGCATTACGAGGTCAAAGGTATATTACTGTTAATTCATCTACATATTGACGAGATGTCCAGCATTTTCCAGAGGACCCCGAGCACGACGCATTCAGCATTCACAAAGCCAAGGTGTGTGCTGTCACAGCCCGTGTCCTTTAATCTTTGATGTCTCTGAGTAATTTCAGCTGAATTTGACAAAGGGGTAAAGGTCTCCGAACTATTAACATCTTACAGCTTGCTTCAGAAAAGGAGAGATCTGGGCACTAAAATAACAGATTCAATTTTACCACCCTGAAAATGTAGACATTTACAGTTCTTTCCATATGGAAAAGTCATCTTGGTCCATAGAGTTGTTTCCTATAGCATAATACGTTGCATAAACCCACTATCATGCCTCATACATCTATAAATTTTCTTGCCAAACGCATTGCGAAAGAGGCCTGCTGGCCTGATATTTAAAGTCTGTTGTATGACACAGCATGCCCTAAATCTGCCTAAAAGACTGTGAAACTTTTAAAGTATGCACACGTAACATTAACATGCCTTAGCACCCTGGGAAGCAGCTCAATAAACTCCCTTGAAGACTAAACTGATGTCTTGAAATATCCGGGGAATTTCCTTGCAGCTTTGCGCCCTGACTTGTTTTGGCTGAGAAAGTGTCAAAGATTGTCGTGTCCTTGTCTTTATAGATTAGATGCTTTTGATCGCCTCTGCTTTCATAAACCGTTTCTTGAGCTGCCAAAAGAGACAGATCTTCTCAGAGGCCCAGGGGATTACGATGAAATTAGAGGAGGTCGCTGTTGTCATCTTAAAGCCTAGAGCCTTTCCGACCCCCCGGCTCCTCCTGGAGCCCCCCGAGCCCCCCATGACCCTGTAACTCACACGCCGAGCAGAGGAGCTGCTGCAAGTCCACTCCTTCCCTTCCCTCTTCACCCCTTTTGGCTGGAAATGATAAAGAAATGAAGCAATAAAAACATATTGCAGAGGAAATTGTCTACTGGATGGGAGCAGAGGCCCTTCCAGGCCAGCACCAGTTCCAGCAGTAAGAAGGAGGTGGTGTCTAAGGAGGACATCACCCTAAACCATCACCGACCCCCTGTTTTCATGGGACAAGCCTGGAGAGCAGCGGAGGACTGGTCTGCTTTGGCTCTTGCATCCTTCGCGCCCATCGCGGTGGCAGATGTCAGAGCAGCGGCTCCGCACGGATGCTGAACGGCCATGCAGAGTGACAAATTAACTCCAATTAGGTCAGACGGCAAATCAAAGGAGGAGCAGATCCTCCCTTCCACTCTGCTGTACCTCGGGGAACAGAGCAGGTTTCTGAAAGCGAAGCAGAGCCCAGGGGGTGGGATGGCTCCTGAGGCCCACAGATCATGGTCCGCTGGGTGATGGGGGGGCTCTCGGCATGGCCAGGGCAGCAGGAGCACCGGAGGGAAGAGCTGTGTGTTTCCTAAACCAAACCCTAAAGCTGCTGGGTTGCTTACAGCAGGATCAACACCGCCATCCACACGAGAGGGCTTCATCATATCATCTCACTCATCAATGAGTGCCCATTGCCAGCATACACCATTATGGGGGGGTTTATCTACCCCTCCCCACCCCAGAGCCAGCCACACGTCCACCTTAGGGGAAGCTCTTCTCTCTGTGTTTAGTTCTGTTTGGATACACAGTATTTTCCTAAATCTCACCTTGTTACTGATGCACAAAAAAACACCCCCTACCCCCCCCTTCTCTGTGAATTTAACATCCAAGTGCTGTTATTAAGGCTCCATTACTTTTACAAAACACATGACAGATCATCTCGTGGTACTCTGTGAAGTACTATAAATAATTAAACTCCAACTAGACTTGTCAAAATAAATGAGCAGTGTAGACTCTGCTCTGTGGTGCCTTTGATTTTATTTGTGTGTGTTGCTCCTTTTATTTTGTTATCTGCTAAATTGCAAAAATGCAGTGATGAGAGCAAGGAGGCCCCTGCCACCAACCTTGTTATTGTACCACGGGGATTCACTGCCTGGCCAGGGTCATTGGTGTCTTCTGCAACGTCCCTTCTTGGAGGGCGTTTGCTGGCTGGGTACCTCTTCCCAGCAGCATCGCATGAGGGCAGGAATCAGAGCTCCTCCTGGAAGGTACATGGCACCTCCCCAGCCACTCTCAAGTTATTCATTGGGAATTAATACATTTGACAAATCCAGGCTTCTCTGCATGAATTATCCACAAAGCAGTAGGTGGAGATTATGCTTTTCCCCAAAATTTATTTTCTCATTTCCAAACTGACCACCAACTCAAATTACGGCAGCAAGGCTGTGTGAGGACTTCATCCCAAGTCTGCCCCAGGAGCGCATCCATGCCTTGGCTACGAATTCAGACCTGCATCCCTCATCCTGGCTGAGCAATGCACACTTGTGGGGCATCTGACAGGGAGGACAAAGGAGGTGGTACCAGAGCTACACCCCCAAAACACCGTCTGGGTGCAGAATTAAATGGGGGAGACAGATCACTCATACTTAGGGCTCCCCTTTGCCTGGCCCTGCAGCAGCCTGTGGTGTCGTGCGTTCAGATGCCCCATGACTGTGAGTTCCCCACCTGGTTTCAGAGCAATGCTGTACCCATGTGCAGTTTCTGCTCCAACACGTTGCTGTAGAAGCTGCCAGCCCAAACCTGCCCCTGCAGCACATCCCTCTCTCCCCATCATCCTCAGCCCCATCGGAAAGGCTGTGTGCATGGGGACAACCTAAACCATTGCTCTCAGGTTTTAGATACCTCCACAACCCATAGGACAAATCAGCCAAGCCAGGCAAATTGTACAACTTTCTCTGATCCATTCACCATCCCCAAACAAACCTGTACAGCCCAGCATTGAGCTCAAAGCTACTACAGTTCCCAAACTGACTCCTTAACAGGATTAACTTGAGCAGCTCAATGCCACCTCTACCCATCTCATTCTGGCTCCTGTCTCCCTGCTCTGCAGTTCTTGGTCACGCAAAATGGTCCCAACAACCCCTTGGATCTCTCTTAGGTGAAGAAAACTGCTGTAAAGGAACAAGTCTGAGGCAGGGAACGAACTGGAGTATCCAGAAAAGGGGTTTTGTCTGCTTAATGACATAAATAGGCTTTGCCAAGACATGAGCAAGAGGCCTGGGTTCTCCTTTCCAATACATTGGGCTGCAGTAAGCCATTCAGTTCATTCAAGATGGTGGTGCAATTCCTCAAACTCCCTGGAGGTTGTTTTTTCTCCTCCCAAAAGACAGCATTCTTCAACCACTTTCTGTTCATGCGCAGTTCACAACCTGAGGCACCATTGCACCATCATCCGCACCGGGGAGCGTGAATGCCTGTTCCCATCTCGTAAGACCTCACATCCATTTCACACTGGCACTAATGCTAATACGTGGTGAGGGATAAAGTGATGCAGGTTTTACTTTCCCAAGGTGGGAGATGGTGCAAAAGCTGACCCCCTGCAAAGAAGCACGTGCGTGTTCCCCACGCTGTGTTGAGGGAGGAGAAGGCTCTGCTGAAAAGATCAGCCATTTTCTGTCTGTGTAGCACACGAATGGAAATCCCTGCTTGAAAAACCTCCTCTCTGCCCCAAAAATCTGCATCTGGTCCAGTGGATTGTGTAGCCTGATGAAGGACCTTCATCCATGGGTCTGCTGATCCTTCCTACCCTGCAAAGTGGCAGACAGCTCTGGTTTAGGGCTGCCAATTGTAATACCTGCTAATAAAATACCTGCTAATAAAATACCTACTAATAAAACCAATGTGGAGCTGACTACAAGGGGTGTCCTTGGGAAAGGAAAGCAGCCTGCGGGTCATTGATCGGCAGAGGGCATTAAAAAGAGCATCCAACTGGAAACCTTAATGACACTGGTTCTCGTACGGTCTTGTGCACTGTCCTAAAGGACAGAGAAAAAGGGGGATTTCTTAGACAGAACTCGGGAGCTGTGGAATTTGCAAGAGCAGCATCCCATGGACCAGGCTGCAGCTGGGAGGAGTCTTGGAGGCATTGGAGGGGCCTCAGGAAAGTCAAGGCACTGCCAGTGGGTCACCTCTGACCAGCCGCAACAGAGCAGACGGGAGTGATGACACCTCTTACTCCTGTCCTTCTCCTCTCTGGAGAGCTTTTCCTCACCTGAGCGGTTTAAAATAATCCCCTCCTCTTACAGGGCTCAGGTATTCAGAGAAGGACTAAAAGGAAGATCCTAAATCTTCATAAAAATAGGATTTAAAGGAGAATGACTTGAACGCCTTCACCTTAAGAGGTAACTTGAGCGAACGCCAAGAAGCCGGATCCGCAGAAGGGGAGGGTGAAGAGCAGGATGCAGCTCCTGAGAGCAGACATACAAAGAGGAGATTCAGACCGAGAAGGGATTCAGAGTGATTCATCATTTTTAGGCAGCTTGAAGCACTTCAGTAAGCGACTGAGTTGTCAGAGATGCTGAAATTCCAGCAGCTCTGGCCCATCTTGCACTCTAGCCCTCACTCATGCCTGATTTTGAGGTGAAACAGTGGCTCCGTAGCAGACGTAAGGAAATCTGCTCAAAACCAGTGAATTTTCCCAGACATGGGAAACGCAGAGGTGCTCGAAGAGCAGTGCCCCACCTCTGGCTCCAAGTGGAAGATGAACTCTGCTTGGGAGACGAACTGTGCTCTGAATGCGAGGCAGCGAGGCAGGTTGTTACACGTTATTAGCATTAATTATCCCACCTCCCCTGTGCAGGCACCTCCACCAGTAATCATCACACATCAGCCAAAGGGCCACCCTTGCTTTTCTCTACCTCTAATTCCGTAATTGGAGGGGAGGAAAGAGGGAAGAAAAATCAGCGCCGAAGTGTAAATCGCTACGCTAATCTTCCTAGCACTAATTGTATGTTTATTTTGAAAGGAGGGACGGCTGGTGGGCAGCCGTGGGTAATTACTCTCCATCAGTTCGTCGGTGCACGCAGCTCCTGGGAGGTTACCAGGAGAACTTGGCTGAGTCCCTGCTGCCTTCCGCAAGCAGGGTTAGCGCTCGCAGGTTGTGTTACTCACCCCGCATACACTCAGCCCCTGTCCTCCGATGGGCTTGTGGGCATGGGCATGCGTGGCCGTGGGCATCAGGGTCTGCTGGTGATGGGGCAGGTCAGGGACTGCAGAAGTGTCCTGTGCCAGGAGAGCCCAGCCTGTCCCCCTTGGCCAACCCTGCGCTGAGTCAGTCCTGTACACCAGGGAGAGCGAGGGAAAAGCAGAGTAAAGCACACAGAAAAGCCCCTTTGTGCCAACACACTGGAGGAAAGGTTTGAATACACCAGCTGTATCAAAAGCTCCTTTTAGGATCCGGCTCGCTTAGCTGCCAGTTGGTTTTCAGTCCATTCACATCACCCTCCTCCGAGCGAGCTTCTCCCAGCTATCCCTGAGCAGGACAAAGCTGGAGACCTTCCTCGCCTGGGGGGAGATGCCATCGCTGGAGTCAGCCCAGAGACGCCGCGTACAGCATCAGTAAGTCTGAGCATCCCACAGGGTGGAGAGCCCAATCCCCGAGGGAAATGGGGAGCCAGGGAAAGGCAGCAGCCAGGATTTGCCCCTGTGACTTGTTTCAGTTCAGATGAACAAACAGAGAGATATCACCAAGCCCCTTACATCCTTGATACCTCCCCTGCAATTTATTATAATATTTATTGTCTGTCCCACTTCCTTCCTCCTGCCTAGCATCGATGCATCTAGACTGCCTGCGCTACGGTGGCACAGAGAATTCAGCGTTTTCCCTGAGCAGCTCTATCTCTGCTCCCGAGCACACGGCCCAAAGGCCCAAACCACCCCCAGGACACAACCTCCCCCTCAACTGCTTATCTTCCCCGGGGAGGGCCCTGGCGTTGGCCAAGGGCAGGTCCCGGGGGATGACCAGGGTCCCCTTCCAGGCACGAGGGTCACTCCTGCTTGCGATAGCCAGGGCAGTGAGGGTCATGGGGAAACCCTTTCCCCCTCCCTTGCAGGGTTTCTGCCTGTGCTTTAGGGCTGTGCGAGGGGCGGGTAAGCATCTGCTCTATATTTTCCCACCTCTCCATTTTCCTCTGTGGTTGCAGCGATGCTCGCTGAGCCTACAAATATTTTTAAGTCTCAATACTCTCACATGCTAGAGGCTTGTGTTATACCTCAGATTCAGATATCCAGGTTTCTCTATGCCTATTTTATTCATGGTAATTCAATGCTGTCAGCAACGCATTCAGATTTTACCTTAAATCTCATATTCCCAAGCTAAAGTCTGCAGGGGGAAGCACACACTTGGCATGGTCTAAGCAAACAATATTCACACTTTGCAGTTACCCACCTAGAGGAATATGATCTCCTGAAGTACCTTGGTGAGATAAAGTAACCATTTTTCTGTACACTGGTGACCTGAACTCACATTTATTCAGCTTAAATGTGATATCAAGCTCTACAGAGTGACTTTCAAGCTAAAAATAATTGCAGTTTTCTAAATGCATTACAGAATTTCTTAGAAGATGGAGGTCCAGGGAGGATTCCCAAAAACAGACTATAAGGCTAAAGAAATGAAAGAATAATTTAGAGCCTTGGAAATTGGATCATTTATTTTTTTTTAATATTGCAAAATTCATAAAATCAATGATTCATGGAAATATTTGCCCAGCCATCAAGTCAGCTTTGTAACAGGGTAAATAATTGAGATGCGTTTATTACATTATTTATTTGAGAATTCACAACATAAATTATTCAAAATCAGCTAATTATCTGAAAACTAAAGGCTAAAGGGAGGCAACACAGTCCATTAGCTACGGCCACCCCACGGAATTTAATTCCCCTTTACCAGGAGCAGGAGGCCAGTCCTGGAAAGCAGCGGGGACACACTCCTGCTGGTGAGGCAGCTCGGGGCAGCCCCGCAAGCACGGTGCGACGTGGCTCCTGCTGATGCTGAACTGCGTGGTCCAGGTCTTCACAGCATCTTTCCTGAGCATCTTTGAGTGATGAGATGCCTGGTGATGCTTTTTCCCTTGGTACGAGGGCTCCAAGCCTGCAGGAAATAAAGGGCTCAGCCCCACTTTTCCTGCAAAAACAGGTATTGTGGGCTGCCCAAGTGGCTGCTGGGGCAGGAAAGCAGATGAGAAAGGACCGAACTGCGATCAGCAGGAGAGGATGGGACAGACCAGAGTCTGCTGTCCTCTCCTGGGGTCAGCTCTGGTTTGTCCTCCAGGCAGGGAGACCTGGCTTGGGTCTTTCTCCTGGACTGTTTATATGCTTCCATCCATCACGTCTCCTCCCCACCTTCAGGTTGCAGAGGAGCTGCTGCTCTTCCACAGGGACCATGTGCCCTGGTAGCTCACAACTTCTTGCAACTTCATCAAAATAAAATGTCCACAAACGCACACATTTTTCTTTATCAGAAAAAAAATTAATAGTGAAGTATGGGTATTTTCCACTTACTTCTGTCAAGACTTTTGCTGTCATTAGCTGAATGCACGTTGCAAAATGCATTTATCACTGTCTAGAAATGTTGACTATGTAAAAATATATTATAAACACAAGATTTTTTTTTCTGCCTCTTCTGCTGCTAATTTTTGAAAAGCCCAAGCTTCATTATTAAAAGTACAGCCTCTTCCCTTCCTCCCTCCCATCTCCCCTCCTTTTCTAACCTACAAAAAAATCAGCAATCTGACGGATACACGGCTGCTGCTTTTAAACCCTGAACTTCATCAGGAATCCTGGAGCAGGCAGCTTCCTCCTATCAGGTCTGCTTTGCAGCTTAGGAGGAGGTTAGTGTCTGGGTTACAGATGCAAACGAGAATTATAATACAAGATTATGCCTCTGTTTTATAAAATACCACACAAGCAAATGAAGACTTATGCAGCTACTTTATATAAAACATGAATTTCTCATTATGCAGTGCTGTTGTTATAATTGTAGCAGCGACAGCAATTATTCTTAATACATGTTTCTTGGCGTGCGATGGTGAGTAGAGACCTCACCTTAGAGGAAGAGCCGTGCCGCGGTGAAACCCCGGGGTCGGGCTGATGGGGCTGGGACGGTCCCCTCGGGGCAGGGGTCCCAGGCGGTGGCGGGGACCAAACGAAATATGAATGGAACAGACACAGGGCAGGAGGAGGAGGAGAAGGCACAGAGGAGAGAGCTCAGGGGTGTGTGGAAGGCTGGAAGAGAGACCAAAAGTGGGTGCCCATGCCTTACCCATTCAGCAGCATTTCTGCCATCAGCATCCTCTCCGCGGGTGCCCGCTTGGGTCAGACCTGTTGGGATGTCCCCAGATGTGGCTCTGCCCTCTCCAAACCCTCCCACCATCAGCAAATGGCTCTGCTGTTGGATTGCATTTGTGCCTTACCGTGACCTTCATCTCAAACAACAGTCTCACTAGTGCCCCGATCACCTCCGGGAGCTCCAGGGCTCCCCGGGGTGTCCTGGGCTGTCCCCTGCTGTGTTCGGCTGTCCTTCGGGTGCTGGCCCCACCTCTGCACCGGGGCAGGGAAATGCGGGAGCCAGAGGCACTGTGCAAAGGTGTGACATGCCCAGAAGTACCATGGTGGGGATTGTGCTTGGAAACCACACACATCTCCAGCTGTCCCCTCTTTGGGCAAAGGTTTTCTTGCTCTGTTCTTCTCACCCCTCCTGACACTGAGCAGCACATGAGCACCAGTTGAACCCATCCACAGTGAACTCAGTAGCTGTGTTTGCAGTGTAAGTAGCTCTGCCTGGGGTGCAAGGGTGGCTGAATCCCGTTGGTTTGGCTGCACAGCTCCATCCAGCCATGCAGAAATGGCTTTTAGGGGGCACTGGGGGAACATGCAAGCAGTTCCTGAACGCTGAGGACTTATTCACCTCTACGCAGGCTCTCACCTTGTTACAAGCAGATGTTCAAAATCCAGTTTTACATTGATTTTACACTGCAGGGACTCAGATGTTCCCTGCCCATGCTGGTGCCTGTGCCCTAGCCCACAGCCTGGCAGAGCTTCTGAGGACCACGGTGACACTAGCTCAGGAGAAGCCACAGAGGTCCATTAGCTCTGTCCTGTGCCCACCCATGACTGCTCTAGACACCCACAGAGCAGCTCCATCACCCAGGCTCCATCACTCTATCGGTCCCTGGGTCCCAACCCTCGCTTGCCTCTGTGTGCAGACACAGCACCTTTCTCGCGGTACTCTGCTTGTTTCCCGGCTCATTTGGAGGGAAACAGCCCATTCCAGCAGCCCAGGGCATCTCCCCATGCCCAGTACAAGGCTGCACCATGTCCCCTGCATCATGGGGACCCCAGTTGGGCTGGACTGGAGGTGCTGGGGCCCCTGCGCAGAGCAGCCGGTGCTGCCCTGATCTGCATTCTGCCGCTGTACAGTGCCACCCACCCCTGTGCAGGGAAGGGTGAAGGCTTTGGGGATATTTTCTCTTACAATACCTTTGAAATCTCTCCTCTGATCAGTATGCCGGGGCGTGCTCCATTCAGCACACATCCCCTTGTGCTGTCCTTTGCCAGAAGGCTCAGAGTTTCCTCTTCTCCTTGCACAGAGCTGCCTTTCAGCTCGAGTCCTGCCTTTGTTTCAGGCTTGCCCCTCCCCAGAGGAGTCATTAACTCTAAGTCATGGCTGGTTCTGCCACCAGTAGCCCAAGCCTGGTGTAATGGCCCCTCTTTGGCCTGTGGGGAGCGGGGGTTCAGCCCTTAGTTATGCAGCAGTCTCTTTCGGTGACATTGGCTGTTGTTTTTACCTAAGCGGGTCATGTCCATGGCTCGTCAGCCTCAGCAGTGCTTCCATCTGGATGCAACCTCAACTGTTTGTCACCCCAAGGAAGCTGAGAGGAAGCCGCTGGTCCTGGCAAAGGAACAGCACAGTTAATCTGGACAGCTCATCTGGGCTAAACTGTGGTGTTGTCCTCCTGGGAACTAGGAGAGTCAGGTCCTGGCTCTTAACTTGTCCTGCAGCTCACGGAAGTCACTGCAGATGTAATATCTTACCCACCCACCAGCGTGTGCACAGCCCCAGGGTGAGACCCCACGCAGGTTCTCACCTTTGCCTCTCACCCTTCAACCTTTGATTCAAAAAGTGCCTTTGTCAGGCAAAGGGGTTCCCCCAGTCCAGGGGGAGAGATGCAGCCAGGAGGAAAAAAACCAAGATGTGCAAGTCCCTGGGAGACAGCATCTGGGCAAAGGCTTTTCTGCTCAAAAAGGCTGCTGGTCCTGCAGCACTTGAGCAGCCATGGTGTCCGTGACCCAGCAGGAAGTATCTTTACAGAGAACGTGGGCTGCAGAGATGCCATAGGGCTTAGCTATTGGCACTCAGCGTCTGGAGAAGAGACTACCTTCTCCTTGGTCAAGGACCGGCTTGAGCACCCTCTTCAGCACCTGCCTCTCATCCACGGATGCTGGGAGCCAGAAAGGTGATGGGAGAGGAAAAGACAGCAGTTGTCCCTGCTGCTGTAATGTGGAAGACACGGCTGAAGGACTGGGTTGTAAACAGTTAATGACCTCCCTGCTAACCTCCATCCATCCCATTACAAGTCGCCTCTGCAGAGGTTACAAAAAGATAAAAGAAATAGTGATTGTGCCGCTGATTTTTATAGCTCTGCCTGTGCCAGAACCATTCGCCTACCCCAGCACAGGTCAGGCTCCTGCGACAACCCAACCTGCCGTGGGGAAAGACCATGTCCGGCACTCTGCTCCTCACTGTGATCAGGAACTGGACATGCATCCTCTCCGTGCCCTGCTCTAGCTATTAATTCAGGCTGAAATTTCCTCCAGACTGGGATCCCTCTCTGCCTCAGCAACCAGAGGCACTTTCAGAGGAAACCTTCTTCTCCGTGCAAGCCCACACTTCATCACTACCTGTCACCCTCCCTCAAGAAGATCATAAATACGC
This sequence comes from Charadrius vociferus, assembly GCF_000708025.1. Classification (NCBI taxonomy): domain Eukaryota; kingdom Metazoa; phylum Chordata; class Aves; order Charadriiformes; family Charadriidae; genus Charadrius; species Charadrius vociferus. The sequence goes on along the minus strand of NW_009650249.1, from coordinate 2,333,302 downwards.
ATCAATTATCTCATCCAGGACACCCATCCTGGCCAGCAGTATTTTTAATAAACTGTAATGTTATGCAAATTGCATCTTATGTGTGTTTCTCCTTTTGCATCTCTGAGATGTTTGTGCCGGCAGATGCAGCGATATTGTGTTATCTCCCTCTTTGCTGTGACACTGGGGTTTATAAGTGTGATTTATTTGCCACTTGTAGTATCAGCTGAGCGTGCCTCATGGCCGAGTTGCCAAAAATGCTGCAAGGTTCCTTTTTTCCTTCTTCCAGCAGAAATTTGTTACAAAGAAACCTCCCCCTTCCGAAAGAAGCTTGTCAATAGTTGATGGGATTTTCAGCACAGAGGGAGGGCTCTGCTGCAAGCTTGGGACCAGAATTGCTGATGCTTTTTTCCTTCTGCTCTTTGCAGGCTTCATACCACACCCATTGTTACCAATGTCAAGGGATTTTCAAGAAAATTACTAAGTTTGCTCCTAAACACCGGGAAAGGAGCCCCCGCGTCCTTGTGAAGATGTTTTTCTCTTACGGTACCAACAAAGACACTGAACTGAATGCTGCAGTTTTCCAGACACAAATCGCATCACATAATTTGTCTTAGAAGTAACATGACCAAAGAGAAGTCATGGTTTACCAATTCATTAAAGGCAGCTTTAGGGTGCTTAATATCAGATCAAAAATGTTGCAACTACACGATGCCAAGAACTATATAAAACTCACTTGGCTGTTTCAAATGTGTTTGGAAATATTGATTAGTTTTAACTTTGCGACAGCAGCGTTCCTACCCACACAGGTATTAGATATCCACACAACTTTACTCCAGATCAGCTATTCGCCATGCTCTTCTGCGGGGTGCTGGATGCTGGACACTGGCACAGGTTGCCCCGAGAAGCTGTGGCTGCCCCATCCCTGGAGGTGTTCAAGGCCAGGTTGGACGGGGCTTGGAGCAACCTGGGCTGGGGGGAGGTGGCCCTGCCCCGGGCAGGGGGGGTGGAATGAGATGATCTTTAAGGTCCCTTCAACCCAAACCATTTGTGATTCCACAATTTTACGATTCTGTGCTTCTATGATTCTGTGATTAAAATCCCTAGTATGGCAAAAAACTCAGATTAATTTAACCAAAATACCATCATGTGCCTTCATGTGACCTAGAGCAAATATCTACTCCTGCATTAGCTAATGTGCTGGTCTGGTAGTACTGCAGCACCACAGACTCAAACTTGTCACATCATTTTAACTTAGAACCGGCCCATTGGCTTGCTGAGTTCCCAGGAACCATCTGGGCTGGAAATATTGATTAAAGGAGGAAGAGAAAGATGGACTTTCAGGTGAGACATGGGGCTAGGATTTCTTCCCAGACAAGGCAGATCATGTGCCTTTGGACCATTTCATATGGAAAGGGTTAAAGATGTTCCCCACTGCAGAAAAACATGTCTCTGCATCTGAGAGCTCATGCCATATTCCCATCAGTTCAACCCTGTCAGCCTCACCACAGTTGCTCTTGGTGTCCCTGGGTACAAGTGAGAGCAGAATGGATAATATTACCTGAATTTAGCCCAAGGCAATGTAGCCATCAGCCCTTCGCAGCCCCCAGCCTGCAGCAGTCACAGTGCAGGGGCTGCCCCTGCGTCTGCATTTGCTCTGCAGAGATCTGAATGTCAACATTTATGACCGAAACACGACTGCATCTTAGAATGCATCAAAGAAGGAGCTGGAGGAGTTTGTTTCACACATCACTTTACCCCGGGCATCCCAAGGCATTTCCCTCGCTGGTGAGGCTGCACGCCCCAAAGGCATTGGACTCTCTACGGTCAGTCTCAGCAATCACTTCCCTGGAGCTTGCAGAGCTGCGACCTGGCCACAGGCTAAATACAAAAAAATAGCCAAGACGATCTGTGAACTATTCCCAACATCAAAGGGATCTTTTTCTTTATGCAATGACCCCTTGTGGTAATGAATCCTCTCTGATCCTCATCAGGTAGGGATTGTTATGCTGCTTTCACCACAGATGGGGAAACTGAGGCACAGACAAATCATTTGATGCAGTGAGTCAGACACAACCTCTCCAACCTCTCTTTCCTGGAGAGCAATTGGGGGGGGGACGGAAATAGACAACTCTGATTTATTATAATAAAGAAAGCAAGTTGAGCACCCCTCCCCAAATTTACAACCAGAAAGAGCTTCACCCAGAAATTTTATGAGCACAGTACGACATTCTCCATAGAGACGGAAATGTTTATTTAGCCAAAACCCGATGTGCCCCTGCTGAATGGTCTTGTCAGACATTTTTCAAGCAGCCCTGATTTACACAAAGCCGGGGAGAGAGCTTGGCGCTCCCAGCCCAGCCTCCCTCACCCTCGCAGAGGGATTTTTCTCCCCCAGTACTGGATGTTTTAACTGCAGCAGTGCTGGGAGCCCTGCCCAGGGTCGAGGCACGTCTGCGAGCACCAGAGCTCACTCAATTGAAAGGTCAAGGGATAGAAATGGAAACATGCCCTGAAAAAGAAGAATTCCCGGGAGTGGGCTCTGGGCAGTGGAGATTGTTTGTCTCCGGCTGTTTGCATGAGGAAAAGCTGCTGAGGTTCACAGACAACCCCATCCAGGGCACAGGCAGCAGCAATGACCTTCCGATTATTACCTGACCGTTAGATTTAATGTCTCGGGGAGGCTTGGCTGATTTCCCCTCTCCCCACCACCCCGCTCACCCTTTTCCGTCTCGTAATGTGCTGCATCTGCTGAGCAGACACGGCAAAGCCGGAGGGATGCTGGCCGGGATTAGCCAGAGCCAGGAAGGCAGGAGGGAGAGGGCAGCGTTTCCCTGAGATCCCGCAGGCAGCCCAGGCTCCAGGAGGAGGAAATCCTGCCTCCAGCCAAGGACGAGCTGCCCCAGATGGGGTGAGTCCAAACCAAGTTGGGAGGATGGCGCTTAGAGAGGGGTCTCGGCGATTTGCTGTGATGCTTTGAAGCCTCTCTGCCCCATAGCTTGCACGGGGAGAGGTGGTCTGGCGGCCCTTGGCTTCAACCGGGCTCTGCAGCAAGACTTACTCCACCTCCCGGGGTCCCTACAGACATCCCAAGCACAGCCCCCCCATCCCAGCACTGCTGGCACACACACTGTTTGCTTCGGGTTTGCTAAATTCAGACTCATAAAGCAACCGGGGGTTGCCAGCTCTCTTCCAAGGTCAGACCTGCCTGTGGGTGAAAAACAATGCAAATTCAGTTTCAGCCGAGCCAAAGGTCGAGCTCTGGAGCATCCGTCAGGGAGCAAGGTTACAAAAGAGGAAAACAGAGCATTAAACCCCCATCGTGTGGAACAAGGAGGTTCCCGTTTGGTTGTTGTGATTCCTCTCCCTTCAAATCCTTGAAAAACATTGAGCCCTTTGACATGGGGTGACAACTGGTATCCCAGAGGGGCAGTTTCCACCCAAGCCATGAGCAAACCTTTAATTTCAAAATGTGGATTTAATTCACAATGGACTGCAGATGCTACCCTGATGTGCTTCAGAGGATCCGTGGGCTGCAAACCTCCCCAGCTCAGTTTCTGTAGACGGTCTAAGGAGGTTATGTGGGTTAAATCAAGGTAACCAGCTTCTGCATAGTGCAGAGCTATGGGAAATGATGCCCATAGGGTTACCAGAGAAAATTGGTTTTTCTCCTGCAGCATCCACGCTGGAGCAGGCTGGGGGCAATGCATGTGTGTGGTCACACAGGGGGGCTTTAATGGGGGTCAGAGCTGGCTCCAGCCATGTACACCTTGATAGGAAAGTCTCCCCGGTTTGGGGAACCCTGTGCAAATTTTCACTTGGACTTTTAAATCGTGTGTTGTCCTGTCCCCCCCGTTCCCCCCCAATCTCCTCTGCGACACTCCCATCCATGATGCTAATGGTTATGTTGCTTAGCTGGCCAAAATTTTGGGGTGTCCCCACCTAACCATGACCTGCAAAGCCCTGCAAGATCCTCTGCTGAAATGCAAAAGGAGTGTTGCTGGGGCAGAGGGGGAGACAGTCCGCCGAGCCCCTGCTTTGGTGACACAGACATTCAATGACCAGACACAGGAGAGGATGATGGCCCACACTCAGGAAACAATATCTCCCCTAATCTCCAAATTGTGTCTCCTGGGGATCGTTAACCAAATATCTTGTCCACAGCTTAATTGTAGCCAATTATGCCAGCAGGGAAAAGTGCACCTTCATTGTCTGGACACAAAGAAAAGCCAAGCAGGAGAGCTCGGATCAATCTACTCAGAGAAAATGTAACAAATGGGCCTTTGTGAATATCTTTCCTCTTTGTTTTGGTTTTTTTTTTTTTTTCTTTTTCTGTCTTTTTTTTTTTTTCCTTCTTTGGCTTATTGCCAGGCCCAAAAAAACTGGGGCAAGGGGTGACGAGGGGGACTGAATTTAGGTCAATCAGAGAAAAAAAACACCAGGCAAATTAAAAAGGAATGGATTTTGTTCAGATTTTAAATGTTCCTTTAAACTCCTTAAAATGAAATGAAGAAAAGCCTTAACTGAAAAGGTCATGCTGCATCTAAAAAGAAAACAGCAGGGTCTTTTTTCATGCGTTTTAGCTGGGGGAGGAGGAAGGTGTGCTGGGGGCCTTTTGGTGTCTCAATCTGTGCTTTTTACCTTGAGGGAAACACAGCATCCAGTTCCAGTAATGGCAGAACAGCCTTCAGGCTTTGCGTCTCAACACACCCCAGTGCATCCCAGTACATCCCAGTGCATGGTGGCAGCTAGACCAAGCCCGTCTTGCATGTGCCCCTGCCTGCATTTGCCAGGCAACTTTTCCTCCCATGGGGAGCTGATTCCAGTTTGGCCGATGCCCATCTCACCCACCCTATGTGACCATGCACCTGACCACAGGCAGGAACCATGATTTTCTCGCGCCTTCGCCAGCCTTTTCCATCGCTATCAGGTGTCACCAGCTCCTGGCAGCTCTGAACTGGGTGATGACTCCAGGTCCAATATCTGTAAGTCTCAGATGGCACATTGGGGCCACTGCTTGTGTGGGCAGGGTATCTCTCACCTGGGGATAAGAGCAGGAGTGGATTGTCCATGGTAGGTACTACTGGAAGTACATACCCTTGATCTGATCCATCCAGCCTCTCCTCCTGGGAGAGGAACTAGTCCTCCTGAACCTACAGGGTCTCATCCCAAAGCAGCAGGACGCTGTGGACATGCTGGTCACCAGGTCTTGCCCCAGGCTGGTTTTGCAAAGTGGCTGGGAACTGCTGGTATGATCTCAGACCTCCAGGTTTATTAAAGGGATGGAGGGGGAAATACAGAAGAAAGCTTATAATACAGAATGAACAAGAGCAAAAGAAGTACCAAAGCATGTGGCTAGAAAGAGGAAAAGCAGACGTGGGGCCAGCACAGCTAAAGAACAGGCCAGGCAAGGGAGGGGAGGAAGCATCAAAGAGCAAATCTGTGTGTATTTTCTATTAAAGTGCTCTGAAAGGCAGACATTTCATTGTGCGTCTGCCTCATCTCCAACACCAATTA
>NW_009650249.1:2246706-2327787 GCF_000708025.1 Charadrius vociferus | reverse complement strand
AGCTTATACATATTTAAAATACCCCAATCCTCTATTTGCAGTATGACATGCAGCACTGAGCAAAACTCCTTTCTCAAAAAGTCTCAGACCAATGGAGCCCATTATTTAACACCATGACAAAGGACAATCAGATGGTGACTTGCAGGATACAGTACTGAGTTCACATCCAGCCCAGGCTGGTGACAGCCAAGGATCACCACTTTCTTATGGTATTTTTAACAGTTTTCCGTGAAAGGGTTGAGGAATAAGGTCAGATATTTTCATCACAAAAGTCACCATCACTGATGGACTGGTTGATGGTCCTACAGTGAGTCTTGGACCACAGAAACCTGCTCAGACAAGCATGGAGAGGAGCTTCTGGAGGTCACAGCTGGGAGGTGATGCTAAGGGGGACCTTGTGCCTGGCAGGACACGCACAACAGAACAGCCTTCTTCCTCTGCGGCTGCCAGACTCCACGGATTTCCAATTAAAACAGCAAAGTAACAAAGCCACCCAGCAGGATAGGAGCTTTTTGAACCTGCACGGGCAGCCCCATGTTGTGCAAGTCCTGAATCTGAATCTGTGCATGGCCAAGTCTTGGCCTTCACCGAAAATCCAGGGAGCTGCAGGGAGGGGATGTCAGCAGGTGGTGCTCTTCACCTGAAATCAGTGCCCCAGATCGTGGGATTAGGGAAAGCTCCTGTCGCTCAGGGCACCCTTCTTAATGGTGAAATAAAACGGAGGTCTTGACCACTCATGACCATTAAACTGCTCAGAGAATTGACTGTAAAAATAGCATCTCACTCAACAGCTCCATTCCCTCCGACATGTCCTAGCCATGAACTGAGGCTGCATTGCTTTTAATGCCTGCACAGAGAGCTGGTGGGATGGATCTGGTGCCCTCCTGCACACTGTCAGCAGAGAAATTAATGGTCCTGTCCAGAAAGGGGGGTTTAGGTGCCTCCCCATCCTCCCAACCAGTTGTATATCAGGTTCCCAGCTCCATGGTGGGTCGGCACTAGCTTCCTGTCATCCTTCAGCTGGACGTGTTTCTTGAAGGCAGTGGCATTTTGCAGGTCTCGGGGATGGTGTCTGTTTGTCTGTGGGGGATTCAGCACGAGCAATGATGTAAGAAGCGGGCTGCTCCCAGCGCAGCTGTCAGATCTCCCGTGTCAGGAGTATCGGTGATGCTGACAGCTGGGGACAGGGAAAAACCAACATTACAAACCGAGCCTAATTGGTCTGGAGCTCTTGGAGAGCAAACAGAGACGCTGGGATGCCCCAGTCTGCCAGTCGGAGTGGTGACATTTCCCTGGGAAGACCCCAGAGCTCTGCTCTCTGAGCACCCGGGGTGTTAGCACTGATGTTCTCAGCTCCCCAGAGGGTCTTCGCAAGAGTGTCCACTACAGCCCCAAGATCTAATTTTGATGTTTCTGCAGACAAATCCTCAGCCAATGCAGCTGGGTCTGGCACCATGTGAAACACGTCTGCTTTTTGCCAGACTTCCTGACCCACTGGTATTTCTGGCGCACGTTTTCAGCTCTTCTGGCCAGTCAACAACTTTCATTCTTGGACAGTGTTCAGACATTTCTTAAGTAATTTTTCCTCCGTCACAGGGTCTGACCCTCCTCTCACCTGCCTTGATATGAGGAGCTGATATTTGGGTTGAGCAAAGAATCCAATCTCGCCCTCCAAAACGCTCCCAAGGCCAGTCTGGTGGCGCAAGGAGCAGGGCTAAAGGATTTGGGTTAATAGCTAATATTTAGAAAATATGTAATTTCTTAAGAAAGTCTTTGGAAAGCTCAAGTAATCCATTCAGGTTGTGTGTGACAAGCATCCAGCCAAGAAATACAATATACCCTGGGTGCACAAGCCAGCAGACAGCCCGATTTGTATGCACTGCCTGTCTTTGGTAGAACTGCTTTGCTATACAGACCTTTCTCAAAAGGAAGAACTGTTGGGTAGGTGTTTGTTAAAAGTGCTGTGTTTACCCTCAGAGCGACGCAAACTGGAGTCACTACATCTTCTTGGGGGAAGAATGTGGTGCAGAGGGGTGGCACCGAGCGCCTGAGGACACGCAGAAAGCCTCTGCCGGGAAAAAATAAGACCAGTGAGACCAGTGGAGAAGGTAAAAGCTGTGCTTTCTGCTTTACAGAGTCAAGGTGCCTTTTGCCAGCTCTCCCTCCACCCCCAAAATACTCTGTATGGACCGTATAGTGACTCCACTCAGCAAGAAAGAGGCCATTTCCACAAGTCTTTACTGCATTTATAATTAAGAGGCAGCACTATTTCCTTCCAGCTGAATTGCCTTGGTAGCTCAGGGCTTGAAAGGGGCTTGCTTTGAAACGAGGGCTATTACTGTTCAATTGGTTATTGATTATTAGCCCATTCTCATTCCTCAGTGAAAGCAGGCATTACGACGGAAACGCTCAGCCTGAGATGTAAGACCTTGCAAAGGCTCTTAGAAAAACGGGGGTTATTTATCGAAGCACTGGGCCAGTAAAAGCAAATGTGATGGTATCTATTGATATTTGATTAGGATTTTGCCAAGGGGCCAGAAATAGGTTATTAAATAAAACTGCTACCTATTATATAAAAGGAAAAAATTACACTGCTGTCCCCTGCTGTCCCATCTAGCCCGTGTGTCCGTCTCCATCTGTGGTTTCTCATTGCACTCTTCAACTGTTCAGCTTCTTGTGGGGGAGAAACCATCTTTTTCATTATGGACATCAAACGCCCAGCACACCTGGGCCGGATCTTGGGCTGAGGTGTCTCAGTGTTACACTAATAATAATAAACACCAGTGACTGTGATGAATTAGGACATGTTGCAAACACCAAGGGAGGACAAGGAAAAGAGAAGGGCAACCGAAAAGATTAGGACAACGGGCAAGAAACTGGGGAGGAGGCTCAGTTTGTGGATGAACACACTCATAATTGCTCAGTAGATGAGGTGGCGAGGAGAGGAACAGTCTTTTATTGGGCGTGAAATCTGTCTCACTTCCCTTTATCCACCCAAAGTTAGATGTCTAGTTTAAGGTCCGTGAATCCAATGGAGCAAACACTACAGATGTGGTCTGGTTGCATTAAAAAAACAGGCATCCCTGTCAATTAAGATGTGTTAGAGCATCCAGGGCACCTCTGCAGGGCTGGCAGGGCTGACATGGGACTTTTGGGAAACCTTCCTTCTTCTGAACTGAAGCAGCTGAAGGCTGTGGGATCCTCTTGCACACCTGGAGACCCAAATCCTACCCACCCCATGGCAATTCGGCTGTGAGAGGAGACTGACATGGCACGGGCCATTCTCAGGGAGGCCTATTTATCTCCATGACTCTCAGAGCACTTTGCTGGCCAGAACACACCATACTGCAGATGGATAGAGACACATGGGATGAGCCCCATGCTTCCAGATTTTGTGGGAAGGCCATGGGATTTTCATTGCTCCAGCCTTCAGTACACTGCAAATGCAGACTTTGCCCCTTTTTCAGATGTAGTTTTAGGTCTGATTCAGGCCACACTAAACAAGGTGGTGGTGACAACATGAAGGAGAGCTGTCAGGAGCGCAGGAGACCCCTCAGAAAGGCGGTACGCATTTCAGCGCAAGGCTTCCCAAGGGAGGTGCTGCTGAAGGCATACAGGCAAAGGATTAAAACCACGGTTTGTGAGGAGAGGTTAGGGTAGCTCCTCATCTCCTTTCCCCAACCTGACACTCCCACTTTTCCTTTGCCAGCCTGTCCTTCCCCTGCATTGCCTGAGTATAACCCCACTAAACTCAGAGCTGTTGGTGTCTACCTGCCCTGGACATTGGAGGTTGCTGTTTCTGGTTTAGGTGGAAGAATAGCTCTAAAACCAGTCTGGCTCCTTCCCACTACATCTGCTGGCTGAAGAAAATCATGCCCTTGTACTGAACACCTTGCCTAGGACTTTCAAGCCAGAGAGATGTGCTGGTGTGCAGAGAACCACAAACCCACAGGGAGCCCAGCTCTTCTTCGCGTGATCCATGGTGTCAGTCTGGGCATGAGTATGCTCGGGATGCCCTGAAGTTGGACAGCAGACAACTAGGTATGCGAGTGGGAAGAATACACACAACCCCCGGGGAAAGCCAGCTTTGCTTAGCCAAAAATATCTGGAGAAAGCTGTAGCGCTCCTCAAATGTCTGCATCCAGCAGAGCAGGGGACATACTGCTGGGAATCAGTGTTGAAAGGCAGTAGGATGAGACGGCTCTGACCCAGCAGCAGCTGTGCAGCCTGGCTGGTGGGGGCAAGGAGCAGGCTGGAAGATTTCTGGCCCGTCCTACCTCTTCAGTATTCATGGCTACTGATGAATATTTTACAAGGCTTGAAATATTTACGGTTGGAGTTGACCTTTTTTTTGGTTGCTGATACATCACGCATGGTTAGATGTGATCATTTCACGGTGACATTTACTGAGCCATGAAAAAGGCACAAACGCCACCAAAGCCACTCCCACGCTTAGCTCACAAACAAGGAGGGACAACCCTGAACAGATCCAGCAGGTCGGTGTTCCCCATTCCCGTCCCCCCCACTGCCCCCCAAGCAAGAGATAACCATGTTGTGGGACCTCACTCTATGACTTGAGAAGTGCTCCAGCTGAGATGGGTGGACCCGTTCAGAGCTCAGACCTGTCTCTCTGCCCAAGGCCTTTATTTGTATTTTAATTTTAAAGGATCTTAGCAGTTCCTAGTCTCTAGCAGGAGCTAAGGCAGGACATCCTGAAGCACAGAGACAGATCATGTCCAGAAAAGGGAAGCAGAATCCCACATCTCTTGTGAAAAGGGCTGAGAGGAGTCTTAGGAAGAGGAAAAAGCAGTGCAGGGATTGCCAGTAAAGTCCTGGGACTTTCTCTTTATGTTTTTTAAAGGAATGGTGGTGATTATAGCAATCTCTCAAAATCAGCTACTGGCCATTCTTTGGCCAATAGCTGTGTTTTCTTTGTCCCAGTTCAGTGCTGTGAACTGTTATCCTAAAACACAGGGTCAAGACACAGTGGTTTAATACACTGCTGTGCATCAGCTGGATCACAACACGTGGGCTCAGACAGCAGGAGGAATGCCCCCTTCATCCAAAAACACAGGAGCGATGAAGATAAGGGATTTGGATGCTCCCCCATCTCAAGGGAATGACATCCTCTCCGGAGAAAATGTGACGTAACCTACTGTTAATTAAAGACCTGTCACATCCCTCCCTTTCAGGTCAGAATTCAAGGGTCCAGACAGTGATGATATTCTGATCTGCACTTCTGCCCCTCCTTGCAGGTGTCCCAATGCGAACTGCCATCAGAAGGGGCTGTGGGAAAAGCCTGTCCTGGGGTGGACCTGTGGAATATTTCTATTGCACGTCATGCCTTGCAGCTGAGTGACCTTCAGTGCCAGCCAAGCCCAAAGATGAAAGAGCCTCTTCCTGGCACCAAGAAAGGTTTGGAAGCCAGGAACAGGAGCCCATCTGCCAGCACAGCAGCTGGTGTTGTGCTCCCCCAGCTTTCAGGAGAGCAAAGGGACACCCCATCCCTCCTCAGCCTCAATCTGTGGGTTCCCATCAAGGATGAGGTTCTAGGACCAGCTCCAGCCCAGCACAGCCCAGAGCAGCTCAGCCCATCACAACAAGACCAAAACAGCTCTGTCTTTCCAAAGCTGCTCTCAGCTCTTCTCCCATCTGCTGCTCCCTGGCACAGAAGCAGTAGCAAGGCAAAGCCTTGGATATCTGCCACCCAGGCCCACTTTGCATTCAAAGCCATCCCACATGTCTTGAGCTCCCACTCAGCCCAGAGCAGCTGCAATTCCTAAATAAATAAATAAATAAATAAATAAATAGATGTGTCAGAAGATGCCACTTAAAGCAGAGTTAAGCACAAGTGATCGGGTCGTGCACCAGCAAAGGCTCCCGGTTGTACAGTCCTCAGCTACTCTGCTGCCAATCTGAGAGAGAAACCACTAACCCTGAGCTGGCTTTGGGCTCATTTAAATCAAGTGTTAATAACGCCTCTTCAGTTTTCCCCTCTGATACTTTTTCCTTTTCTTCTCCCCTTTCCAGCCCATTTCTCTTTCTCCCTCTGTTTTCCACTTCCCTTTCTCCCCTGCCCTTTTGCCCTAAAGAAATGAACTAAAGATGAGAAGTATCTGTTTGCGTTGTGCCTATTACTACCGTTCCCTGTGCTTCCACTGTCTGAATTCTGGAGACAGGGCGCAGCAAATGGGATGTTTAATCTTGCTGTCAGGGCCATATATCATTCCCCAAGCTCCTTCTGGGGTAACAAGAGCTGCTCAATTGACAAAACAAGCCAAGGAATGAATAAACCAACAGAAAACACTGAGCCCGTGCTATTAATCCACCCAGAGACAAAGGCAGATGCAGGAAGGGAGAAACACACACCAGTGCCTCCTGGTCCCTGTTGCTTACTGGAAGAGTTTTGACCATGAGGAGTGTGAGCTGCTCCGAGCACACGTGCCTTTCCCACAGCATCACCCCACAAACGTGCTGGTCCGTGGATCTCACCAGCTTGCAACAGCCATGGGAAGCAGCAGCACTTTCCCCTCCTCCCATGAGTCTAATTTCCAGGGAGAGATGGACTCAATTTGTGTCTCCTCCAGGGCAGGCAGTGGCTTCCGCTGTATACCTCCCAAGTACCTGATGTGTTATGAGGTGCTGCTGTCACCAGGAAGAAGGATTCACTAAGGCGATGGAGGGCTGAGTGGAAGTGGCAAGCAAGGGTTGCATTTTGGGAGCAGCCTTGCTGGGCATGCCGCCTGCGGCGTTTTGCTGCAAGTCTGCTGCATGCCCAGCAAATCAGTCTGCTTATGATGAGCGAAGGGGTGCCTTTGGGTACCCGTGTGCCACAGGCGGCAGCGGTTCACGTGGACACCGACAAGATATTTATCTCTGTGCTTTCAAGCCGAAAACAGCCTGTCAAACTAAGCTCCTCTGGTAGGAGCTGAACCATGATTTCTTCCTACGTCCCCCTCTGAAACAGCCAGTACTGGCCATTTTTAAGATCTCCCACAGGGATGCTGAGGTTGATGCAAAGCCCAGAGGTGTCCAGGATGGAGTCATGCAGCCCTCACACCATCCCCAGCCATGGAGACACCCCGAACGTGGATCCAGACACCTCACCTGCCTCCAAGCCTCAGATACAGTCCTTGCAGACCTCCGCTTGGCCATGGCAATGCCTTGTCTGTGATGAGGTGTAAGGTGATGGACAGAAGAATGCTGGACTAGAAAGGATGAGCTGAAAGGCTTTTCCCATTTTCCTGATGCCTGATATATTCTAGGAGCAATAATCCAACAAAAATAGGTGCAGCAGTGATTGATAACTTGGTGTGCTCAAGCTCAAAGAGCTGGGCACTGATAGAGGAGTTTTGCCATGAAATATTCAGCTGGGCATCAGCACATCTATGTGATAAATGTGTGTTGCGTGTAACATGCATCACGCAGGGCAGACTTGCTGCTGGGTGCTGGGGGTGTGGGGGGAGAGCTCCCCCCTTGCTCTCAGCCAGGCACAAAGGAGGGGGTGGGAAGTGCTGAGCTAACGGCGATGTTATTTTGAGATTCCCGGACAGATTATTACTGATAGGAGAGGTCCCTGTATTCAGAGGAGGCTTTCCATCCTCTCCACGGGGGGAGGACCGGAGCATCTCCAGGAGGCACGTGCCCTGTAGGCCATTAGAGCATTCAGGATGATGAAGATGTTTGTTAATGGAGCTGAGGTAAAAGGCTAGACTCATCCAACTGCGAGAAGTTTCTGGAGATGCCCACCAGAATAATAATCGCAGCATTAAGCATTCGGAGGGTACTTAGTAATGCTATCATATCAGGCAGGACTATCAGACGGCCAATAATGCATGCACACAGCCACCCGATCACAGAGGCGGCGGAGCAGTGGCGGGGGGAGAGAAGGGAGAGGGAATTTAAAGCATGTCCAACTGCTCAAGCCATGGGGGTGGGGGACAAGAGACAAAGAGATTATTTCAAAGGTGAACGGTAATGCTTTTAAGCACAAACAAACGAAGCATCTGAGATCCCGGATCATGACAGGAATGGATGCCAACATCAGCGTTATACCTCTGCGCATTTTAATGGGGAACATCTGCCAAGCCTGCACGGCTGGTGGAGGACAGAGGCTTTCAGGGAATTGCTTTCTTTCACTTGCAGGACTTGAAAGACCTCATCCCACCTTGACTTGGGCAACCCACATCCCCCTCCTGCTCGTCTCTCAGGTGCTCAAAGCCTGGCCGGAGCATGTAAGTGGGGTTTGGGTGCAAGGAGAGCTCATGTCCACCTACACACTCCCTGATGGAACAGCTCCAGCAGAGCCCAAAGGAGAAATTCTCAATAGAAATCAGTTTTGCAGAAGCAGAAAGATTCATCTCACCGCGCACAAAGGCTTTACTAACCCCTGAGACAACTAGGAGGTCGTATCACCCGGGTGATCTCTATTTCAGCCCCGTCTGACACTAAATTATGACTGATGACTTTAATACCTTCAAAGCCAGTTCTTTCCCTGTACCTCAGTTTCCCCTGACTTGAAATGCAATACCACTTCTCAGTGTCTTTGACCAGAAAGTTTGAAATGTGGGGAGTCAGCCCTGGATGGTGCAGAGCAGTGCAAAATCACAGCTCTAATCAAAGCTAATGGGAATTCACATATTTAAAGCTGTAGTGGACCAGACTGGGCACTCAGCGCGCCAGGATGAAACCCTAAGGATTTCAAGCACTTACTGCTATTCTTATTTATGTGACCCCTTCATCAATAGCCACATAAGAGGCAGTGCAAGAAATGCAGGATATGGGGAAATTAGAGAAAAAAAACATTTTCATTTAGAGACGTTATTTGGAAATGACATTCAGCTCACCAAGAACTGCACCAGGAGCCCTGAGCTTGCTCTGGGTTGGCACGGGGCCTGCGAGGTCAGCTCTACAGCGGTGTGGGATTCCAAGAAAAAAAAAAAAAAAAGAACTAAAGAAAACCATTAAAATTGCAGCCGTTACTTCTCTGAAGAAGACATTCTGTCTGCATTGCCTTTCCCCACACTTACACAAGCAGCAGCATGTTAGAGCAGAACTGTGGCACCCTCCTGAGCAAAGATTAATAATACAAAAAAACAAAACAAACAAAAAAAAAAACCCACCAACCCCCTCTCCCAACCTAGATAGGGATCTGCTGTCACTTTCAATCAACACACTCATCAGCATCCTGTTTTCCCCCAAACTGTCACCAGGGCTGCAGTACTACGGCCGCCCCCTCTCCATGCTCCCTGGTTGCAGCAGGGAGGTGAAGGACGTCAGCTCCTCCTCAGCAGGTTTCCCAGCACTTGGGCACCACCAACCAAGTACCCACCAGCTCTTGGTCTGGGCAAACTGGGACACCGAAGCTCTCCCAGTTCTCTGCTGTCCAGTGTAGGATCTCCCACAGTCAAGGTTCCCATGAGCCTTCTACACTCAAAGCTTGTTTAATTTATTAGCCTTCCCGTTACCTCAAAAACAACAACAAAAGAATGCCTGTAACTGAGCACTGAGGAAGGAGGAAACTTGGCACGTCTTCATCTAAAGCTGGCCGCAGGATGATACAACCAGCAAGGTCCCCTTGCTGCTCCTGCTCCCCTTCTTGGTCTCCTCTGAATTGCACGAGGTTAATGGAAGGAATCCCTTCAATTCACACCCCTGAGATATCAGGTGGGTTTGGGTGGCTCTGGTGCCCTTCAGAGACGCTTTGTCCATCCCAAAATCCATCTCTGTAATAGCTAGAATGATTTGCTGCTTCCTTCAGTGAGAGGACCTGGGATGAAACCCAGCTTTGATGACTAGCAGAGGAGGGATGAATTCCTGCCTCATGCTGCTGGTAAGTCCTGGTGTAGTTCAGATTACTCAGAAAATAAAGGGGAGAAAAAGCAACTCTGGATCCCAGTTAAATAACAGCTGAAGAAAACCAAAAGAGAGCCTGGGCTGGAAACATCCAAAACCAGGGGTGTCCTAGAGCTAAGAAATACACCACATGCAAGGTCTAGCTCCAGATTGCAAAGAAAAGAACTTCTCCTGGATTTTTTCCTTGCTCTGAAGAACCCTGTCTCGGCATGTGTGAAAGCCACTAGACAATCAGTCTGGATTAGCGAGACATCTGATTAAAACAAGCGCCAAGAACAATGGTTGCTGATGATGAGCAAGATTGGATTTAGGTCACATTAAAACACTGTGAATAAATCATCCCACTAAAGACCAATTACAGCAGATTCTTTGATTGACGAACGGAGAAGAAAAAAAATCTTCTGATGCATTTCTGATTATTTCTAGGCTGCCCTTTAACCATTCTCTGCCCAGAACTAAGCACAACACTTTTCCAATAAAAAGCTGTGAGCAACTTTCTCAGTCCCTGAGGCTTTTGAAAGAGTGGTGTGGGACAGAGCAGAAACAGACTCAAATGTGCCATTTTCAATTTGACCTAAACCAGGTGAGATTGTGGCTGTGGCTGTCTGCAACCTGGTGGAATAAGGACCAGACTCTCTCCTTGCACAGGGGAGATTAGCTGTCCCCTAACCCTCACTTGTACAACTCAGCCTACCTCCTGTTTTGAAAGCTCCCTCTTAAAACCCATAGCAGGTCTTTCCCTCAACATTATAGGTCTAGAACCTGCAAAAAGTAGCCTGGCTGGAGTCTTCTCCTGAAAGCTTCTCTGAGATATTTTTCAGCTTGTGACTCTCCTTTTCCAGGATGCTTCTGTCCTTCTCCAGGCAGCTTTGTCTCTCATTCCTCCTCTGTCCCATCTTATCCCTCTTAGTGATTCTGTTCCTCCGTTTCCAACAACTATAATAACTTCTATTTAAATTTCAGGAGGTAGAAACTAGCCCCACTGAAATCAAAGGGTAAGCCACAACTTTTTTTTTTTAATTTTTTAGTGAAGTCAGGATTTCATCTTAAATCACACTCTAAAATAAAGAATACGTACAAGAATCTTTAAGCTGGGTAATACATGATCATCCTGGCTTACTGTGCTAGATGTATAGCTTCCCCTAGCCAAGAACTTTATCCATCTCATACATCAAGTCCCTTTTTATTTGCCACCAGTTATTGTTGCTTGATCCGTGTTCATTGAGCTCTTCAATTATTATATAAAAAAAAAATAATCTCACTATTGTCTCTCTTGAAGATACAGAGATGAATCCAGGAACAAAAGGAAATTCCCCCTCTTAACGGCTGACTGAGTTGGATACAAAGCTCAGCCTGACAAAGCCCAAGTGGATTGCAGATATTTCTACCTGCTCTAAGCAAACGGGTCATCCTAGACTTGACCAAATGCTCTCCCTCCCAGCAGCCTCTCACCCACCACTGTCCACAGCCCTGGCACCCTACATCTCCTTTTAACGGGTGCACCTTTGACGGCACCCTCGAAATCCAGGCTTAGACAGTACAGAAACTCTTCTGCAAATGCACACCCTTATGTGTGCACGCGTCCACGCACAGAACGTGCTAATGGCCATTGGACTCTCCTTTCGGAGCCTCATCCTTGAATCCTTGAGCTCTACAAAAATTTTCCTGGGTCCTTGTTTACCTTGGGAAGTCATAGCTAACCGTGCCCTCCATGGAGCGGGCACTGGCACAACTGTGTTGGCCGCTGGGCACTGGCAGCTTGTTCTAATGATCCCCCAAGCTGATGCAGAAAGGTTCCTATTCTGTAATAAATACGCCTGGACTGCCCCCAAGGTGAAGGAGAAAGGATTAGTTACTAATCTTTTCTGATAGAGAAGACCAAGTTAACAAGTTTATTGATTTTGGTAAATAAAGCCCTTTATGTTGCTGGCTTGTTTATATAAACACGAACATATGTTTAGATAAAGTGCCAATCGTGTGTGCTGTGACTCAGCAGCATCCCTGAAGCACACTGGGCCAAGCCACCCTCAGAAGTTCTTGAATTTGGATCCCTTGCTCCCACCAAAAATATTGCTGGAATATGCCATACCTTTGCTAAATGCCTGTGAAGCACTTACTGGTTCTTATTTCCTTTCCAACAAAAAAATGTTAGAAGCTGCGCAGAGCTCAAAGGCAGCTTGCTCTAACCTGCCTCGCCATGGGGGACGTGTTTGCTAGGAATCAATGGCATAATCCATTTTGTTCTGTCTTGCCATACACTCTTACATTTAATCCACAAGGGCACTGTAGTTTTGGTGCCAAATTAGTGCTGGCACAGAATACATGCATCATCTGTGCCTGGGAAATCACCTTTACAAATTCCTAACTCTATTGCGTTTGGCATCTTTTACAATACAGAGGTTACACAGAGTTTAGTTACAGCTTTGACATCAGTGCTGAAGCACCATGGGAATTTGGTTCACAGCCTGACATAACATAGAAAATGACCTTCCTTCCTTTAAAGATATGAATTACAGTAGCTCCTTAAGTATATATTACTAGCCACCATAACACAAGAATATGTATGATCAGTCACATGATGGGTACACGCATATTCCTGTATTCCTATGACAGCCCCAGTATAGTCTGAAGAGCCCAAAAAAATTCACATCCTGACACAAACATGTTCTTCATTAACAGTATTCTTCATTATCCATAAAATCAGTCAATCACTGATTTCAATTTCATAAACTGGCGACCAGATAAGGTTAGGAAGAACTCAGCTTTTAAAAAATTAAGTAGAGGATAAAGATAAGTGAAAAGGAAATCAATAAAAAGATTAAGACATTTCTATGAGTCACCTAAATGAGACAGCTACAGAGGGGAAAAAAAAGTATTTGTCATTATAATTTAAGCAAAAGGGTAGATGGTTTCATGAAGTATTTTTTCTTCTTTTCCCAGATTCTGCCTACCTAAAATTCTTTGAACAATGAACTCACTAAAGTGAGTCCAGACATTAAAGCCTCTCTCCCATTAGACACATTAGAAGACCAGCAGGGCTTCCAGCAAAACTAGACTCAACTTTCCTGCTCGTTCGAGAGCAACCGTCAAGCATAAACTAACAAAAATATTTAAAAATCTTTCAGGGTTTCTTTATGCATTGCAAAGAAATCACAGCATGATTGAATTCGCTTTCTAAAAGACATCCTTTGAAGGTCACCTTAAAAAATCCCAGGAGGATGCAGAGCATGGAGCAAAGACCAAAACGCCTTAAAAGGAACTTTCCCGGCCATCAATTCAGCCCTTGCTATTGCTGGCAGCCACATAATAAAACCTATTCATAAAGCTCCATTTTAAACTACGTGGGCTTCTTGCTGCCACCGCTCCTGCTGGAACCTGTTCCAGGACCTCACTCCTCCAAGCTTCAAGACCTTCTAATTTCCGTACTCCGTTTATTGATGGCCATTTTGTAACTATTTGGTCACGGGCCAGCCTTGTCTCTTGGTTCTCCTCCCTGCACAGCATGTCCCCATGCTGTGCCACTCTGCTCGAGGAGATCTATCTCATCTGCTCCTGCCCTTCCCTGGGCAGACCAGGATGGGATGTGGGGAGTGCCTGCGGCAGAAGGTTTCCTTCGTGGCCCCTCTGCAGTCGATGGGGCAGGAAGTGACTTTTCCAGAGGGGGATTTGGAGCAGATACCTTGGCTTCTTCCTCTGAATCACCCGCTGAAGGAATCCTTCTTTTTTTTTCATCAGCAGGGCAGACTTGAACGAAGTTAGAATCATAAAAACACAGACTTATAGAATAGTTAGAGTTGGAAGGGACTGTTCTTTAGATCATTGTAGTCCAACCCCCCTGCCATGGGCAGGGACACTTCCCACCAGACCAGGGTGCTCAAAGCCCCATCCAACCTGGCCTTGAACACTTGGAGGGATGCCTTGAAATGCCAAAATTAGGCTGCCTAAGCTGAAGTAGCCTTTTATGAATAGCTGTCGCCCACTCTGCTTTTGAGTGTCCCCACCCCCAATCGTCCCAGAAACCCTTATCCCAGGTCCAGCCTGAGTTCCCCATTCAGACAACTTGCAAAAAGGGCAGCAAAACCCTCCATGTGTTCAATCAGTCATATAAAGCCATGAATTAGC
Source organism: Charadrius vociferus (assembly GCF_000708025.1). Lineage (NCBI taxonomy): Eukaryota > Metazoa > Chordata > Aves > Charadriiformes > Charadriidae > Charadrius > Charadrius vociferus. The sequence continues at coordinate 2,313,810 of NW_009650249.1, read as the reverse complement.
CTTGACATTGGGAAGGGAAATAATTGCTCTGGTAGGCAAGCTCCAGGTTATACCAATCTTCATACTGGTACTGCAACGCTCCACATCATCCTGCCCTCAAAGGAGAGAAGATCTTCTGAGATAACGAATAGAGCTAGCTGTCATGCAGGCAACCGAAGAGGAGACAAGACCTTGTAGGATTTACGTGGCTACATCTCCCTACCCAGGTTTGACATCAGGCGGAGGTGTACAGCCTGAGAGAACAGTATTCATCTCCTCCCGCAACATCAGAGCAAAATCTACATTTTACTGGTCTCCCGGAGGGTTTTACAGCAAGACAGGTACCTGGCAGCACAGGAGCTGATGGGCTCTACGACGGCTCCACTGCAACGGTCTGAACAGCATTGTCAAAATCTCCAAGAGCAGGAAATAATTGAAGCAGAGACAAAGATCTTCAGGAAATTCTGGCAGCTTCAATAGCAATTTTTGTGTAAACAAAACTGAATTAATTTTATGGAAGAAAATGTTGCATTTGATTTTCTTTTAAATGTATGTTTTTCGCCCCAGGATCATTTTAATTGTGTGTGTTTTTTCTTATGTTTCCAGTGTTTAATGACATGACTTCGGTGACAGTACATAATATGACATGCCACTCCATGTTAGTGGTGACAGAAAGAACAGGATGCATTAGCTGCTACTCCTGCCATGCCATAGTGTGACAGAGCGTGTCATACTGGAAATGCAGGAACCAATACAGACTGTAGTTTTATTTTGACCATTTCCCACTTTTTTGAACAATTAAGCCAGCTTCCACTTGCTACTAATTGAGAGGAAATTTTCTAAGGAGTCGCCTGTTTGTTCTGTAATGAAAATTTGACACTTCAAACAAGAAAAGAAGACAAGTACTTAGCACACTAATTAGAGCAGAAACTATTTTCAATATCCGAGGAAGGTGATTCCAGTCTAACACTGAGCAACACTACAGCTAGCTCCTGCCATACAACCCCACGTTCTCACCTCCATTTGAAGATCTCAAAGCCCTTTGCAAACACTAATAAATTAAAATAGTGGGTTTTTTTCTATCTCCATTTCAAAGGCAGGTGTAAAAGGAAGGAGGAGAAGGACAGCGACGAAGGCACTGCAACTGTAAAGGAGCTAAAATGGTTTTCCCAAGGCACCACACACATCCTTGAGCAAAACAGAACCTGTGGCTTCTGTCGTCTGAACCCCACTGCTGAATTCACTGGAGGCTAGAAGCTGGGAAATGGCAGTAAAAACAAGGAATGGCTGAAAAATAGAATGTATTATCCAGATCCCAGTGCACTATACCCCAACCTTCCTCACCTAATAACCTCTGTTGTTCAAAAAACCAGAACAAACTTCATAAATGCCCCAAATATTCCTTTCATTGCTAACTGTTCCATAAAATGCATGTTTATACCACTTTTGGCAACAAATTTAGCCTACTAAGGAGTGGTTACATTACTGAAGAAAATCACTGCTGCTATTTTTGCAGCTCCCAGGCAGTATTTATGTGCCATAATATTTTCTTCTGCGTATGCAGGGCAATCCTTTAGCTCCTTGTGTGGCTGCAGTTGTTTTATATGTAGATCTGAGACCAACATTCTCGCAGGCATGATCAGAAACGGTAAAAGAACTGCTAATAACAGGGATTTCTCCTGCATTCCCCTGTCAAGAGCTTGTGGCTTTCCAGGCAGGAAAATCCAAGCTTCCCTTGAAATCCTGCATCTTCAGAAGGTTCTCCCTGACCATGATATGCAAGAAAGCCACAAGTAGAAAATCCTCGATTGCCATGGATACAGCACTGGCTCTGTGAAGGGCTTTGAGAAAAAACAGGACAGTGAGAGCAAGCGCTTGCAAGGTCAGAGGAGCAGACATAGCCCCAGCCTCCCCCACCATGAATTGCCTCAGCATCAGGGATGGAGCCCAGCTCCCTCCTCCCAGCAAACCCTGCATGTCCTGTGGATGATGGTGTGAGGGCCATGTGTGCAGCTCTGACCTGTAGCCCCTCCCTCCCTTCCCACCTCTCGACTGGCAGGTCCCAAATTCTTCACACCAATGACCCATTTCCTACCCTGAAACTTCTAAAAGACCATCACAGACTCCTCTCATCCCATGCCTGAGTAGCAGGAGGGTACAAAGTGCTGCCCCGTGTGGCTCCATGAACAACCTTCAGGTCATAGTTGTCCCTGTTTCAGTGGGAACCACTTCTGTAGCTCTCAGGGCCTTGGGTGAATGCAGAAATCGTATTGGCATCATCAACATGTTGCAGCCCTCCTTCAGACCTCTAGATTATACCATTATAACCACACGAGCAATCGCAGCACTCACTGCCAGGCTGGAGGGTTGAGGCTGTCTCCAGCAGGAGGTTCCCAGAGCAGGGACACTAGTCCTCTGCCCATGTCCCCATTGCCTTTTCCTTCTCCAGGAAACTACACTGCTCATCTCCATCCAGGACATGGCTCTGATCCATCACCGTGTTACTGCAGTTTTATGCACTATAACACCCCAGACTGGAGCCAGGAACCATGCCACATTATCCCTGCCCAGTTTACCCATGGCTGCATGCTGTGGGAATCCCTGGCTCCTGTCCTTTCCCCCTCAGGGCTTTCATGGGGACACCCAAAATGTATGAGGTAATTTGCTCCCAACAGCATCCGACCCTCCGCAGCTCCTTACAATGGCAAAAGACTGAGAGGTAAAGGCGGGTGTAAGCACAGGGCAGACTGGTTTGACCTGAGAAGAGCCGAGGTGTTTCTTGTCTTCTGTGTCACTCCAGAAAACAGCCTGATTTTCCCAGGTCTGACCTCTGTTAGAGTGGGATCAAAGTGCTTCCCTCCCCTAAGGGCATCAGGCAGTAGGATGTGAAAGCTGAGAAATCGTGGAGCTTATCTAAGTACCAGAGCCTGAGAGAGTTCTCCCTCTACATTGATTTCCTTTTATCTTTTCCCATAAATCAGTTTCTTCAACTCTTATGTCCTTTTCTGTTGCTTTTCTCTTAACACGCTCCAATCCATCAACCTCTCTGCGATGCCAACTGTCCACAAATGAACGTCCTGTGCCATTCCTAGCTCAACACAGCTGTTGAAGAAAAGGACTAAATTCCCCGGCAGATTTTGAGTTGGGTGACATTTCTGAACGCTTGATAATGGAAAATCTCCAGTTCTGCCTATATATATTCTGGGACTAAAACAAAGCCGATGGGAACTGTTCAGTCTACAACAGGCAGATAAGACTCGACATACCAGCACCTGCTCCATAAATTCAGACATTGCCAACATAATTTTACAACATCCCTTCCTCCTAAATAATGCAATAGATGTAAATGAGGACTGATGTGTTGATATATCAACATTTTATATAGACATCTCATCTACATATTTGCAGTCACAACAAATTCGAAGATTGATACTGATACCCAGTATAGTTTTATGGTATCTATTGAATGTATTACCCTCTCCATCAGAAAGCTATATGTGACAGCATATTCTCTCCTGAACCAGTATGAGTAGGGTTGGGAGTGGGAGAAGTCATTTAGAAACAGTGCTCTAAATGTCAAGTCTGTCTTCTGTGTTATTAATATGTCATAAGTGGACTCTAGGTGATGCTTGCTGTGAGATGAACATTATGAATGGAACAAGCTGCATGTACAATTAATATTCCTCTTGATATATCATTTGTAAGTGTTTTAGAGAGGTTGTAAACAGGAAAAACTTGCTTAGAGATGAATGAATTAAAGCGAAGGGAAATGAAGAACGAAAGAAAAGGGGAGGGAGGGACTAAACCCCCACATCTGATGATGTCCCATAGACCACCACTTGGAGCTGGGGCTCAGCATGGGGCAGGCAAGATGGACCGAGCTGGTCCTTTCTTGGCTGCTGTCCTTTTAGGTAGCTCAATTGCTGTCTTAGAAAACAGGTAATGATGCCAAGGAGATCATTTAACCATGCCGTGAATTCCCATCCTCCTGATGTCGCTATCTATAACCCCACATCCAGACACAGTTTGAGGTGGACAATCCTGAAAGCCGGATCTGTGGAGGACGATCTTCCCTGGGGGAAAATAATGAGAACCAGCAAGCAAAACGGGAGGTGTGAAAACAGGCGATGACTGAGACAATTAACCTGCTAATCATCCCCCTGGTATGATGGAAGCATGAAACCATCAGTCTGCATGCCTTGGGAAAGGAGGGAGACTTCCCAGGTGGTTTTTCTGAGATGAAGCCTGAGTGCAGCTGCCCTTACAAAACCTGCAGTTTCCTTCCAGGTCCAGTCTGGAACTGGGTCACTCTAAGTCTCTAAGCCCATTCCCATCCCAGTGCTTCATGGATGACCAACAGTTTAGTCCCATCAAAGAGTTGGTAACAAGCTGCATCCATGGCTTTAGTGGTCTGTATCCGGTATATTTCTTAATATACAAAATAATGTTCAGCAGTTGGAGACATTGGATTAATGACTGTGATTCTTCCATGGGGGAAGCCTGTCGACCCCTCAGCAGGGCTTGGGGCTGTCAGTAAAGCATGCAGTGATCCACCAGCCACAGCAGTGTTAGCCTCTTGTGAACAGGAGGGATCAAGAAATAATTTGGTGAAACAAAGACCCCTTCCTACCTGGTAAAGGAGAACAGGGGGGGGAAAAGTCTGAATCTGTAGTAAAAGCAGCAAACTCATCTTCCCGAGGCAAAAATATCATCTGGAGTCGCACAGTGAAGCAGGATCCTCAGATCTCAAGGGGCTTCACCTGCCTTGGGCCTCTTCTTGCTCAGTCACACTTGGTTAATAAGAGAGGTCTTAAACATCCTTCAGCTTTGCTCCTGAGCCGATCGCTGCACCTTGTGCTGCTGTTTTCATGCATTTTTTGTTTTCCTAATAAAACAGCAGGCTGCCTGGGGCGCAGTACCAGGCCAGCCTGTCTGCTCCCTAGCAAATGAATGCCAGCAGCCTTTCCCTCCCTCAGACCTGCGAGCTGTGCTGGCTTCACATCTCCTCTCCCAGGGCCAGGTAGGAGCAGGCAGAAAGAAGGAACGGCCAGCGGTGTCCTCTCCATCTGCCCCCCCCGCCCCCTCCAGAGCACAGGACTATACATACAGCATGAGGAAGGGCTACAGGGACACCACACTGGAAATGTAACTCCCCAGCACTCATTTGGCCTCATAACTGCATGTTTTTTCAGGCATCCTTGGGCCCTCTGCAGCTCTAGCTGGGTAATGAGGATATGGCAATCTTGGCCAGTTACTTCAGACATATGTCCATCATCAGCCACTCCTGGAGGGACCACTCTGCTGTGGGGGCAGAGCTCTGCTGGCCACAGTCTAGATGGGGATATCTGGCATGATGTTGGATCATAATAGTCAGCAAGATCTCCTTTCTGAGCTTACTTTTAAAGAAAGGGGGTTAGATGCTGTTATCTCCCTGGATATAACCTGACAGCTCCTAAAACCCTGGTCAGGACAACTCAATTATACTTGGAAACATCCCGAAAGTAAAGGAAAAAATGTTAGAGTAAACCAGGTAACTTCTAAAATCACACTTCTGATCGTTGTTTAGAGAAAACCTAGAAAAGTATGTGTCTTGGGGATGAATGGAGACTGCAGAAAGATCACGGTGAAGATGGAAAAGGATGAAACCCACTAGGGGAAAACTTGAAGCATCGTTCTGGCCTGTCCCCTGGTGATGGGTGCTGTATAAAAATAGCACAGCAAGTCGACACGGTCTAAATAAGAGATGAAAGGCAGCCAGTGAATACAAAAGACAGCTAGCAAAGCACCCAGGTAACAATCTCATAATGAGCATAGTGCCTATTATATGCAACTAGGAATTCCAGCACACGAATGGCCTCGCCTCCGTCTCATTTCCCAAGCATCCCCATAGAGGTACATCTGAAAGCTGATAGCATCTGTGCTGTGCCTGCCCTCTGGACAAATTGAGGACTGTAGTCTCCCTAGTTAAGAGCCTGGCGTCTCCCATCAGAGTAAATTCACACCAAACGCAACATGAAAAAACAGCATGCAGTGTTTGTGCTTCGTGTGAGTGACAAAACCACTCCTGACAGCCGAAGTCAGGCACTGCCTTCGTGCTTTTCAAGCATGCATCCCGGAGGATTTCTCTCTTCACAGGGCCTTCCACATGCTTTTAAGAGAGGCTTGGATCAAAGAGGGCCGTGGAGGATCAGAGAAGTGGAAGAGCTGCCCGTGCCTGGCGTGAGTAGTATGGTCTTCAGTCAACTAGAGCGAGTTGCTCTGAAGGAAGACCATGCTTGTCTTCTTCATGCCTGGAACAGTCTGGCCCTACATAAACCACACAAATTCAGCTTGTTCAATCTTGAAGAGTTGAATTCAAGCCCAGGTCAAGTTTTCAGAGTCAAAGGACTGGTGTGTGTCCCTCCTGCTTGTAGTGGAGGAGCTCAGGTTTGAGCTGGTATCTCTCTTTTCGTTCGGGTTCCCCACCGGCACAGCCAGCCCTTCAGCCTGCAGCCTCGGCAGTGCTCACCACCAAGGAGACTGGCTACCATGGGAAGCCCCATGATAGCATAAGCCATGGTCACAGCGAATTTATAAAGGCTATACAAACTCTCAGCCATGGATACCCAGTGAAATACCCAGACATAGAAACTAGGAGAAAGGACGGTACAGCCCCCTTCCGTCACCAGTTATTACCGAAAAGCTGGTAAATCCAGAGGATTCAAAACATGTCTGTTTTGCATATCTCCAGGCTGTAGAGCTTGACACCCAGAGCACAGATAAGCCTGTAGCAAAATACCGAAAGCTGTAAATACCAATTGTCGCAGAAAGAGAGACCAGCAGTGCCTCTCATGTGCCCTCCCCTTTCGCAGAGGGAACAGTCATGGATACACTGGGAAATGTCCTGATCGATCTTTTTTTTTTTTTTTTTTGAGAGAGAGAAACACACACACCAGAACATAAAGAGAAGAAAAAGGGCAGGCAAGAACCTGCAGAAGATCAAAAGCTCTTCTGGTCTTTCAGTCCTCTCCAAGGAACAACTTTGGGATCCTGCAGCAAGAGCCACCGCTGCCCAGAGTGCTCAGAGGTGCACCACCAGCACGGTGTTTCGATGCGAGATGGGACAAAATGAGCAGACTCCACACCACCGACCCTTTCACTTAACGGTGTGTCAGGGCTCCTACAGACTGTTATCAAACCTGATGCTTCTCACCTGCTTGCTGAGCCGAGTGTCAGAGTCCCATGGGTAAAACACGGTACAGAATCTATTGAAAACTGAAGCCAGAACTGCAGTTAGATAAACTAATGATGCTCCATTGACTTACACTAATGCTTCACTGGTTTCACGTGCTGAGGATCTGCTCAGACAGTAGCGCTGGAGCTTTTCTGGAGAGTCCCTTATAAAACAACAGGGTTTCGACACAATCACATGGAAACAGGAGTCCTTGTTTCACCCTTCCTGTGATAGTGCAGCTGGGCACCCAACTTGAAAATTAACTCCACCCCAGCCAGATCCAGCACAGTCTGAAAGCTGAGTGAGCAGCTTGGGAGGTAGCGTCCGCAGTGGTGGTGATGGGGGGAGAACACAGGACCGATGCCACAGCTCCCGGCTGGCTCAGCTCTGGGGTGGCTGGGCAGAGAGGAAGAGAGGAGGTCTGACTCTGACCTGCTGTCTTTGCCGGACTCAACAGCACAGCTGTAAGAGGCTGATGGAGGCTGAACCCTGTGACCAAGCCTGGACGGGATGCTTTGGCCAAAACACTAATTGCTTTGTTCTGCGCGAGGAACAGGAGGGGGGAACAATTTCACCATACTGGAAAGCCAGGTGACATGGACTTACGGTCTCCAGGAAGTCAGATGAGATGGACGAACAGGCTGAGGGTTATGAATCTAGGGAGACACAAAACGCAGAGAAAACCTTCCCTTGATCTAAGCCACATTCCCGGCGAAGCGTGAATAACAGCCCTCGCAGGCCTGGCTGGCTGCTATCCTCTCCTTCCATTACAGGGAGCCTTCTGGGAGCCATCGCTGAGGCACGACTCTCATTTATCCCTCTGTTTACAGGGACTGGTCATTACTTACTGAAGAATCTCCATGCCTCAACAGCATTTGAAACAAGTAGGAAGTACTGCATTTGTAAAGAGATAGTCAGAGATGACAGAGAAGAAAAGGCCCCCAGTAATTGCTCCTACCCATCACGCTGGCTTCTCAGCTTTGCTCACACCAGGCTCTGCCACTGTTAGTGCAGGCCGTGGGCACGTCCTGGCTGCAGCGGGGATGGGTTGTGCTTCTGCCTTCCCTTAATTCATGCTTTGCGGCAACAAGTGTTATTTCCTTCAAAGACAAGCAAGATGGAAGCAGAGCCCAATGCTGAAGATGGACCTTGCAGTGAGGTGGGGTGGAAGAGAGAGGGTTGGGGGCAGGAAGGAGCACCACACTCCCTGTCTGCACAAACACAGGTGGGAATGTGCACACACATGCACACACATGCTTTCTTCCAAGACTTGTGATGTTGTTTGCCACATTTGAGGCTCGGTGGCTCTCAATCAAACCTGTTGCAAAGCCCCGTGCAATGCTGGGAGTTTTTCAATCAAGTTTGATGAACATCAGAGCTATTATTTCAGGAGGGAGGTGGCTGTAGTGACTTCATACCAACCAATTCTTCGTGGCAAGGCTAATGAGTCGTGAAGCTTATACCGTTAATGATGCCGTTGCAAAATGCTCCCAGAAGGATGCAATTAAGAAAACTTGGTGATAATGGGCTTTAAAGAGACATTTTATCAGCTCTTTATTGGGTGGTAAAAAGGTGCTCAAGCAGGTATGTACCTGGGTACAACTGCAAGGAACCCATATGTTCTCTTCTTCTGCATCACCTCTTGCCCCAGTCTTCTCTGGTCTGGGGTTTCTGTGGTTGCTGTCATTAGCACTCTCTGTACAGTAACTCTCATGCTATGCAGGCTTCTCTTCAGCACTCAGAAGGCTCACCTTTTCCATCACTGGAGCCCTTCACTGCCAGACACTTTCAGAGACACTAGCTGTTTCTACTGACTCAGGACGTGAGATGTTCTTGTTCTTGTTCCTCTTTTCACCAGTTCTTCTGCTGTTTCCTCACCTCGCAGCATTCCAGTAACACATTGCTGTTATTAAGGTAGCCGTGTGATTCATCCCAGCTGAATCCTGACCCTACTGAGCTGGTGGCTGCTTACGCTCAAGACAGCGCCTGCTGAGAAGAGCTTATCATCCTAAAGAGTCAAGACCAGACAGCAGGAAAGGAAAAGGAAGTCCATAAAGAGGGAGTAACTAAACCAAAACCACACAGACAACCAGTCACAGACTGAAATCTCTAAGGCAATTATCCACCTCAGTGGCAGTTATTTTGGGCTCATTTCATACTCTCAGGAAACTCCATGTCTTACTTCAGCTGTGTTATTCCAGAAGTCTTCTTTAAGTTAAGATGAACTATTCTGGAGTCCACTATTTGTCTCCATAGACTGTAAAAGGCAATAGAGGTCTGGATTAGATAGAGGTCTGGATAGTTACAGTGAGATGGATCCCATCCCTGGTTTATCAGGGCAAAGTCTTAATTCCTCTGTCTGTACAAACTGGGTAAGCTATCTTCTCCCATAAGAACAATAAATTCATTAAGCTGCAACAACTACCTGTTGCTCTGTATCCATCTTCCAGTGTCTTTGCTTATCAGATAGAGTCCTTAAGCTGAGCAGGTATTTCCTAATACTAATGCAACAGTCCATTTGATGCAGGGGTTTATCACAAAGACACACACTGGACAAAACGTCTGAATCTTTTAACGTCAGAATAGGCCGTGGCTGAACACGTGACCCAAGATTAAAGCAGCACAGAATCAGCGAGAATGTAAATTATTACATCCACCACACTATCTGTGCAGCTGGTGACGAGGAAACCACCTACGTTTATCTTCGGTTTGCCTTCACCTATGGCAAATAGCTTTTTCTCCATTTCTAATACAAACTACAGCTTTCCAAAATGTTTTCTTTAAAGCAGCTATTAAGAATGAAGGGTTAAAGTTGCCACTTTGTGTCTCTAACACGGTACAGTGTAACCGGCAGCTAAATTACAGCGGGCCAGACAAAAGGGCAATGAGTCTCTGCTAGCCTTGCAAAAAATTGCTCAGGTATACTAATGTATCTTCTTGAGCAATGTCTCCCCCAGTGAAATTCTGCTTGGTGAGGTGGTCTTTAATCAAAGAAGTAGCTATTACCTGTGACATGACCAGGAATTTGATGGTTTCCCACATCATCAGCAGGGGAAGGAGAAATGCTTCACCAGAGTGGCTAAAAAAAATCCTATAAACGCGAAGATCAAAGGCCTGTGAAAACAGCCCTGGAAAAGGGGACATCTCCCTCTGGAGAAGTGCCTGAGGAAAGGTGATCAGAAGAGGAGATATTCATGTAGAGCATCTTCCAGCAATTCCTTTTCAGGCAGCTCCTGGACATATCATTCTTAGCAGGGATGACCCCTGACAGAAGTCTTCCACTTCAACGAGCCTGAGATTATAAGTTAGAGTCGAAAAGAGCTGGGCAACTCTTTAAGTGGTCATGGGTTGTCTGTGGGATGAACAGGTCACAGGCGCCCACTGTCCTTCCACTCCCCCAGAAAGGCCACCTGGAGAAAGAGCCTGGTGGATGCGGTGCAGCACTGAGGTAATATGGTCATAAGTGGAATGAGGAAGGAGTCACACAGTGGCAGTATGTATGTGCCTCATATATATGAACACATAAAGACGTCTTCTCTAGGGCTGCTACAACAGCAGTTGTAAGAAAAATTTAGAGCCACACATGGTAATAAGCTATGGTGGATCCAACACATGAATTTAATGGTCTTGATTTAAAAAAAAAATAAAAATCTGTTCTTTTGTATGGGCACCAGCAGTCAGGATGAATTTGGTTTTTACCAGCTCTTCTGTCAACATTCAGTATACTCCTCGCCAGACCTCCTGTCTGCAGGCAGACACCGGGGACACGAGTGCCTGACTTCCACGCTATTTCAGAACCGGTGACCTATATACGAGCTGTGAGCGGTGTGTGCCAGCCAGAGCTAACGGGAGAGACGCGCCTCGGCTGGGTTGTAGAGACGCTCACACATGAAGGATTTCTGCCTGGGTCATCAACCCTCGTTGGCAGAGCTTGCTGATGCCTTGGTTTCATGACACGTCGGCGTGCGCCAGCGATGAAGCTGAGATCTGGCGAGATGCTGTGGGTGGGATGGGGATCTGTCCCACACCTGCCACCGCCAAGGCTGCGAGCGTTTCAAATGCTGGAGAACAGCCTGTGTTAAAGAGGATGCAATCACGCACAGCTTGCTGACACGACAGTTAAGCAAATGGTGCCATTAGCAGATGAGTGGATTTTATTGGGAACTCCATATAAACCCTCCCCAGTCAACACCCCCTGCTTTAGCACCCCACGGACGGCTGCCCTTTACTGCTGCTGAGCTGCTCCCGTAGGTCCTTGCAAGGGACCGGAGCAGGATGTGCTCAAATCCTGCCCCTCCTACGGCAAAGCATTACGTGTTGGCAAGCAACCTCTGCCAAACCCATCCTTCTTGAAAGAGCCCGCTGACAAGGACAAAGGCCCCCCAGACTTCACTTTTGAAGGTATCTGATCTTTGGAAACGCTGTTAACAGCACGATCTCCCTCCTGGGGGCTTCACAGCCTGTCCTGAGACCCCACTGTGCCCTCTGTAAGGCAAGGACCTTCCTTCCTGCCGTGCCCCCAGCCCGAGCCACACAGGTACAATCACAGCAGAAGGGGAAAAGCAATGTTATGGCCAGAGCCATGCAGGGCAGTAAGAGATGCACGTAAATCTCCATGGGGCTGAGCCAGGGGTAGGTCTGCGTCCCTCCAGCTCCATCAGACGAGCTGCTGACACTTGGCTGAGTGGGAGTTCCCTGTAGCTTTGCAGGGGGTCCTTCAGCCCGTCCATAGCCCATGGAAACACACACCACGTTGCCTATGAAATCACACAGCTTCGGACAGATTTAATCAAAAATATGGGGAAAAGAGTGAGACTGCGATAAATATAACTTAGCAAAAGGTAATGTTTCATAGTAGGCTCCAACCATACATGACAGGGAGGGACCTGATAGAGATCGGGCTGCAATAGAAACATCACCTTTTGAACAAGATACTTTATCTGTTAAATCAGTTCCCTCTCTTGTCAAATTAAATCCATAGCCCATTTAATCAGGAAAGTCAAAGCCAGATCCAGTGTCTCGGGGGAAGTTTTATTGGAAGCAGGTTCTGTCTCTGTGAGAAGGAAGGTAATATATATTTGAGACTGCATACTAATGCTAAAGGATTTGTCAAGAGGTAAAAAAAAAAAAAAAGAAGGAGGGAACAGTTCGGTTTCCCCACAGAAAATTGCCTAGATTGGGGAAATATGAACTGACCCAGTTTCCAAATTTCTTTTTTAAGCAGAGAGAAGTAAACCTTGTTACCGATGCTTCTGACCCAACATATGAGCTCTGAAAGGCACATCAAAATTATGATGAACTTAAAACAGGAGGGAAACAGGCTAGGATGAGGGGTAATATCCTGTGGTACCTATCTTGAGCAGAGGTTTTGAAAATTTGGGTCAATTCCCGAGTGAGGATGTCTTCTTGCCTTGACCCTTTCCAGCAGCACATGCTGGAAGGGCGCTGGTGAGGAAACAGGAATGGCTCCCAGGTCTCACCTCTGGAATACACTTTGAGCTCTTCTGTACAGATGAATCCTTTCATAGGGAGAATAAATCCCAATATAATAAAAGCCAAAGAATGCTAATGAGGAGGTATGGCAGAGGAGGAAAACAAATGGGAGAATAAACCAAAACCCAAAAAAATCTGACCCACCAGAAGGAAATACAAAGGAAAAAATGCTTTGCTGCCTAAAAATCAAACCAGCCTCTGGGAAGGAAGCAGCTGAATTTAAAGCAACCATTTTGGAGATAAAGACGATGCTAAAATTACTGTTGAACATTATCCAAAAAGGCAGATAATGCCTAGATTACATCTTCAAAGTTTTATCGCCTTAAGCTAAAGGAGAAAGAGAAGGGGGAGCGCAGGCTCACAGGGAGAGAGATTTGGTTTCCTAGGACTGTCATGAGCCACATTGACTTGGACTCCAATCTCCAGTATGTTTAATATGTAGATTGACTTAGGCTTTCTCAGTAAGTAATTTAAGAAAACAGCATCTGGAAAAAAAGTCTTAAGTAATTTAAACTCGCTGCAAAGCAAAGGCAGCAGAAGGTCAGTTTTTTTAACATAGGCGAAAAGTGATGACATGGTATCTGGAAAAAGGCCAGATTTGTGCAGCGGAAGAGGATTTCCTGCTTGTATTGCCATCCATTGTAACATGCTGCTTTCCTTTAAATGACATCTTGCATGTCGGTGTGGGGATGCACATGCCTACGGCTGTGGCGGGCGCCCTACGAGAGCTTTGGGCCTCCGAGGTTTTCTTCTCCTCCCCAGACACAGGTGGCTGATTGAGGAGGTACCCCAGGCTAAGGGCAGCATCTACGCGAGAGGAAGGATCCCATCTAGCACGACAGAAACAGCAAAGTAATGACTCAAAGAGATGGATTCTCATTGCTGCCACTCCCAGGAGAAAATCAAAATCTCTCCTTCATCCTCTCTTTGTCTGGCTTGTCTGCTTAGGGTGCGACTCAGCGAAGCATTTAAGCGAATGCTTAACTCCCATTGATTTCAAGGGGATTACACACACAGCCTGAAATTAAGTGTGCTTTTAAATGCTTTGCTGAACCGGGGCCTGAAAAATGTGTATTGCAGTGGGAGAGGATTCTCCCAGTGTTTATTCAGTGCCTGGCATAATGGGCCCCAAAGGAAGATAGCAACTATTTGGGAATAAAAATTCTGAGGCTTTTCCCTTGCCTTTTGTCAAACTTCAGTTCGAGACTTCTCCCCCTTCATGTGCTGAGAGCTGGCAGCTGCTGGGCTGAGGAAATGGCTCTGCGGTGGTCTGCTTGTCACAGGGACACCTGATTGCAAAGGTGATGACAAAACCATGCAATTAGAAATTAGATTAAATCAAACAAAATCGTGCAGTCAGGAGCAATTCCAGCTCCAGGTCCAGCTGCATCTCCAAACTTACATCTGGGTGAGCTTGGAGCTGTGTCTGGATGAGCTCTGCACCTTCTCCCAGGAGGAAAGCAGGGGACACAGAAGCTCTGGCACCAGTATGGGCCGCTGGGAAACCAAAGCCGCAGAAGGTTAGGTTTAGTCAAGGCCTCATATAAAACCAACCTCAAGTCACCTCATCCAGAAGCCAAATCTCAAGCTGGCAATTGCCTGGCATCGGGATCATCTTTTGAGCTACCCGGAACAGCAACACATTCATGGTGCAGGAACATGCAGAGCCTCCAAAACACACAGCTGAGCATCCTCAGAGCCTACTTTCGCCAAATCCGCAGTTGTTTTCCTAGGTGCAACAAAAGGCTCCTTCCTGCCCTCCAAATTAACTTCACAAGAGACACTGGGATCCTTCGAGTTTGTTTTTAAAAACTGAAAAACAGAAGGCCTGCACGGTGGCCTGACACATTTTAAGCTCTACTCCACAAGAGCTGAGCTGCTTTTCCTGAACCTTTTCACCAGCTTTCAACCTGAAGTAAAAACTGACCTTGGGACATTTCAATCTGAAGATAAAACACTTGGCAAAATGATAAACAATTGAAATTGGAGGGTCACTATGGGGACTACCAGAGAGTGCTGCATAGGGGGATGCTACTGCTCCTTACCCAATACAAGCTCTTCTTCTATAGATTTCTTTGTGATCAGTTGTTGGCGCTAAGTAGCCACATTTTAGTATTAAAAACAAAATTTGTTCCAAATGCAGTGGCTACAGGAAAGCCACATCCTATTCTTAACAACCCCATGATGTACTGACAGCACGCCAAATCCTGTTCTCAATTACACGAGTGTAAATTCACAGTAACTCAGTACACAGCCCTCTGCGAAGGGAGCTTGCAAATGCTCAGAGCTTTTGGAAATCACATTGCAAGGATTTGCATATGCAATGACAACCTAAAAAGCTGTCAGTCAGAGCACGGGGACCGTGTATAACAGGCACTTTCCATCAGCTTGGCAATGGCAAAACCATCAGGTGTCACTGCCGGTGCTGTGGATGGCAGAGATTTGGCAAACTGAGCTCGTCAGACAATGCTCCTTTTCTTTTATGCTCCCACCCACATGCAAACACACCATTTTACAGCAGCGCAAATTCAGGAGTGGGAATCAGAGCTCTCTGTGCTGTCCCTGTCACTGTCCCGCTGCCCGGGCTGTGACATGTCCCTTCCTCTTTGCATTCGCACAGGCTGAGCCCTTGGCTGCTCCAGCTGGGCAACACACTACTGAGCCCCGGCATCAAACACCAGCGACAGCGGCTGAACAGAGCCCGGCTGCGCTTGAAAGACAAAATCCTTGAGAAAACATCCCCCCTCCGAGCAGCGGCAAGCACACCCGAGCCCCCGTACAGCAGCAGCGCTCGCCCTGCCGGAGACTTCAAATGGAGACATCATCTCCTTGCGTGACTCCCCCTTTCATGCGCCCGGATGCAGGCGAAACCCCTCGCCAGCGTGACAGTCTCTGGGTGAGGACGTGCTGGGGGTTTCCCAGCTGCCACAGAGCTCTCATTGTGGAGGGAATACAATGGAGTCACCACAGAGCACATGGCCAAGGCAGGGCTTGGGGAGAGCAGCCGCTTTGATCTGCCGGCAGAGGAGCTGACTGTGGGGTCGGTTAACCCTTGGGGCTCGGCCCAGTGCTAGCTTCTTCCTTTGGTGCTTCTGCAAAAGGGGCCTTCAACTGATTGATCCCACCTGATGCGGGAGATCCAGAGGAGAGCTGGAAACCAGGTGTCAGAATGCTTGGGGTCCCCTTCAAGCACTGGGAGAGATACCCATCCTCCCCACCAGGTATTTCCCAAGCTGCCGCATTTCTCTGCTGCTTTCCCATCCCTCTCTTGAATGCTTCAAACGTTACACCTGAGAAAACTCCATTTCCTGAGCTCCCCTTATTTACCTGTATTCCAACGCACAGAGACAGACTGCGCTTGAGTTCCAACCCTTGCACCGTTCACCTACCCACTGCCCAAAGCCTTCTGTCCACCTGCTCCAGCACCAATCCCTTTTATACCATCCCACAGGCCATGGACCTCCCATCGGACCTCTCCAACTTCATGCAAAACATCCCATCATGTAAATGAGCCCTCATCAGCTCCATGGGGAAGGAACATGGTGCTGGGGGAGGAGGAACCCAGGCTGTTCCGGGCAATGGTTTTGATACTGTGATTTTTTCTTGTTGGCCAGAGAAGGCTGCACGAGGGAGGATTTCTAGGAGGGAGACAAGGCATGGTAGGATCTCGTCACGTGCATCCTCTCCTGATGTCAGCATCCTCCATCACAGGGTGCTTGCGGAGTGCACGCCATTAGTTAAATCAATACAGCGTTTCTGGGGAAGGGAAATTGCACCTGGGCTGTGGTTCATCTGCCGCTCTGACTCCAGTAAGTATGAAAGCACAAAGTGACTGTGAGGAGCTGGCAGACAGCTCCTCTGGGATTACAGGAGCAGACTCCAAAGCAAAGCCCTTTCCAAGGCTTGACATGCAAAAATGCAGTTTAGGGGCCTGATGTTCAAAGACATTTATTCTCCAGGATCCTGGCCAGCAATGAGAGGAACTGCACATGGGTGGCAGGGCTGAGCGTCAGACCCTGAAGCCAAATGTCTGAGAAGATGCATCTCATTCTGAGCATCTTTATTCCAGGACTGTGCCAGAGTGCACTTGCTACTGTGGGTGAAATCCAGGCTTCACCCAACATAGCCAGAAGCCCATCACTGCCATCCAAGTGGGCAGAGCCTTTACTACTACGTCTCCAGAGAAGCAAAGCAGACAGGAGTGTCTTGCAACTTAGTCTTTAAGACAAAGCAGGATCAGCCGCCGCTCGCTTTATTGCTCTTGTTTTACAAGCATCTGTTGTTTTGGAAACATCTGAAATGAGCACAATTCAACACAAGGCACCCTATGCAAAGCACCCTCTGTCAAAGGCGGAAATCTCAGACACGTGTCTGAAAAAGACTTGAAAGCTTTTTGTTGTTGTGTTGCTGGTGGTAATTTTGTTTCTTAAAAAAAAATATTAAAGGAACAGATTCCTTTTTTCAAGAACTCACCCAGATGTTTGTGGTTTGGGAATTTAGGGTGGGTTTTTTTTTAGTGCCTGGTTAGTCTCATGTATATTGAAACCTGCTCTGCTCACACAGAACAAGGGGGCTCTGACAACGTTCAAAGGGATCTGGAGAGCAGCAGTTTATACAAAGCTTTACTCTGCTTTCCTGTGAGAGAGGGAGGAGGGAGGGAATGGTGGGGAAGAGCTGTAAGGGCGGCTGTTCGCTGCAGTGGCTTAGTCTGTGGAAACAAAATGAGGTGAAATAGGGCTTTAAAGCAAGAAGTCCCACAGACACACTCAGGTATTTTCCCAGCATAACGTTCCCAAAGTCTTCAACAGCTTTCTGGGCACAGGTAGAGAGGGCAGCCCATGTCCCAACATAGAAGAGTAAAGACCTTCTCCATGTGTCCCCCAAACATTAATGGACTCCTGCCTCCCATCAGGGCATGGTGCGGCTGTCCCAGGTGTCACCTCTCTTCTGTAAACACTTGTCACAGAGCTGTACTTCAGTGTAAGGTGGAGAAGGTAAAGGCTTAGGACAAGAGGGAGAAGAAGCCCAAGAAACCCACTAGGCATCAGGATGTGGTGCCTTTAGGAAGAGCCCTGGTGCAGTGGCAGGGTTAGGAGCCTGGAAAGATGCAGGTTTTCAAACTACTTGAATTCCACTTCCAGAATTCATGCCGCCACATCGGAAAACGCATCATCTGTCTGATAGATTGAACTGATGCAGAAACCTGGGTTTGCTGCCTCCTCGTAGAGACGCCAGAAGGACTTGGTCGCTACTCAAGTGCCAGACGTTATTTCCCAGCAGAGGCCCGCGAGGACAGACACAGCCACCCAGCAGCCCTTAAGGCTCCGGTTAGAGCTCGTCACTGTTTTCCACCCCAAAATACAGTTTGACCTGAAAGCATTTAATTGCAACATTTTCCATCAAGCCGGGAACTGTCAAATGGCAGATGAGAGCTGAGCACAAGCAGACACTATGCAGTCGCGAGAGAGAAAAACAGCTAATTACCCCCAGATTATATATATTGCAGGAGCTGGTGCAGAGGGAGCTTAGCTACCAAGTGGGCCGGTGAGTCGAGTCCTCTTGGCTCAGCAGTGTCAGCTCAGACAATGCAGACTTTGCTGCTGCCCTCCCAACATGTCCACCCACCTCATCCCCTTCCATTCCAAAGGACATCTCAGGATGCTGATCCAGGCAGCCAAGCTCAGAGGGGCTGGATGGCTCATAAACCTGGTGGGATCTCAGCAGGAGAGGATGCACAGCCTCTCAAAGGTAAATAAATAAAGTCTCTGGAACAGTATACTCTAGCAGGGAATATGCAAGGCTGGGGCTGGAGAGAGGGACAAGAAAAGCCTTCCTGGTCTACTCATCCATCACTGCTAAACACATCTGAAATGGATCCAGACAGACAGATGTTACGAACTAGATACATTTTTCACCAGGCTAACGAGGGTATGTTTTAAATCTTAGCAAGGAGACCTAGATAATTCCACAAACAAGACTGGGGTAGGTGAGAGGACTGGAGGGAGTTGAGTTCATAGCTCTGAGAAAGCCCAGCAATATCTGAACCATCATGTTGGCTGCGATGACAGCCTCATGGCACTTGACCATGCAGGTTTGAGCCCCGTGGGTGCTGTGGCCAGAGGCCCCACCCTGCCGTCCTGGGACTAGTAGCAGAGCTAGGCTGAAGACACAGATCCGCAGTGCCCCATGGGCAAGGCAACCACTTCATTAACCATTTTCAGGGTCCTGAGGACCTGACTCCTCCTCAAACCCTCGTCCTCACCTCTCTTCCCTGCCTTTTCTTTATATATACAGTAATTCCTAAACACTAAGAAAACATGATATTGGTATTAGAGACTTCTGCTTTTTGCTGTGACTGTGAAGCCCCAGGACAAGAAAAAAGGGTGGAGAACTGCCTTGTGATCACCAACGCAAAGGCCATTGCTCTTTGCCTGCATCCCTCCCTGGGTTGAGCTCCTGGGTCTCTCTTTCTGGTGCTGTCAGCTCAAAGAGACCCTCAGGTATGAGTTTACCTGCAGGGCATTTTCCTTCTACAAGGATATGCCCCATTAGACCACCACGCAGCTGGATCTGGCCCTCAAGACTGGAGGAAGAGTCTCATCCCACATGCTACCCTTAACTATTTCCCTCTACCCTCATCTTGCGTTCAGGACTGGATACCTGCCAACGAGCAGACAATTTAGTACCAAGTGTCTCTCTACTGATGTTTCCATCAAGACGGGAAACAAGAAAGGCTTCACTGATTTACCAAGGCTCACTGGTTTTGCGCCTTGACAAGAATTACAAAAGGAATCTCATTACAATCTCCTCGGTTCTCATCAGCCTGGCACAGAGCCCGCTGGTGCACCGTGTCGATCAAAGCCTTGCTCGTGAAAGCCCGAAGGGTGCCGGTAGAGCTGTTAGAAAGATGATTTTTTTTCTTCTTGTCGTAGCCGTGGCACTCATGTGAAACCGGGGGCAAGGCTGGAGGAACAATCAGGAGATGCAGCCACTTTCAGGGGAGTAGGATGGAGAGCTGAACATGCAACCCTGCCTGCCCTTCTCTGGCTGCCTGTAGGAAACTTCCAGCTCCAGTTGCAACCAGCATCTGGAGAAGGCTGTGGTCTGAGATCGTGCAGAGCGCCTCAGCCTTGAGGGACAACCATCTTTCTGCTGAAGGTCCAATTATATAGGGCAAAGCATCCAATCATACAGGGCAAAGGGATCAACATCCATGAACAGGCTGGAAATCCATTTCTATGCAGGGAATGGAGGTCTGACTCCATGCTACAAGGTGAGGTCCAGACCATGCTGGGGACCTGCTGGGGACCTGGGTGAAAGCTGGTTTGTGCGCAGTATTGCCATGCCTGATTTGGGCTTTCCTTCACCGCCCCTGGGAAGTGTTGTGATACACCTGCACTTTGCAGCGTATTGGACTCTTGAAAGCCCATGGCCGTGTTTTGAGGTGCTCTGCAAGAGAAAGGTCTGTGGCAAGTCACACATTCACCAGCAGAAACCAAAGATCTAGGGGATATTGTGGATGGAAATCTTAGGTGAAGTCCCAGGTTTGGCAGCAACAGAGAGCGGATGGGACGCTCTAAATCCCTCTGTGGGGGCTGATCACGCAGGAGGGCTGTCATGGAGGTCTTCCAAACCCCAACAGGCTCTGTATGGATGTTCAACTGCAGGACTCTCCACCCAGCAGCTTCTCCTATTAGCTCCGCTCCCCGGCTGCCACAGGCAAGAGCAAACGCTGTGGGTCCCTGATGTATGCCGGAGTGACGTTTCTATTAGATTTCCCTCCTCAGCTGAATGGAGGCTCAGTTGGAAATAATTCATTGTTGATGGGGAGGGGTCAGCAGAGTTTCCTATTTTTTGGCTCATCCAGTTAGAAAAATCTAATTGGCTTTCCATTCCTCCCAGTAGCCTTTGAACCTGCTGATTAATTTCCAGTAAATTTGATAAAGTGGGAAAAGTTTCAAACGTGTTATAGTCCTACAATCTGTGCGAAAATAGATGGCTGGGAGAGGAGATCCTGCTAATGTCTCACTGGATGGCTGCAGGATGAATTTATCTGGGGTGGCAAGCACCAATGAGCCCATGCTGGAAAATGCTGTTAGGACTCTGCCCAACCTCAGAAGAAGTTTTGGTCAGAAATTGCTTTTCTCTAGGCACAGGAGCAAGGAAAAAGAAAAGGAAATCAAGTATCTCAACCCCAACTACTTGTGGGGCAACTTGTTTTAACCAGTGAAAACATTTCTCTCCTTCACTCTGAAGTTGCTCTAATAATCTGCTGTCTCAAATTGGGGCAAGACACATGTTTTCTATTCATTATTAAATCAAGTAAGTATTATGACATCATGGAAATGTTATCTTTGATGTTAGACTGCACAAATGAGCTTTGATGGAGCATGGGATAAGGAATGTCAGTAGAGTTCTCTAACGGGGACACCCAGCATATGGGGTAGGCGCAAATCCCAGTGTCAGCACGACATGATGGGGATTAAGTCACAAAACACCCTCTGAGAACTTGGATGCTACGAACAAGGTGCTGCAAGGACTTCTTCTCACTTTTACACATGCGCCTTGTTAAAACAGCAGTGTCCAGCTTGTTAATGTTTTTTACAACATTTACACAGCAGTTGCTTTTCTAGTGGCCATTAAGACAATTCCACTTGGCCAATTCCCCTTCACCTCCTATTTGCTGTCGCAATAACCTGGCTCTGCCTATTTTGGAATACCAGTTGCATTTTATGAGGGCTGAAATCTGGAGTCATCCCCACAGGGCTTCCTTTAAATGTTTTCATCATGTCCCCTTCCCCTACTCTGCGGACTCAAGCACAGGGGAAATCTTTTCAAATACCGGGTTAACTTGCTGAGACGTCATTATAAATCCAAAGCAAATAGGCCTGAGATGTTCCTTGTGGGCCTTTTATTCAGTGAAATGAGTTCAGCAGCACAGCAGTTGCTTTGCAAATACACTGTAAAGCTTGGAGGTTTGCCTTGAATGATGGGGGTCTCCTTTGCTACCTGTTCTTTGGAGCTGGAGGAGGGACAGGAAGGTCACTGGGTTATGCCAGCTAAGAAAATGCTTTCTCCTGAGTGATGGATGATCCCCCTTTACAGGCCAAAAACTCCCCAGACTGCAGGACTGGGACCCCTACTATATCTGTAGGGTCAACACTTGGAAGACGTTTGGCACCACTCGCTTTACATCAGCCTACTGCCTCCATGAAAATGGATGAGAATTCCACAATCCCTGGTGGTGCTTGTTGCCTACAGAAACCATTCCCAACAGTTATGAGTAGTGCAGATGATTGACCTAAGTATGAGTTGGTCTGCCAGGACATGCCTGTGCAGGTCTCCCTCTTCCTGCCTTTGGTAGACTCGACACCTTCTCCTACCACACACACCACTTGGTCAAGCCCTGGGAGCTCTGGAGCACCAGGAGTTCATCTCCACTGAGCACCCCAGTGCTTGTAGGGAGCAAGAAAAATAAAGTAGTCCAACCATTAGATGAAATGACTAATAGTAGTGGGGAGATCCAAACCAAGATCCATGAGGGTTCATATGGCTGTCAGACTGATTTCTGACAAACAGCGACGAGCAGGATCCCAGAGCGGTACCAGCACAGAAGCTGATCATTAGCACACAATTCCCTTTCCATCCCCATTGGCACCAGCAAATGCCATCCCTGCTCCCATGGGCCATCCCTATATGATGTGTTGGTCCACCTTGGCCTGTGGCCTTGAAAACGGGGTGCAGGGAAAGACCCGAAGGTGGGGGATGCTGTTGAATCAGTCCCTCTCTCTGTTATACACTTTGTCTCTGGAGACTGTGACTGCTCTCAGGCAAACGCTGGCTCCACTCTAGAGATCCTCTAGCTGTTAGCTAAGCATGAATAATATCTTTTGCATTTAGTCACACCTAACGAAGACTAGATGGGAGGCAGTTCTGGATGCTCCTTCAGCTGCTCTTAGAGGTGGTTCCTCTCCATTCAATCAACTGCTGTTGTGTCAAATACCCTTGCCCCGAGAGATACATGAACACAGTTTGTTCAGCCTTTAATGAAGGTAGATGAAACCCTCACTCAATTTCTGAGATTCAATCGTGCTAAAATCTATCAATTAACTAAAGACATTGAAGCTTGCTAATGTCAGACTAATTAAGACATGCTTCAAGCACTTCCTATTAGTTATTCTTGTGGTTATTAGGTGTGGAGGAGATGTATATAAATAGACAGGAGCGCTCTGTTAAAGCACGAAAAACTGTTGCAAAACTAGGCTCCAGTGGGGTGTTCTGAAATTAAGTTTGAGAGATGTTGTTACTTAGCAAAAGAGGGATTTAATCTAAATATTAACCATGTGACAGGAGCATCTTGAAACCTCTCAAGGGATTAGGGCCCTCTTATATCAGGCACTGTATGAATAACTGTAGCTGTCTAAAATGGAAGGGTTTTCCCCAAGATGTAAGAAGTGCCAGAGGACCGCTGAGCCCGCCTATCTCAGACACACTCCTGGAATGCCCCTCTCTCATCTCTGTAAAGGGGATTTCATAAAACAGACATCTAACATTTAAAGAGCCAAAGCTTGGGGTGGTCTTAGCCCTAGTGTGCCTGTGCGGTTGTGTACCCTCGATGCGTTTCATGACAACACTGACTTCAGCACATGGTGCCTGGAGTCCCTTGTCCTGACTTTGCAGGCTCCAGGCCCTACAGCCCAGACATCTCACCCCATCCAAAGCTGGTTTTGGAGACTAGGCTTGGAGGCATCTCGGCCATGCACTCTGGGAGGGGGGAAACGAAGGTTTGGTTCGAGTGTCTTTCAAGCAGGGAGATAAATTAAATGTGAGTTGGACCTGGGGCTATTGGAATTGGTTTCTGCTTAAAGCATTGTCCATGCCTGCGTTGAACTGAGTCTGGGACATGAAGGCTGGAAGACCAGAGCACCTACTGAATCTTCTCCCTGCTGGAAAGAAGGTGCACGATCCCAGTAGCAGCTACTTTTGCATCTGTCTGGCCTGAGTAACTTGCAAACCTGTTGTCTGACTTTAGTGCCATTTGAGATAGGGTAAGAAGTCTCAGGGAAATAATTTCTCTACCGGTTTAGTGGAAATAGGTCATAAGAAAATTCTGAGGGAAAAGCTGCCATATAGATTTAGCCCTTATTAGATTCCTGACTATTCACACAGGACAAAAAGGCTGTCCCAGCCACAAGCAAGCCTTCCTTTCCTTGGTTTGACCAGAGGATTGATCCATGAGATCTCTCGGCAAATGGAGGTCTTTATCTGCGCTCCTGCTGTTGGAAAAGACAGCTAAAGTGCTCTGAGCCACCTGGTGAGGCTGAAATTCTTGCTCCAGTGGAGCAGAACGAAGCATCAGACCTGGAGAGGTACCCGGAGATGACCTTTTCCATAAGCAGAAGATAGAGCTATGGTGATCAAACAGTCCAGCCCTACCCCTTTGCTGAGGCCAGTTACATTGGTGGGGTTTTATGAACTGGCAGCAGAGCCCCAGGAAGGGGGACTGTGAGCCCGCAGCTCTGTCTGACACACCACCCAAGGGGTCACCAGCATCGGGGGCTGGAGAAAGTCTCTGTTCCCCCTTCCCATGCCCCTGAGACAGTCAGCATCCTCAAAGAGCTGCTCTTTAATCAGGCATCTGAAACAGCAAATAGAAGTCATCCAGGGAGGGCGGCTCTAAAGTTAAAAAAGAAACATACTATGAAGCCTGAAACTAAAGAGAACCCGCCCATGAGTCTCCTCCTGAGAGTTATTCTCTTCTCCATTCAGCAAAAACCTCAAGGGATCAGCTCCCACTAAATTACCCTCTTCTCTGCCCGCCAGAAACTTATGCGCATCACCTCCCACTAAATTACCCTCCTCTCCGGCCAGCCTGAAACCTCAGCAGCTCACCTTCCCGAGCACTCCACTCTGCCAGCCACAATTCATCCTTTCAGCTGAGTTTTCATTCCCAGATTCTTCTCTAAGTGAAAGATCCAGGGCTCCAGTAAGGAAAAAAAGTCTGCAGGCTTCAGGAGATGTCCAGAGTGGCCTTGAGCAGCAGGCTCCTGCCAAAGCCAGGCACGAGCCCCAGGCTGTGTTTTTGCTGCTCCTTAAAATCTCCCTCAACTGTAGTGGGAATTGAGAGTTTTCTCTCTTTTCTTGAAACAAGTGCAGCTTTGGAGTATCATTTCCTCCTGTTCTCACAGGCCCCAGAGGAGAGGAGATGTAGAGCCTCAGTGGGCACCTGAGGATGAATCCCTCTGTCCACTCACTGAAAACCAGTGTGTAAATTGGTGTTGTGACTTTTCCTCTTCTCCATGTCCCTAACCTGCCTGGAAAGGGGCTTGGGGGAAGACCTGCTCTTCCAGGCCTGGCAGGTCCTGCACAATAGCATGACACTACAGCTTGGCAAGTCCATCTCCCACCTCTGCCCTGACCCCACCATCTCCAGATCTCAGGCTATAGATATGGGATAGCAGTACATCCTGGCTACCAATACTCAGCGGGATAATTTGCATATTAGCAAAGAATTAATCAGATATTATAAGGTGAACCCCTGGTAAAACCTCAAATCTGCTCAAATCTTCCCATCCTGGACACCTCTGCAGTTGCATTTTGGCTCTGTCCTCTCCTCAGCTCCCCCAGGAAGGACAAAGTCATGTCCCAGCACAGTCAAGGAGCCCTGAGATGTGCAAACTATGGTGATGAGGAAGGAGAAGCATTAAACATTTTTCTTTCCTCCCTAAATCTCTTTGTAAAGCATTTGATCTGGCAGTCTCTAGAACATTTACCATGGGAGATAATCTTTGCCGTTTGGGGCTAGTGATAAAGAAAAACAGCCTGTTATCAGCTGACCAGCTCGTCCCAGCAGGAGACATCCTATCTTGGGCGCATCAAGGCAGATTTCATTATTAAAGAAGCTGTTTGTTTGCCCTGATCTGTGGAGAAAAAAAATAATGGCAATTTCTTTTGTTCTCCTCGAGCAGCAAATCACTGTTTCTGCTCTGTCTTCATTACCTGCTCAGTAATTGTCACTGCTGAGTGCCTGGTGAGGCGTCCTGAAGGATGCTAAAAGCTTTCCTTTGCCTTTTTGCAGCACCATCTGCTTTTGTCTCCTCGAAGGCTGAAGGAGGCAAGGAATTGTCCGCTGCTTTTAAAGGGGCAGGGTGGTGTAAACGTAACCTCTGCTCTATTTTTAATGCATTAAATAGTCAAAATCAAATGGCTTTTTGCCTTATCCATTCATTGCCCTCACCACCTGCTGCAGGAGCTGATTTATTAGGAGCGACGTCCTTTGGCAGCGACGGTGAGGGCTCTCCGGGACACCTCAGCTCCCTGCCCTTCGTCTTGCCCAGAATTAGCAAAAGAAGGTGAAATTTGAGGTTAAGAGAATGGGAGGCGGATATTTGCTTATAATGTCCATTTCCCCCTTCATTTCAGGACAGGACACAGCTTTATGTGTGATAGCAGTTTTCCTACACAAATGCTGTAGAAATATGGAAATTCAAACCAGAAAGAATCATTAAAAGTCCTTGAAAGGCTAAATGGTGGAGATCCCACAACCGTCCTGGGTAATCCATCCCCTGCTCTGCTATCCCTGACTCTAGGATATTATTATTCCCTCTTGCTGTAATTTAAACTCATGATGTCCTGTCTGCTTCATGTCAAAAATCAGATTTCATTTTCATCACACAATTACTATTCAAGAAAACCGAGACTTATTAAGGGGAAAGTCTACTTCACTGCCATTCTGAATGTGAATATTTTAGAGTAATTTCTTAAAAATCGCCGAATTGATGCAGTTTGCCATTTTCAAAGATGACACAAAGAGAGGTTTCTCATTTTAAAATGACAAACCTTTTTGAAACGCAAGCCAATCGCCATATGGCTTTCTTTCAGAGGCATTGTTTTGATTTTAGGTATTTAAGAATTCCTAAAGCAAAATCTTCCCCTTGAACCAGGTGGGATTGGTTTACTCCAGCTCTGCAGAATTCACATGAAGACCCGATATGGAGAGGTTTAGTCCCATTCCAGGGCAGGGAAAGCATCTCACATCTTTTATAATTTCTCACCCCTGCAGCGGGTGGAGGCCAGAGCATCCCAAAGCGACCATGGTCTTCCTCCTTCACCCAGCTCTGGGTTTTGCCTCCCAGGTTGCTGTCAGAGGCTTCTCCAGCCCTCACTGCTTAGATTTTTTGGAAGCTTGTAATTTCTAGTTTAAATTTATTTATGCTGGTTTACACCCACTTATTTCCTAATTATTGCCTTCAAGCATAAACAGCTCTTCTCCCTCCCCAGCGCTGATCCTTTGGATGTTATTAGAAGCAGAATCTTCTGCTCAGCCTCTGTTTACGGGGTTAAACACAGGGTTTTGTGGTCTCTCAGAAAAAAAAAAATGCTTGGGGCTCCCCAAACATCCCAAGAACGTTTCTTGGCTCCTCTTCCTCGTTCCATGTTGCCTTTGCAGAGATGCAAGTTACCCACAGAGTGCAGAGTTTGGATCATGTCTCTTACATGACATTGGTGTTTGGCCCGAGCCACTCTTGAGACTCAGGGCTGGGAGAGATGCAAACACCCACTGAAGGACAATTAAATCACCCTTCAGAGGAGCCCATCTCTTCCCTGACCAGAGACGGGGCTTAGGCTGACGTAGCCTCTCAGGTGGCTTTTAGAAGGAACACCCCATCCTGGACTGGCTGTGGTGTTCCATGGGTTACAGATAAAAAGGCACACAAAACACCCCAGCCTGGAAAGAAAAGATTTCCCCTCCTGCCCCACAGAATCACAGAATGGTCAGGGTTGGAAGGGACCTCTGGAGATCATCTAGTCCAACGCCCTGCCAGAGCAGGGTCACCTACAACAGGTTGCACAGGACGGCGTCCAGGCGGGTTTGGAATGGCTCCAGAGTGGGAAACTCCAAGCAAAACCGTTTCAACTGGTAATGTTTAGCTTGCTGCCTTGGCTATTAGTGCAGTTGTTTGCATCAAGAGATGAGTTTTCAGCTTCACCATGCAGAGTCGCTCCGATGCGGGGGGGGAGGGTGGGCTATAGCAGTGGTCCCCACGTCCCCACCGCGAGCTGCAGCTCCTCGGTGCCTGGGCTCGGAGGGGAGCCGCCGTTCGCTCCACCTCCCAAACATTTGGGCTTATTTGAACTCGTAGTACAAAACGTTTCAGCGGATTATTCAGTGCCTCCGGGAGCTCTTGAGGAGGCAGAAATAATGAAAAATTATTAATTAGGCTATTATTAATTTATTACAATTATTAACTGCTGACACTCTGCTCAGCGCCAGGCTCGGCTCCAGCTGGTGGGGCTGCAGTTGCAGATGGCAAGAGCCTGCCGTGAGGAGAGATGATCTTGTTATAGCCCTGCTCCACGCCATGCCCTGCCGTGAACATGACCAGGAGAATGGGGAGGAGGTAGAGGGGCTCCTCAGGTGTCTCCAGAAAGAATCACAGCCCAGGATTTCCATGTGTATTAAATTTCCTGCCCAAGCAGTACACACAGCCTATACCGTCCTATAGGGGAGGTGGCAGCAGCGTAGAGAACAGTTTAAGGATACGAGTAGTGTTTTTTCAGCGCAGAAGCAGAAAGCCAGGTGAGAAGGGAAGGCTGTGGTCCCAGATCTTCTTGGTGGAGCAGGAGGACACAGACTGCATGCTGTACACATTGTTATCCCACAGCAGACAGGATCGGAGCTTTGTGTGCGCGTGTCCATGTTGATGTGCAGTGCACTCTCTGCCTAAACCATCCTCCAACTTCTCATATCAACCCACAGAGACCTTACAACATCGAGTTTCAGAGAGTTTCCCTTCCCAGGGCACCAGAGAATCACAGAATCACAGAACGGTTAGGGTTGGAAGGGACCTCTGGAGATCATCTAGTCCAACCCTCCTGCCAGAGCAGGGTCACCTACAGCACGTTACACAGGACAGCGTCCAGGCGGGTTTTGAATGTCTCCAGAGTGGGAGACCCCACAACCTCTCTGGGCAGCCTGTGCCAGTGCTCCACTACCCTCAAAGTAAAGAAGTTCCTTCTCATGTTAAGATGGAACTTTCTATGTTCAAGTTTATGCCCATTACCCCTCGTCCTATCACTGGGCACCACTGAAAAAAGACCACTCTTCATGCAAAACACACAGGCAAGAAATGCCTAAAAACCAGCCCACTTTTAGAGGTTTTTTTACAGATTTTAGCTGTTGAACTCATCGCCTTGAGTCATTTTGGATTCAAAGACTGTTGGGCTATTACAAAGGAAAATGCCCTGGGGTACAATAATACGTATTCAGACTGAAACCTGAGCCCCAGGCTGGGCACAAGACCTCATGTTTCTGAGCAGGAATTAACTCCTAAACGTTCAAAGCCAGGAAGGAACATTCAGCTCTAGCTCAGAGAGCAGCAGAAGGAATCATTTCCATCCCCGGCAGCATCCCTAGCTGACGCTATTAGAGAAACTGCTGGGTTAGAGAGATAGGAGAGAAATCTCCTGTCCGTGCCTCAGGTTCCCTGGTATGGCGCTAAGAGGAAGCTAAAGAAACAGTTCAGGCAAAAAGCCTAAAACTCAGAAACCGTCCTGGTTCAAGCACAGTGACTAGGATTTTATGATCTTGCCAGAAAACTCCCTGTCTTCCCCAGTCCCTCCTCTCCATCACCCACAGCAGCTCCTCTGGGGACACCACTGCCCCGCAGGTATCTGCAGAGCACCCCTGGGTGCCAGGGCACTTGTTATAGCCTCTCCTGTGACCAAGGTGTGGAGACTTGCCACAGCCTTGGCTGATGAAAGCCTTGTCATTATTCCAATTACCTTGAAATCACTTTTAACTCAGGCCAAATTAAGGTAAAATGCAAATAAAGGTGTTAATTCCCAGCATCCAAAAATAGACAACAGAGCCCAAGATGTTTGTAAAAGACATGGGTGAGGGAATCAAGGGGAAAAAACCCACATTTCACATAGCCTCAATGAGTTCAAATCAGAGCAGTCTCCCTTTGTAACCCCTCCTCTGGTGTAGACTTCTCCAGACGAGGTGGGGGGATGATTCCCCTCCTGCTGCCCCTGGCCCTCAGGTTGCCTTTTTCACCAGCAGTGAGATAGTGGGGACACGTCTATCCCTGAGTGTTTCCAGGGGTTCCTCAAGCAGCCATCACCACCCCAGCTTTGCCAGGAAGGGAGCGGATCTCCAATCTACCCACCTCGTGAAAGGCATGAAATGCAAAGCCTCAACAACATTGCTTGTAAGAAATCTCCTACCCTACCTGGCAAATACCCTGCAAACTGTTTAATGCAGTGATTTGCAGCTGTATGGGTCATTTGCATACAGACACCACCTCTCACATTCGTTAAATGAGCTCCTGTCCCAATATTAGAGGAAGAATGTTGTGTTAGGAGATGTGATCCAGCTGGATGGTGTGTGGTGGTTATGGGACCCACCTGACAGTCTTCTCAAGTATTTCCAAGCTTCTGCAGCTTTGTTTTTTAAACAGAATGCTCATGATTTCTGTGGTAGGGTGCAAGCAGCGTTGCCCAGCAGTTCCTCTTGCCAGGTAAGTCTACTTACACCTGCAGGAGAGCTCCCCAACCTATGCTGTAAGAGGATGATAGTACAATCTTTTCCCCAAAATCTGGGTTGTGGAAGATGAAGAGGTTTCCTGCAACTCAATGGGCTGAGTCCAGAAAGAAATCCCATGGCTGTGTCAGGAAACACCATCCGTGGTGGGGGGAGTGGGGCTGGCTTGTGTTTTCCTCTGGAAGTCATTGACAGGGATGAAATTTGGTCTGAGTTTTATCAGAACCAGCTGCTCCAGTTCTCCATTTCCAATGACTTAGTGCTGATGAGAGAGGATTACACAAAATAATGAGAAAGGCAGAATCAGATCAGAATGTTTGGATTTTATCTAAATGGAACACTTAAATTGATTTAGCCTTTATTATTATTATTGTTTTGTTACAGGCAGTAGCACAGGGTCCCTATTATTTTTAATTGGCTTTGTTCCTCATTAGATTGAACACAGATTGTCAGCCAGCAGAGTTTCCCATTGAATGCAAATCCAGGCACCAAATGTCCAGGCTCCAGCAGTCCTGCACAAATGCTGATTTTTCTGAGTCCTTCTATAGGAGGAAATATCCCACCAGGGAATTCTCTGTCCTCTCAGATACAGGACACAGGGCGAACTGTCCTGTCCACCCATCACGGGGATGGATACAGCCTCAGGAAAAACAGCTCCTGGTTTGCAGAGGGGAGGAAATACCTCTGAGCGGGGCTGGGAGTGGGTGAGGGACACATGCAAATCCCAAAGGTATGTTCATCAGCACAGATGCCAATTGTCTTGAAGCAGGTAAATAATGGGAAATGTTTGACTGCTCTATTAGCTGACTATTAATATCTGCTGATGCTCAGGAAATGTTGTCACACAGAGCAGGAATAGGCTGCTCTTTGCCTCCAATCCTGTACAATGGACCAAAAATACTCTGAGGCGGCATTCTGGAGCCACTGGCGTCCGCCATGCCCAGATATCCATCGCTCCCATCAGGCAGTCCTGTCTTGCAGACCAGGACAAGGAGTTTTATCCGGCCTTTCTCTGCTGGGATTTTATTTTTTTATATTTTTTTTTAGCAACAAAAGCCAGGGGGAAACGCAGGGGAGGAATTTGTTCAGTCCAAGAGATGAGCCGGGTGGGAGGGAACTCGGAGTAAATAGCAAAAGATGGAAGTGAGGATGCTGGGGTTATTTATTTACAGCAATGCAGAATAGTGTGAAACAGCACACAGGGTCAGGCCTGAGCTGGGGGAAAGGGAGGCAGGAGATGACCCACCATCACCATGTCCGTGTGCGGAGGTGGGAGCAGAGCAGCGGCTGTCTGCTCTCCGGGGTGAGGCAGGACAGCCCATCGCTGCCTTCAGCAAAGCGGCCTTGGGAGCAGTAAGGCAGCATTAGTCACCAGTTGGTAAATACTGTTTATTTGGAGTATGCAGAAAATCTCAGGTGGGATTTGTAACCCCCTGAGGATCTGACAGGGGGTGGCTCTACTGCTGCTGAAATGCAGCCGGGGATGAGGTGGTGCCGTGGGAGGTCTGGGGGTGGGGGTAAAGCCATAAAGGCATTTGAGCCTGAACTCATTCTTCTATATCTGAATGTTTAGGTGGATTTATGGTCTTAGCAAATCCCAGGCAGCAGCATGCATCGCTCCCTGCCCTGCTTCCCTTCCAGCATGCCCCAATGGCTCATGTAGGAGGTCCCCATCCAGTATGCAACCCCCTGACAACCCCCTTCCGTTGCACCCAATATCCTATAGAATTTGGGCAAGCTAGGGGGCCTGCTCAGGCTCTGGGGACTGCCAGGACATTCATACATGGCATCCTGTGGTGCCAATGTCCCTGGAACATGGCACCTGACTCCATCATGCCTTTGAAATGCTGCCTTAGAAGAGCACATCTCCATGGCAGGCATGAGCAACAAAAAGCCAAACCCAGCTGAACCAGCAAGGGAGTTTATGCAGGTGTGCTGCGTTTCAGATACGCTAGTGCAGCTTTCATGGCTGTATAAACTGCCCCCTCTGTACCACGGTTGCCTTAGCTATAACCACGCAAGAGAGCAAGATGCCTGATGCCCTGGTGAGGGGCACTCAGGAGCCCTGAACTTATTTCCAGGCTTGAGGGGTGACTTTGGGTGGTGGATGCCAAATGGGTTCTCCCTGAGCTGGATAGCAGCCACATCCTTGCAGCAGCCACGTCCTGGGGTCATGGGCAAGGAGAGCTGGGACATCTCTGGGCCGGTGACTCGCAGAGGACAGCACTCACCCGCAGGTCCTGCCTTGGCCTGGGATGAAGCACAGGCATGGATGTAGCATGCAGAGCACACGCTGCCACGTGTCTGCTGTGATTTTGGTGGCTCTGTATCACAAAGATGCACAGTACCTTGATTTGTATCTCAATAAATGTTATCTCCCAAATTTTAGAATGGGCTACATTGCCTTGAAGAAAATCTCTCGGCCCCTGTTATGTTCAGCAAAGAAACAGGCAGGACAAATTGCCTCCTCGAGGTTTCTGTACTGGATACTTGTATAGACCACTGTGAATTATTCTCTGGTGGTACTGACTGCTCCACTGATCATGGAGATGATTTTTATTTTTTTTTTTCTTATGGTATCTTTCCAATTTATTGAGATCACTTGGAATTCCAGCCCTGTCCTCTGATGTACTTGCTGTCCCTTCCAGCAAGGTATTGTCTGCAAATCTAATAATCATCCATGTTATGCCATCGTTCAACTCTTAATGAAAATATTGAATAAAGCTGCTCCCAGGAGAGACCCTGTCTGGAAGCCCACTCAATCCATCTGTCCATTTCAACGGTGAACTGCTGATAACCACTCCCCAGGTACCTTACAAACAGGTTTTTCACCCATCCTGTAATAACTGCATGTAGATGAGGGTCCCGTGTGAGACAGCAACAAAACCTCTCTGTCCTGACCATGTTAGACAAGGACCAGTCTGTGTCAGTGCATACAGCAAGGTTCCTGGTCACAAAAGGACATTAGATTGATTTGACACATCAGTTCTTGACAAGTTCATCAAGACTGATGTTCCTGTCGTCTTCAGGGTGCTTACAAGCAGTGTGACTATTTCATCCGATATTTTCTAGTTTATAAATTATACCGAGAAGCTTAATGCACCCTGGTCCTTCTTTTCCCACCTTCTTGGAAGTCGTTTCACAGGTCTTCAGTGGGAACTAATGCTTCCAGATGGCTCAGCCAGGTTTTTAAGGTGTGTATTGGGTCCAGGTTGTTTGAAAACATCTGTCTCTGAAGTGCTTGTTCATTCCTTGGCTCCTGGTTTGGCTTCTCACCTGTATCCGTGCTTCTCTGTGAAGACTCATTGAGACCTCAGGGCTGAGACTTGCAATCTGTGGACCTTGGCATCAGGTTTGACCTTGCCGCCTTTCTGCTTCACCGTGCATCCTCTGAGCACAGGGACAGACATGGGGACCTGTTCCACCTCCACCCTCTCTAAACCACTCATTACATTTATTTGCGATGAATTAGCCTTGATCTTTCAACTCCTCACAATTGACGAGCCAACCAGGAGAGCCCATCAAAGTGCCTAAAATGCCAAGCTCAGTGCTAACCCTTTGGCTTGCTGCTGTTTAATGCTTTCCTTTGGAGGCTGAGCAGAGCGTTTCCCCACTCCATCTGAGGCCCATTAATACTAACATAAGTAATTTCAGTGTTTTTAGAAATCTAAAGCTGACTAGAAGGAAATGTATTTCAGCTCAGGTAGTGGCTGTTACTGCTTTACGGTTGTTCCTTCATACCCTAATTTCAAGGAACAGCGGCACTGCATATAAGCATGGATCTCCACTCCCAAGCCTAGGTTGAATGGGAGTCCTAGTTTTACCCCTAAACTGGGTATCTTTTGCAATGCAGCTTTTTGGACCATGTGCACAATGATTGCTCCAACTGTTGCCTCCTGAAGGTTTCGGTGACAGTTCACCCAGGACAGCAGTGACAATCTTGTTTCCCTCCATGCTCTTTTCAGCTCAGGGCTGGTATCTGCAGATCTTTCCCAGCTGTGTCTCCACGAGGTGGTCAGCACTGGGCACTCAGGTGTGCGTCGTGGCTGTTCTCCTGCAATTGCCTAAAAGCCCTTTGAACCAAGGAGGAGTTAGTGCCTTTGGCTTGTTAATTTGCAAGGTGAAATCTCAATTACAGTGTTATTTTTGGACACTCTGCTCATGTCACAGAGATTTTTAATGAGTGAGTCACAGGGACCCCCTTTTTGCTGCAAAAAAACCCCAACAAACCACTTGGACCATTTGGGGTTATCCTACCAAATCCTGGGGGTCTGCAAAGGTGCTGTGGGAAGGGAAACGTTCCCATACCAGCCATTGGAGGCAGAAAAAAATATACAAGAAATGGAGATCGGGATATAATTAGAGGTTGTTTCAACCCTTCAGCCTGAATACCAACACCTCACTGCAAGCAGTTATTCACTTTGCTTGTAACGGCAGCTGTCTGCGGCTGCTGCCAAGCGTACGGGTAGTCTGACCGCCAGCACAGTGAAATCATTGTTGCTGGGGCTGGGGACAAGCTTGAAGACCTGAATGGGTGACCCTGGTCAATCTGAGATGCTTCTGTAGGTAGCGAGAGATGCTCTGGGGAGTAGTCCTGGGGGTACGCAGCGGCTGGGGGCGATCGGGACCTGCCTGGCTCAGAGAGCCAACAGTTGGGGTAAAAAGGGAGGCGATTTGGGGCTCTATCTGCTACCACCACCCAGCAAGGTACTTCTGAGCTGCCTGACCTCAAAGGAAGGATGGGGTTTGTCCAGCGTAGCAGTCTCTGACCCTTGCTAAAGGCTGAGTGTTGGGTTATACAGAGTAGCAGTTTAACTAGTTATTAGTGGATGAAGCACTTTGTGATGGAGCATGAGAACCTTCAGCCAGAGATGTATAAGGGAAGCAGGGTCCAGGCTGGTAATAAACTTCAAACAACACTTCAAAAAACTTACCCCAAACCCAAACAAAGTGACGTTTGCTGCAATTCATGCTGGTGGTACAACATCACCCGGGCTGGGTACATATTTGCTGGCACATAACATGGAGCGGGTCCAGCCCGTGGGACTGAAGAAATCCTGCTGGTAGCCCCCTGGGGCACGGCATTTGCCCTTGGCTGGCTCTCAGGACAGCCTGAAGCCATACAAACCATGCCTTCTGCTGCGAGTCGGGATACATCCACGGAGGTCTGGCCTCTGCAACGCAGAATCCAGTTAAATACATCCAAGCTTCTCCTTACGGAGTCCAAGAGCATTGCTGCCAAATCTCTCACCACGGTGGCTTCCAGGAATCGCTTTGGAAGGGAGAGCTGCGAGAGCGGGACCCTGGGCCAACAGCCCAGGCTGCTTCCACCTCCCGCTTGGGAGGGGATGGCTCCTACAGCTTGGACATCTTCTCCAGCTTGCCGGTGGCACTCGTGGGACATGGGGACGCTGTGGCTCAGTGGAAAAGCTCCGCGGCTCTCCACACCATTAGAAACAGCCATATCGCTCGCACTCCCCCCTGTATCCAAACCTCCCCCGTGGTCCAGCACAGGCACAACTGAGCTGTGCTGGGGTGGTCCATGCTGCCGCCGGCTCCTCAGCATCTCTGCAGAGTTGCCATGGAAACCATTAATTAACCACCATCCCTTGCCTGACGGCATCAAGCCCCGAGAACAAGATCTTCACCTTCATCGCACGCCGGCACGACAAAAACCTGGGGGCAGGTAGTCCGCAGCAAGAAAGCAGGCAAAGCCCTGGGCAGACAATGTTTAAATGACTTTATTTTTTTTTCCTCCTTTTATAAATGGGCACAGCACAGAAATAATTAAAAAAAATAGACAGTACCATTACAGTGCTAGATCCATTGGCAAAGATTATTTTTATAGTCTTTTTTTAATTATTTTTAAAGTTTTGGCCATTGAGTAAGAACAAAAACAATTAACAAACATTTTATTTTATTTTATTTTTGTTTTTTAACAGACACTATGAAGCAATTTAAGTACTAAACTCTAGAAGAGTTATGTACATACAAAAAAAAAGTTCTGTTTAAGATATGTTTCCTATTAAAAATATTTACATGCATTTTTTTCCCTCCCATATTCATTGAAAGGTAAAACACTTGTAGTTTCTTCTATTGTTAAAGATTTTTCATTCTCCTGTTGGGAATTTAAATCAGCTCCAAAGAAAAAGTGAAGTGGGGCTCACTTGTTGGGCTTTTCTTTTTCTCTGAATTATTTAAATCTTCTGGAAAGGGATTTTTTTTTGGATGTATATCAATGGATTTTTTGTTTGGTTGGGTTTTTTTTTTCTTTTTTCTTTTTTTTTTTAATTTATACAAGAATGTTTCATGTTTATTTACAGAAGAACCAATGGGTGGCGATTTATCCTGGAGACATGGCGGTGAGCGTTAGTGAGAGATAAGCATGTGATTTTAAAAAGTAGTTCTATCAAACTGCAATGGATATACATTTTTCTAAAGTCAGCAGTTCTGTCTGGTTTGATTGTCAGCTGTACTTTTATGACTTAGACCAGGGGGACCCAGAACAGGGGTAGCTTATGCACGTGAAGTCACTGGTACCCTTGAGGTCTTTGGCGATGCAGTGGATGAGCTGTCTGGAACGTGGGGGGAGAAAAATAAATCTGGGCATCGCACGGGTGTCTCCTAGGGTGACTTTTTCCCCAAAATAAAAATAATAGTAAAAAAAATAAAATAATAAAAATAATAAAAATTTGTACGCTCCAGACTGAGACTTCTCTATAGAGACTGGGAGTGGATACATCAGCAGAGCTGCAGGCACAAGGTACGCGGGACAAACCAGAGTCGGCAAAAGGCTCCTCACCCCGACCATCCCTGCAGCGCCGAGGCGGACGGAATGAGGCCCTTTGCCACGCCGGGACGGAGAGCGGGAGGGGAGGAAGGCGCCAGCAGCACGGGGGAGGCCAAATCCTGCAGCCCACTGCAGAGGAGGGGGTGGGAGGGCTGCAGAGTCCGGCACGCGATGCCGACTGATAAACCCTCCTCATCCTCTTTAGGTGCAGAGTTTGCATTGAACCTGTGCACGCGCGCGTGCTTTGCGCACACACACGTATATACATATATACATATATATTAATTACATACACATATATATACATACATACACGCACGCCGCACCCACCCCTGTCGCCGCAGCCTCCAGCCCGGCCGAGCTGCTGGCGAGGCGCCCGGCGAGACGCCAGTTAATTCTAATAAACCTCTCCGCGTTGAAAACTCAATGTCACTTTAGGAGTTGCCAGAGCCTCGCAGAAAACCTCCAGAGCCCAGAAACGCCTACAATCATAAAAAGGGTGGATGAGGAGGGGGTTAAAAAAAAAAAAAAATAAAAAAAAATGCATTCTTGTTTTTAGCTAATGGTTTTGTTCCCCTTAAAGCCTCTGTGCTGGTGACTCACGGCAGGGGGCGGAGAGCTCTGAATTACGAGTCTGGGGAGCAGGAGCCAAGGCTCTCGCGGAGCAAAGCAGCTCCCGCACAGGGACCTTCAGCACCCACCAGGCAAAACTGGGAGGGAATGGGAAATCTGGAGGCAAACCAGCATGCCACGGCCCACAGCACCATCGCCTTCCCTCCAGCGGGGTCCTCCCCAGCGCAGCGGCCCGCTGCTTATTTTTGAAAGGTCCAAAATCAAAGAGATTTTTTTTTTTTTTGGAGGAAAGGGATAACTCATTCCCAACCCTGCAAAACCTGTCTGGGGCTGGGTCCAACTCCCTCCCCTGCCTTTCCCGTCCTCCTGCTTCCAGCCCCTAGTTTGGGCTCTCGCACATGTTTTCTGGCCCTCCCTTCCCTTTAACCCCCTCCTCCTGCCTCCTCCTTATTTATGTGGTCCAAGAGTCACCGGCTACTTTATCATTCTCCTCTGAGACATCGGCTGCTGCAAATCACAGCAGGGAGGGAGAGTGGGCACAGCTGGGAGAGGACCCACCACCGTCTTTCACACCTTGCAGTTGCAGTTCTCCTAAAATTATGAAACTGGCACGGCAAAGAGTTTTCCTTCAGCGTATCATACGTGCACACACACAAACACGCAGAAAAGAAATGGAAAACCAAGCGGAAAAGCCCTTCTCTACGCCCACGCAGGCTGCCCACATCCTCGTGGTGCACAGCTGGAAAGATGAGCACATCTGGGCACTGCCCCAGCTGGGGGGCTGCAGCCGTTCGTGGGCAATATCACTACGAGGGATAGACACAGGCTGGGGAAGGGGCTGAATTTGTGTGGAGGGGGACGATGCCAAATCTGGCAGCATTTGAGAGGGGAAGATGGGGGAGATGCTCAAGCTACCATCGGAATTAATTTCCCTCCAATCCTGCTCTGCAGCCAAATCAACAGCTGAGAAAAGATGCTTTCGTTGCTCCCTCCCCATAGTGCTTTCTCGCCTCTTTCCCATCCATCTTCGCACCAGGAATCCCTCAAAAGCCTCAGAGTGTGGTGAGACACGTGTGCCCGTGCAGAAGCTCCTGCTGGAGGAAGCAGCTGTACCCCGCTGCCCACCATCTGCCACCGACTGCCCTCGGCACGGCCGTGGGCTCAGCACCACTGCCCGGCGCAGGACCAGGAGCCCCAACACGTGGTGCCATGCACGACTGTGGGGATGAGCACGCTGCAGCCCACCACCACCACAACCCTCGTACGGACCCCGAGAGCATCATTCATCTGGGTTTCATTGGGGTTTTACCATCCCCATTGCTCCAGTTATAGAGAGCTGATGGTATCCGCAATTTTTTTGGAGCTGAGCTTTCCCGAAAAAATACAGCCCACGTTCAACTCCGTCCCACCACCCCTTACCCTACAAGGGAGGCATAAGATCAGCTATGCTCCAGCTAGGCAAGGCTTGTTTTTCTTCCAAGCGTCAACTCCAACAACTAACCCGGTGGTCCTGCAGAGCTGAGGCGACAGGAAAGGCTGTCATGATTTATCACCAGAAAAAGGTGGGCTCCAAGCCCAAAAGAGTCTCCTTGAGCTCACATCCCCTCTCCAGGCAGGCAGCAACACAGCAAACATGGAAGCAGCAGACATACAAAGACTTTAGACTTTGGTCAATTCTGATTACCAGTTTAATTGCCTTCACCTTTTTTTTTTTGCATGTGGTTGTCTCGTACTTTTAATTACCACAAGAAGAAGCGCTGCCCAGCCGCCTCGTGCCCTCCCACTTCCAGCCTTCCTCACTTCTGAAACTGTAACGGATTTAAGTGCCGGGATTACAACTTAACACCAGCTGAGTGAACTGAGGTTAAGCTTGAATGAATAAAAAAATTGTATTATAGAACTTCAGACTATTAAATAGGAAAAAAATGGAATGAAGAAGATTAGGGAAGCAGCTAAGAAAAGCAGCATTTGAAAGATTAAGCTGGGAGGGTGTTTTTTTAACGCAAGCTCAAAAGATTAAGTCCACGGTGTTCCAAAAGATGGTGATTTTGGGTGGCCTTCATACCTGCTGTGCCCAACTCATTAAATTATGAAAAGACATGATTTCTGCCACTCCCCAACAGGTAGGGCCCTTCGTGTAGTCCCAACGGGACCAAAAGAAAACCCCAAACCATCAAAACCATGAGTTGAAACTCTCCCTTTGGAGCAGGTCAGAGAAAGCGGCCCTTGGAGCCAGGTTGTCACCAGCCTTCTTCAGATGTGTGGTCCCCCCTTCAAAGCATCCTCATCCTCCATGGCCAGGACGGAACCAAGAAATGGGTACACAAACACACACACTCTACACTGTCTACTTTTCAGCATCACTACCCAAGACATCCAACAGGACCGTCTTCTCCAAACTAAACCACCCAAAACAATGATGAATTTGAGGCTGATATCTCTAAAATGGGTATTTTCAGAGCTGGCCTGTGTGCAGGGGCTCTGCTCCCTACCCTGAAGTAAAACCAGGTTGGCTTTTTGGGTCTCAGTCCCTGCATTGCTCACCCCAAGGGAGCGTAGCCCAAACCTCACATCTTCCCAACCACCAAGTCCCATCCAGCCATCATATGCAGTGCAATGAAAATTTACAGGGATTTCATTTCATATATATATATAACTGTGTATGTATGCGAGTGTGTATATATATATATATCTAAAATATGCGTTTGGCCTCTCAAATTCCTAACATAAAGAAGCGCTGCTGTCTTGTAGCGTCCACCAGGGTCATAAATCCCTATATCCACTAAAACCCTGAGGGGACAAAGTGTCACTGTGTCTGTGCAGGTTAATTCACGATGCAACAGAGTCAAAGCAACAGATTTTTTTTCCATTTTCCTGTTTAAATTTCTCTAAGAACAAAGCCAAGGTCTCCATGGGACACCATCGAGATTGCAACCATCATGAAAACAAAGCTCCTTGACTGCATCGCAAACAACGCTTCAGCTAATTAAAAGCCAACTCCTTGAAATATCTAATTGACTTTTCTGTGCAGAGAGCTTGCTCCAAAAAATCTAGCCTTTTCTAGAAGGCACAGTTGGGCTCCAGATCAGGCCCTGCTGCTCTGAACCTTAGGTAGCCTCAGAGGGGAAACCACTGCATTTGGGTGATGATGGCTTCCAGGATGTTTTGCTCTCAGGCTCCTGGGTGCCCCGTGGGTTATACTGGAATTTAAGCAACAACAAAAGAAACACAAACCATCAATCCTGGGTATTGCAAAAGAGATGTAGCGGCCAACCTGCCCTGGGGCTGACTGGTGGAGAGCCACCACTCTGCCTCACCTTCCTCATTTTCTGGGTTCCAGTGGCCCAGCGGAGACCCCTGCCTGACCCCCGAGGGGACAGAGTATTGCCTCTGCTTTGCAATTCTTTTCTTATGCTGCGTCTCATGCCTTGTTGAGCTTTGTGAGATGTTATCCCAGCTGGAGGAACTGGGGAGAGGGTTTAGCTTCTCCATTTCCAACTCCTCTCCCTGCCGACTCCCCACCACGCAACATCCCATTCCTTTTTAAAACCAGTGCTGTCGGTCGTACTGCACAAGCTGAGTTTTATTGGTCACAGTGAAAACCCAGCAAAAGCAAGGGCCCTTCTCAACCAAACCCCTCGGCGGACGGCGACGCGCCGTTTCTGTAGATTTAAGGTCTCTGGCTGTGCACAGCGATGCAGTGAAGAGCAGTGGCGGCAGGAGGGGAGCAGCATGAGATACCCCAATGCGTCTTCTTGCTGTTCCACGAGCTCTCCAAAGAGGTGATCTAAAGAGTTCATTTCCGGCATACTGGCCAAGTTTGTATTTATTTATTTTTCCCCACTATGAGAGCAAACCCTGGGGCATCAGGTATTCCAGCCCCTTGTGCTTTTTTTTCAAGGTTCAAAGCGTATTTGAGAGTCGAGTCCTCTCTTCAAACAGAAGCAGGGAGCAAGGTAAATCCTGCAAAGCAACCAACCCCATTAAAAAAGAATAAAAAACAAACAAAAAAAAAAAAACAAGAGAGAGGGAAAGAAATCTCCCTCCTTTCCAAAGGAGGGGAAAAAAAAAAGGAAGATAAATCCAAACCAACCCCCCTGCACCCCAGGGCTGGTAGAAGGTGTCCGGATCCCAGAGTCCGCTGTGTTGGTGGGAAAAGCCCAGTGACCTCCAGCCGTGGTTGGCAGCCCGATTGCCCCGTCCCACACTCGCCAGGGCGCTCCCCGGACACGGGTTCCACGGTGGTGGCTCCTTGCCCCGTCCCTCCCGCTGCAGAAAGGCCAGCGGTACTTGGTCTGAACTCGGAGATGCTCTGGGCACTTGATTTTCCATTATGCCGAAGATGTGTTTTCTCCTTTAGCTGTTGCGGGTTTTGCTTTTTAAATTCACAGTCTGATCCAAAAAAGAGAGAGAGAGAGAGAGAGAGAAAGAGAGAGACTGGATGAAGTAGAGGAGGAGGGAGAGTTTGGAGCGGGGAGGGAGGGAGTGCGAGGCACGCCGGGCTCTCCTTCTACGCATAAAACTCCTCCTGCTTATCGGGTTTCTGGTACGTCACGTTGGCTTGCTTGGGCTCCTCCAGCGTGTAACTGCCCTCGTCCTTCTTCTTCATCCGGTAGATGAGCAGCATGACCAGGAAGGCAGCGAAGAGGGCTCCCACCACGCCGCCCACGATCACGGCTGCAACACAGAGAAGTGGCACAGCCATGAGTGCGGCCCCGCAGCACCAGCCTGGCTTTCAGTGCAAATAATTTGGGGGGGTGAGGTGGGGTGTCATTTTGGATTCCAGCCTGGGTTTCGTGCTGTGCAAGTTTGTGAGCAACTTTTCTCCTGAAATCTATGGTTAAGAAAACTGAAAATGAAGGTGAGGAGCTAATGCAATCGTGTGATTCAAGGAGCTTCATCAAGCTCCCAAGTGCAGCGATGTTGAAGGGTAGATAGGACCCAAAGGCACCTACTCTACAGCTGCATTGTGGGCGATGGACTGGCACAAGGCAGCCCAGGGAGAGAGAGGTCCCTGCACAGGCTGTAGCCTCATGTAAGGTGGGTGCAGAAAGTCCCCCAAAGAGCTGCTCATTTGGGTGCCCGTCAGCATCCACCACGCTCAGCTGAAGACCACCAGACCAATAGCTGCTTTGCTGTGCCATCGCCTCCAGCTGTCTTTAGCAGATGGTGGGTCACCTTTAGCATCTGTCTTTAGCAGATGGTGGGACCAGAGGTGATACCTCAGGCCCATCTCTGATGTCCCTCAGGCTGGACAAGTGGCCCTCCCAGGGCACCTTGCTCTTCTCCTGCAGTTAGCAGTGGTGGGTGCTATTCCACCAGCACCGTAGCACATCTTTCCACTAACATCCTACATTTTTCCTGGAAACCCATCTGAGCAAAAGCAAATTGTGCATAGCTCTACAGTCCCCTGGCAAAGACATGAAGACCCCTGGGGATCCCCCAGCACAGGCCATGGAGCTTTTTTGGCAGGTGAGTGTGGGTTATCCCAGGCTCAACAGTACCCCAATGCCCTGCCAAAGACCGACCCCTCTCCTGAGCCATGGACAGCCCAGCTGTCTTTCCCCCCCAAAACATGCCAGCTCTTCCCCCACAAGTCCTCCGGTCTCACCTATCAACACTTCTTTCCTTTCCAGGATGTTTTTCTGGGGCAGTTGAGCGGCTGAGTTGCCGGAGTCTATCGTGTTGTCAATGAGCCCCGGCTCCGCGTTCTTGCCCAGCCCGGGTCCTGACGGTGGCGTCACCACGGCCATCACCTCGTTACCAAGCTCGGGACGAGTCGTCTCTTCCTCCTCCCGGATCTCAAAGTCCCCACTGGGGCCGCTGCTGACTGGGACCTCCAGCTCGTTGTCGAGGACTGTCGTTACTTCCCCTGGCTCCATCTGGGAGAAAGGACAAGATGGAGCAGGGGAGAAGGACCAAAGGGTGGTTCCTGCCTTCAGCAGCTCTGATGTGTCCAGAGGAAGGACATCACAGTACCGATGACAGGGTGGCCCTCTCAGCAGGGAACATGGGGAATAACATTGGGATGTCCCTTCCCTGTGTCACTGAAGTGGATGGTCATATTGCAGCAAGCAACACAACCCCACATCTTGATGGTCACCAAAAGGCTGAGGCCATCGTGGCTGAGCTGGAGCGTTCTTGCCTGTCCCCATCCCAGGTGCCCTCGAGGTGCACAAACTCGTACCTGTTCCCTGTAGCTTCACCTAAAGAGAGCCCCACACCCTAGACCCACATTTGGGCTCTCTGTCCCCAGTGTAGATGGCTGGCTGGCAGAAACATCTCACAGATGCCTCCTGGCTAGACATGAAGTGATACAGCCATTTGTGCTACAGCAACGTAGCAAGTGTAAGGATCGGGTGCCATTGGATGAGCCCCATAGGGGTCCCTTCCCTCTCAGAATCCCAGACTGGTGAGGGCTGGAAGGGCCCTCTGGAGCTCCCCCATCCCACCCCCTGCCAGAGCAGGAGCACCTCCAGCAGTGGCACAGGACGGCGTCCAGGCGGGTTTGGGATGGCTCCAGAGGGGGAGACTCCCCCACCTCTCTGGGCAGCCTGTGCCACTGCTCTGCCGCCCTCACAGCAGAGAAGGCCCTCCTCAGGTGGAGATGGAACTTCCCATGTTCAAGTTTGTGCCTGTTACCTCTTGTTCTCCCTTTTCTCCCTTCAACCTGCTCTTATGGTTGCAGCCCTACGGCACAGAGGGGGAGCAGGAAGGTGGGTCCTTCTCACCCAGGACATGGAGCCAACCCAGCTCCCTGCCATGGTCCCTGACCAGGCCCCCTTGTCAAGGAGGTGAACCCAGACCGGATAGCAAACATGGGCCGGGCCGATGAGCCGCTCCATCCCCCTCCAGCCCAACCCTGACCTATTCATTGCCTCCTGTGCATCCCCACACCTGCATCTCCCCTGGGGCCAAATCCCACCTTGTTCTGGCAGTCTGACCTGCTACGTGTCCACGTGCTGAGCTGGACCACATTGAGCATCCCCAAGCAAAACGTCCCCAAGATCCCTCCTTCACAGGGCAAACAGCTCCCTCCGTGGCTGCCTCAGGACATTACAAATCGGGATGAGCAAAGATCTCAATGGGCCGAAGCT
The DNA here is from genome assembly GCF_000708025.1 of Charadrius vociferus. Taxonomy (NCBI): domain Eukaryota; kingdom Metazoa; phylum Chordata; class Aves; order Charadriiformes; family Charadriidae; genus Charadrius; species Charadrius vociferus. Next base: position 2,269,120 of record NW_009650249.1, on the reverse strand, counting down.
GGGGAGGGCGAGCGGGAGCCCTCTCCATGTCATGCTTGCCCCCGGCGTGAGCGCATGGCTCACTGCTTCCCACAAGCACGAGTTTTTGTGACAGAGATTAATTGAAGGTCAGGGAGAGCCCAGAGCGCTATACATACATATACGTACACAGAAAAGAGGGACTAGTTTAGACAAATCACTCCACCTTTCAGTCAAAGCGGTTTTCAAAGGGCCCCTGAGGGGCTCTGAATGAGAGATGGAACAGAGGATTAAATCCCCTGCTCAGGACAGGCTGGAAATGCACCGTCAAGCTGTAATTGTGGAGGTTTGGGCTTCCCATTGACGGGCTGCAAGTTGGGAAATGGTACGATGAGCCCAGACGCCAAACCCAGAGAAAAGCCGCTCTCTCCCCATGGGGCGGTGGTACCCCCAGCCCTGCTTCCCTCCTTCCCGGCGAAGCTGTTCTGGAGCAACTGGGCAAGGCAGAGCGGGCGGCACCGGGAACATGTGGCACACCCCTGGGTGCCCCCATCAGCTCCCATGCCAGCCCCATCACCATGCTCTGCCCATGCTAAACCCCCCACCCTTTCATCTTCCCTCTCCAGCTCCCCAAAAGTTCCACTCTCCACATGAGCTGAGAACAACCCAATCTGGCTTGACCTTCCTCTGAGCAACTGGCTCAGGATGGACCTACCCCAAAGGCATCACCATCTCTTGGCTTCAAACATGGCCCATGAGCCCTTTAGCAGGTGAGAAGGGCTCCTGCCTCCTACCTGGGGGGCTTCTGTGGGTGGCAGCGTGGCAGGACTGGATGGCAAGGCAGTGCTTTTTTCTGTGAGGTCTGCAGTCCTGGAGGTGCTTGGTTTTGGCAGGGACCTGGGCTTGGCTGTGCTGGTGGGGACAAGCCGTGATGTGGCCACCTCTGTTGGTGTGCTGGTTTCAAGGATGGAGGTGGTGGGTGTCTCCAAGGTAGTGGCCCGAGTGGTGGCTGCCTTGGTGACAAAGGGGGGCAGGAACCTCCGGATGGTGGTGGGCTTGGCCGTGGCCATGGTGGTGCTGGTGGTGGTTGTAGCCGCAGTGGTGGTGGTGGTGGTGGTGGCAGCTGTGGTGGTGGTGGTGGTCGTGGTAGTAGGGGAGTCGCTGACAGTGGTACTGGTGGTGGTTGCTTTCCAACTGGGTATCACTGGTGTTTCTGTCATCCTGGGAATATACAAGATGCTGGTTGTCTGCTCAGGGGTGGTGTCCTCAGCAGGGAATGGTTCAAAGGGGGTTGCCACGGGCTGCACCGAAGTGATGGGCAGCACAGCTGCTGTGGTGGGGAGCGTGATGGACGTGTCCATGGTGAGGGTCACTGCTGTCTCGAGCCCCGACTCCTGCTCAAAATCTGAAAGAGGAGGAGAAGAGCAAAGGGTGAAGCTGCTGCTGGCCCAGCATTTCCCAGGGTTGACACCCACATGGCCTCACCTCTAAAGAAACCGAGAGCATGGACTGGTTCCAGGCTCAGCAGAAACCAAGAGCAGCAAATTCCCATGTGGTGGCCAAAGCCCCTCTCTGGGGACAGTGAAATCTCTATAATATGGCACGTGCAATTGTGCTGCCCAGTAGGACCACAGACTGAAATGGGAAACGGAGTCACTTGAGCTCAACCTTTGGGACAGTTCCCTTTGCTTTTGCCTAGGAGAGGGCAGCTCTGGAGACAGATAACAGCAATCCCCACTCACATCCCACGGCAAGCCCCTCTCCAGTCCCACCAAAACTCACCACCAGGCGCCCCAAGGACCCTTCCCCGAGAACCTCGCAGCTACTTACATCCTGAACCGGAGCCTGAGTAGACATCGTCCAGTTCATCATCCCCAAAGGGGTCATCATCCCCGGAGCCCTCCAGGTCCACGGGCCTCTCATAGTTCTCGTTGCGCCAGCGCTGAGCCTGCAGCAAAGCGGGGAGAGACGCGTGAGCAGCTCCATCCCGACCAAATCAAGACGGGTGCCTGCACAGACACCCCCGGACAGCCCTTGTGGGACGACGCACAGGTCAAATGGGTCAGGGACAAGCAAGACCGAAGGAGAAGAAGCGCAGGCGGCACTTTCCAGCTGAACCACCCAGAATTGTGGGGTTTTTTTCCCCAAAACAATTTGCTGCAGCAAATCTTTCAGACAAGCTGACATTTTGTGGAGAGCTCACATTGACTCCGATAACATTTCCCATGGAAACAAGCCCTCTGGAAAAGGGGAAAAAAAAACCCCATCAACTGCTCCTGAAAACTGTTAGAAAAATTATCAGTTTGGTTCTCCAGCTCGCTATTGTTTTGGTTTAGATGATTTTCATGTGGTTCATGGCACAGGTGTGACAGCAACACACACTGTCAGCTGCCGTAACTTGGAAAAACAATATCAGACTTCAAATATTCCGCTGCTTTACAGTGGTGCTAAAGCTTGAAGAGCCCTTGCTAGTAGAGCTCTTAAACATCTTGTTTTGCAGATCAAAGTGTCTCCTGTTTGTGTTGCAAGGAAGCAGTTTGACACTTCATTACAACCCAAACAAGGAGGCTTTGATCTGCAAGATAGCATCAGATGTTTCAAGATGTAACAAGCCAGGTTAGTGCTTAAATTTAAAAGAGAGGGGTTGAAGGGTCCCCTTCACCTAATAGAGCATTTTACCTCTTGACAAAACTTCGAGTTTCTTTGTTTTCATTCCAGATTGGAACAAGAAGGAGTTTTGAAAAGTCAGAAGGTCCCATGACATAGAAATTGGGGACTTAACTCATATTTTGTCCCCACATCTCTTCTCCTGGAGCCCACCAGCTGGAGAGGGAGAGAAAACCCGGGAGCCCTCAGCTGCAGTGAGATGCTCGGGGTTGGGAGGCAGGAGGACACTTCTCAGGGGCTTTGAGATGATTCCTGCCGTGGTGCCCAAGCCAAGGAGGTGTCTGCTGCCTAAACCCTGCCTAGATAGTCACCGATGTACCACTTGTGTCATACGCCCAAGGTGACAGCGTGAGCACATTCCTGGGGACATAAATTTCTCAGTAAGGTCAAAGGGAGTTGGGCTTTCAAGTGTCTGTCTCTCCTAAAAGTGCTGCTGAGCTTTTTCTGGCTGGATCTATTCCTTTGTCTCCAGCCCTCCCCTATCACTGCAGCCACTGGTTATATCGTGCCAGTCCCCAATGCGCCACACGCTTTCCGAGCCACTGGGAAGATTCCATCTTTGCCCCAAAGATAATGCACTGTCCTGGAGTTTCAAATACACAGTTGCCAGCAGCTCACTGAAGAAGTCTGTTATCTACCAGAATCAATCCACGGGGAACTGGGAATCCCGCAGCCCCTTGCCGAGCCACAGAGGCCAAACCTCACTGCAGCACGAGGCTGAGGATGGTAGAGATGTGCTCTGAATGTAGGAGTCAGTGCTCATTTAACCCTGTGGAGACGCTGGGAACTCCAGCAATGGCCACAGTGCTGGGGAAACAGCCTGGAGAAGAAGGACTGGGAGAAACAGGAGGGAGGGAGGAGGTAGCCAAGAGCGAGGGGGACACGTCCCTGCAAGGAAGGAGCTTGTTTTCTCTCCTTGGAAATCAAGGTGTCACCAATGGATGACAAGCAAGACAAGCCTAATGTTCCCAAATGATTTCAAATAATCCTTTGCTCTGCCCTATGGAGGATCTATGGAGCGCTTCAACTCCTGTAGAGCGTAAAAAGTAGGGAAAAACTGATGCACCAAGGATCAGTGCAAGTGCTTTTGCTAAATAAGTGATGTCTCACCTGTAAACCACTGTGCAACAACAAAATAAATAAAATGCAATAACAAATAGATGCCCAGATGGGATCTGCTGTAGCCCAAGGGGAAGACAGTGGATAGAAGTAAAAGACCCCAAGAACCACCTTTGGTTTCACCACGTAAGTTTTCCATGACTCCCCAGGACTGATTCCAAAACCTTTGGGTCAACGTCCCTCTTGGGTTGGTAGGACAAAGCTATGGAGTTCTGGAGCTCACCCACTGTGAAGTCCATCCAAGACTTCTCTGTCCCTGTGAGCAGTGCCGAGAAGCCAGGGACCAGGAGAACCTGGGGGGACGCGCAGGGGCTGGTTCAGTGTATTTTGAAGGCTCATGGGGTGCACCACCCATAGGAGCTCATAAATTATGAGACAGGCCACCAAAACTGATGGGACGGCAAGGAAAAAATTGCAAGGTTTGAGGGATGGGAGGAAGAAACATTTAGAGTTGCTGTTATTTGCCTTTTGATTATTACTGTTATTACACCAAAAATACTGAGGTTCACCAAGAAACGAGGAGGCGCACAAGCGATCCCTGGACCACCCCTCACCCCTGACAGCTAACCTGGGCAACCTCCCCAGTGGTTGGATTCTCTCTGCGTGACCTGCAAAGCATCACTGTAATGGAGCCACATGGCCCAGCTCCATCAAGCCCATTTCTCCCTTAAATTGGAACCAGACAAGGCAGGTCCATCCACCAATTCCCCATCTCTCTGTGCTTGGACCGGGAAATGAAAAGAGAAGTGCATGGCCCCAGCATGCCACGCCAGACCCTATCCATCCATCCATCCATCCATCCATCCATTCATCCATCCATTCATCCATCCATCCACTCATCCACCCATCCATCTGTCCACTCACCCATCCCTTAACCCACCCTATGGGGTGGAGAGACTCAGCAGAACCAGTGTGTGTCCTGGATCTGCTCTGCCCAGGAGAAGAGCCTGGAGCGATGCAACGAGGGCAAACGGGTACACGCAACGTGGTCACATCCGGTTGCAATAAGCCAAAGTCAGGTGAGAATAAGGCAGACAGGAACATTGAATTAAAGCAACTTTGGCAGCTGCGGGTGCTGTTTGTGGCCCGGGTTTGGTACCGGCAGCCCCATGGTGAATTCCCACTGGGAATATCCTGGAAATGACGGAGATCACTGTGTAAGGCTATCTCTCAGACGTCACAAGTGAGAATTGCACAGCCCCGCATCTAAAAGCAAACCTTTCCATGAGAATAACACCCCCATATTTTGCTCAGGCAGCAACCAAGCCCAGCACCCCCCAGCTCAGCACATGGCCAGGGAGGAGTCCCCAGGCATCACTGCCCAGCCCCAGTGTCCTCCTGGGGTCACCGACCGATGCTGCGCTCCAACCTGCAGCGTGCGGCTCCCCGGCATGACGCAGAGGTTTGAGCTGGAAGCCCTTCCTCGGGTTCTGTCTCTTCCCCAGATCCGGACCCCCTGCACTGTGCCAACACCATCGCTCCCTCCAGCTGGAGGGAGCAGGATCTGTGCCACAGCCCCACAGGGATCCATCTCCCGGAACAGCCGACTGCAGCAGGAACACCTTCACAGCAATCAAACACCTCGCAGGGCCAAAACTCACTCTCCGGAGACAACTCCCCAGACGTGAGAGACGTCTCTCCCACGCCTGCCCCTCACGCGCCAGCAGTGAGAGAGCAGAGTTGTTCTCAGCCAGGTTTTGCCCTAAGTGGATTCCAGAGGATCGGCGGTGATCAGCGGAGTTTATACCGAGGAGGGAGGACGGCAGCCCGCCAGCAGCCCAGCTCCAGCTGCTGCCTGGCCAGCTCAGCGCATGTAATACCAGCTCCTTGCCCGACCAGGCACCACACTGCTGTTGCACCGCAAAATTCATGAAGCTGCTGTGTTCCTGCTGCTCAAGGGAAGCGAAACAGGACCTAAAGTGGGATGGCAGAGAGCTTCCCTTCTCTTGCTTGTCCGCAAGTCTCCAGAGATTGCTCCCGAGCCGCTCCTGCGTGCAGGGGAGGACGGTGATACAAAACCACGGCACGCAGCAACGGATGCCGGGCAACCCTTTGCTCCTCTCCAGCATCCTTCATCCTAGGATTGCATCTGCCCAGCATAAAACCCTAAATAACCACATATGGTCATGGGGGGACCCCCCGAGTGCAGTAAGCACAGCCCCAGCCCACCAAGCTTCACAAAGATTTATTGATAAAGACTTGTGAAATTTCTCCAGGTGTTCCCGGTGCAGAGCAGGGGGTTGTTTGGGACACGGTTGTTCCCCAAAAAATCCCCCATTCTGCTCCACTCCCAAGGCACTGACGTAAACCTCCTCCTGGCCAGGCTGCCCCAGCTGCAGCCCTGATGGTATTAGGTCAGACTCATGCAATAAATCTTGGGAACAGTCGGTGTTTATTTGGATTTACTGCTGCTTAGATCGTTAATACTCCACGTGCGCCAAGCCCTGCAGTCGTGCACGACCCCCCCCAGCCTCCCCCCAGCATCGTGGGGGCTGCTCCCCCTCGCACAGCTGGGGTGAAGCAGAGAGGAACGGTGATTTCACCAGCCCGGGAAATCACAAATCAGGCAGGATGGCAGCTCCCACCTCCCAACCCACGGCTGCCTCCCCATCCGTCACAGCACAGACGCAGCTGGCTGGATGTGTCCCAAAAAGAGAAACTTCCCCCAGAGTTTATCCCTGGCACAGCAGGCTCCATGTGGTCGGGGCAAGGTTGGAGGGTGAACCCCCTGGACGTGCTGAATCCGTCCCTTGCAACCCCCGGTCCCCCAGGATGGTGTCACAGACTGTCCCGAGCCCGCGGCAGAAGGGACAGGGCTGCTGCCCCAGCAGGAACCCCGGTGCCAGGCTGTGAAGCCTGTGCAAGCGCTGAGGATTGCCAGCCCCAAAAGAGGGTTTCCCACAGCACAAATGTCCTGCCTGCCTGGGGCCGGGAGTCACGCGAGCCGCATCCGCACCCTTGATCCATCTCCTGCCGCGGTGGGGATGGAGGGACCCACTCGCAGGACCCTCAGGTCCTCCGGGCAGCTCTCTCGGGGTGTGCGGTGCAAGGCTGGGCCAGGCAGGCAGAGGCTTCTCTGCGTAGGGGGAAACCCCAGCGCGATGCTCCTCCTGACCCCGGTGCCCCCTACCCCACGCCGATCCGAGGCAAGGGACAGCAGCTCCCATCCCTGCAATTACAACGTCCCAGCTAATGGCTCTTGGCAGGGGGTTTGGTTAACCAGCTCAGCCCTGTTCCCCCCTGGCCGGGGCTTCATTAGGGAAATTAAACCAGGGGTCACGGCAAAGCTGCTGGAGGCACCGTGGCGCAAGACGCCAGCTGGACCTGGGGGGTTGCGTCGCCTTTGGTGATGTCCACATCCATGGGAGGGGAAAAGGAGTGGAAAGGTTTAAATATGCCCTGCGAGGTGCTGGCTCTCTGCCAGACCATGCTAAGGATTGTCCTGTAGAAAGGGGACCTGCTTGTGCCACATCCGTGTGGCTCAGCCCATGAGCTGGTGGTTGCCATGCCAGCCATGGGGGCAACCTGGGCCAGGAGCCAGCTCTGGCATCATCCAGACCCCAATCGCATGCCCTATTTCTACTCATCCAATGTCCAAAATGGTCACAGATCTGCTGCTATAAAAGCCAGCCCCAATACAAAGCAGTCTCCATAGGGCAGGGACAGAAAGCCAAATTTCAATAAACATTCCTCTAGTGCTCTAAATGACCCAAAATCAGTGGCAAACCCAAAGGATTTCGATGTCAGCAGCTCTGGAGGTGACTACATCAAGCTTGGATAAGAAAAACATCCCCCACTTGATCTGAGGACCCCTTTGCTTCTGCAGCAGCCGCGGGGCTGAGCGAGACCGGCAGGCGATGACACCCACCCGACCACACACTGTCCCCTTCGACACCTCTGCTCCGCGGCTTGGCTGGACCGGTCGGGAATGGCAGCCAAGGGGCCGCAGCAGCGCAAATCACACCCAAATCCCGTGCTAAGAGCCTTGGAAAGCGAGCGAGAGCTCAGGCCCTTTGGCCCGGCACCATCGGAGCTGAGCAGGGAGATTAGAGAGGCTTCAGTCCCTCTCCATCATCTACGTGCATTTAACCCCCCCCAGCAGAGCGGATGCCCCATTTCTCCCTCTCCTCTCCCTTTATCAAGGTGTGTGACACCATTTTACAGGTGAAAAAAACTTAAAAGCTCGGGAAAAGAGTCCCACTGACACACTCAGCTCTCCCACGAGCAGCTCTCCACATACACCAGAGGATTTGGGGACTTAAAAGATGGGGGAAACCAAGGCACAGAGGGGACCCGCCCGCCACCTCTGTGCAGGGTACAAACACTCTCCTACAGATCCCTCTACAGCTTTGGATGTGTCCTGGAGGACGGGGACCAACCAGCTGGTTTGGGTCTTCCTAAATTCCCTGCACACTCTTGCTTGAACGTCCCTCCTTCCCTAGTCAGGGAGGATTAGGGTGTTATATTTTTTAGGGTGTTCCCACTCCGTGGCAGGGCTTTCGCAGCGATTCTTAAAATTCCTGAAACCTGCCTCAAAACATTAAACCCAAAATGTGCTGCCTTTGCAAAAGCAACATTCCCTGCCAAGTGTCTGGCTTTCACTCCGGGAGGACGGGAGCCTTATAAATCAATCCATCTTTAACCACGGGGAGAGGCTGCTGACCCTCCTCCCCGGGATGCTCTCAGGCCCTTCACCGGTAGCCATCGGCATGGCAACGGTCGCCATGGAAACCACCTACTCCATAGCGACGCATCCATCGCTGGTGCGGGGCGATGGGTGGTGTCCTCCAGCGCATCCACCCAAACCGGGTGTGGGGTCTGCTTCCCTGGGGGTGTCATGGAGGAGGAGGAATTAAATGGCTTCATGGGGTGGGATAAGGGGGAGTGGGGGAGAAGATCCATCTCTGAAAGCCCAGAGGGACTCCCAGGGGAGCGGTCCGGGCAGGGGGAAAAATCCCGGCTTGAGTCCCGGCATGCGCTGTCTGCGGGACTCTGCAGAGGGTCAGAGCATCCCCCCATGCCCCAGCAGCCCCGGCTGGGGGTTATCTGCCCCTATCTGGGGGGTGGAAGTGATCGAAGGCTGTGGATGTTTCTGCCCTCCTCGCTGTGGACAGAAGCTGGAGAGTTCTCCCTGAAGGAATCAGAAGGGAAATTGAAAAAAAAGGATTAAATTTGGTGGTTTGTAAGGCAGCTCGGCTGCAGGCTTGGTGCGTGCCCTGAGCTCGGGCTGGCGGCGATGGGGAACACAACCAGGTGGTCAAATCCTTTCCCTGGTACACGTCTAAGGCTCCGTGGCAGCATGCACGGAGAGCAGAGCCGAGACCCCCCAGAGGTGAAGCGAACCCCCCAAAAGCATTGAGCCCCAGCAGCCCACACGCCTCCTCCCACTGGGTCCCCCTGCAGCCCCCGGCACTGTGCGTGCTGCAGGGACACCCGGCATGGCAAGCTGGGCATGGAGATGGTTTTATCCCACGATACGGATGTCCACGGCCACCCAGCAGCCTCCAGCACAACGCCAGGGCACGAGACGGGGCCAAGGCAGGGGAAGGGACGCGTGTGGACCAGCAGCGGGGACGCAGGGAACCAGCCTGCTCCACATCCCGGTGGGTGGGCAGTTAAAGAGGAAAAGGAAGATCGAATCAATGTGAAAGCAGCCTGGAGAATGGGACTGGGTGGCGCAGGCGAGCACAAGGAGGACCAGCTTGTCGTCCCATCCCTTGATGCCAAACACAGGTTCTTGTCTCTGCGTCCCATCCCCCGCCCACCCTGCTTGCAAAACCAGAAAGCCAAAGTCCCAAAGGTCTGTTTGGGTTCCAACCCAGCGAGACAGCTTTGGGAAGCCCAAACCCTCTGCTCCCAGCTGCAGACCCGGAGACCCGCAGCCCCGTGCGCCGCAAGGGCGAGGGGAGAGGACGAGGTGGGCAGGAGACTGCCCTTGCCAGGATGGAGCGATGCAAACGGTGACGGCAGCACGAGCAGCAGCGATCCAGGATGTGTCCTCCAAGGGAGACGCTGAATCTGGCCGGGGTGGAAAGCTTGGAAGGACGCAGCCAGGGTCAGCAATTCATCAGGGGCTGAAAGCCGTTTTCTCCAGGAAAACACATTTAAACTGAGAACATATCGCAGGAAAAGCATCGATTATTTCTATGGTGTTTTCCACGGGATATTTTCAATTAATCACCCCATGAAAGCACTTTTCTGGTATTTTATATAGAAAACCTTAATAACTCATCCCAACACGTGATTTAGTGATACTATAAACAGTTGAAATAATACTAACTCGCCCATAAAGTTGGAATGAAAACATTGTTTCTGAACCTTAAAGACTCCACAACACTTTTCCCACTCCCACTGCAAAAAAAATCACTGAATTTCCACTTTTCGATCCAAGGCTGCGAGTTAAAAATAAATCTGTTGGAAAACTGCTCCTGACGGCATCTCAGTGTCACTGGGACCCATTGCTTCAGGAAAAGACCTCCATGTCCCACCATGGTGAGCCCCGGCCAAGTTTTTGTCTGAGGACTGATGCTAGAGACCACCAAGCTGCTTGTGTTGATTATGCCCCCAGCAAAGCCGAGGAGGCCAGGCTAGAAGGCAATGTCACGACATGGCTGGAGTTCTGGGGGTGCAGGATGCCGGTGGAAACCAGGGGGCTGATGTTCACGGCCAGCACAGATCCCACTGGTAAAACATGGTGTGAGCTCGGGCGAGCAGCAGCCAGTTATTTTGTGTAACTTCATTCTTTCCCAGATTAATTAAGCCCCTGAATAACAGCTGCCTAAACCCCAGTGCATTTTGATTTAATAGGCCGGTTATTTTATGCAAGTAAAATAATCATTAACATTTACCGAAGAGCAGCAATTATTCTGGCTTTGTATTGATTCTCTGCTGCCAACGCAGGCAACGCTGCGAGGAGCCAGGCTGGGTGTGGGCGCATCCCGAAACCTGCGTTCGGACATGTATAAACGTGAGTGTTTAATCACCACTCGGGGAATATAACGAACCTCCGGGTCCGGGTACCCTGGACCAGGCTCAGCTCTTCAAACAGCATCCCTTCCTCCTCTTCCTTGGGATCATCTGTCTCCACCGTCATTTTTTATCCCAGTTCTTCAATGGATTAGTGCCAGCTCCTACCCCACTACACAATAAATATCCCCGAGCTGGGGCTGGCATGAAAAATAGCAAACCTCCCAACGTAAATTGTTGCTAACACCTCATCTCCCAGCACGCTCCGCTTTTGACCTCCGCGGAGATGGAGGAGAAAAAAACAAAAAACCACCCAAACACCCAAACAAAAGTCCCCACCTCCTGCTGCACGCGGAGCACCAGATGAAGAGGCACAAAAGAGCCCAGCGAGGCTCTGCCACGCAGCGGTTGGGATTGCGTCAGGCAGTCGAGGTGGCTTCTTGGGGCTCCCCTGGGGTGGCAGATCCCCCCCAAACCCTACGCACCCCCCAGGGACGGCCGTATTTGGCTCCTGCTGCATCGGCAGCGGTTCAAACCGCGGCTCTTTGCCCCACGGCTGTGGGTTTGGGCAGAGCTGGTGGAGCACTGGGATGGAAATGATGCTCTTGGCAGATGCGGGAGCAGGGCAGGAGGATCCCCCAGGCCTGAGGGAGCCAGTGCAGGGGAAAACACAAGGAAAAACTTCTTTACGATTCGGGTGGCAGAGCACTGGCACAGGCTGCCCAGGGAGGGGGTGGAGTCCCCTTCTCTGGAGATTTTCAAGACCCGCCTGGATGCACTCCTGAGTGATGTGCTCTGGGCAATCCTGCTTTAGCAGGGGAGTGGGACTGGATGATCTCTAGAGGTCCCTTCCAACCCTGAAAATTCGGTGATTCCATGATAAGCCGAGCCGCAGCTGGGCTCTACAGAGCCCCCCTTGGTACCCAGGAGTGGGGAGATATCCGCTCACCGAAGAAAACCAAGCCCACGGTGCCCTCCATCCTACAGAGAGCATCCTGGCATCCCTGCATGGGATGAAGCAAAACCAGCCGGGCCGGCAGGCAGGGACAGGCAGGGCTTGGGCAGCTGGGACACCCGCACCCCCGGCTCTGCCGCCTGCCCTCCTCCACCTCCCCGCTCTACCTGCCCAGGCCAATTTCTTTTTCCGCCCCCGAAGGATTCGAGATGCGCTCCAGACTCATTAATTCCTGTGGGATCACGCATTGCCATGGTGACGCCAGCAGCCCCGGGAAAATCCTGCCCTCCTCGGCACGCTGCCCACGGCACCCAGGCCACCATCCACGGATGCTCACGGTGGGTCTCAGCCCTCCGGCTCCATCCGCCGTTTCCTTCCCGGGACTCGGGAGCCGATGCTGTCAGTGGCAGCTCCCCCCAGTCATTACAGAATTGATTTAATTTGCTCTGCTCCATAATCCTATTGCAGCTTAACATGCAAAACTGCTTTTCTCACCTTCCACAAAGGCGCGTTTCAGAGCTCTCTCCCCTCCCTGAGCCGCGGCTCTCCAAAGAGCTGCAAAACAGGACTTTATATACATATTTTTTCCCCTGCCCTTCCTCGAGCGCTTGGCACAGGGACCGCTGCTGTGTCTGTTCAACACCTCCCCAGCGGCCCCCCGCCAGCAGGACGTCGCTAATTGGCACTTTGGGATTCACACACTCCCGTTCTTGCCCCCGGCTGCCCCGCAGAGACCCAGCAGCGCAGCCAGGCCCCCGGGAGCACTCACCCTACCCAACCCGGGGCGGGAGGAAGACGGTCCCGTGCTCCGTATCCAGGCTGTGGAGAAGGAGTTCGGCCAAGACAAGCACCTTCAGGGTTGTAGCAGGGTTGGGAGCTGCGGGCACGGCCGCAGGCCCGGGTGGCTCACATGGGGGACAAGTCATGACGTGCCTCAGTTTACCTGCCTGTGAAATAGGTGCAAATAATGCAGGGCAGGGGATGGGAACAGGCAGGGGCTCCTCTTTCATCTCCGGGGAGCACAGCACATCTCTGCAGAGGGGCATCCACCTCTCACACCCCGTTGTCTCAGCGGCTCGTGTTTCTCTGCTCCCACAACTCCCCCAGATGCAACTTGGGGCTGAAGGTCAGAGTTTCCCCACCAGTCTGACATATAAAAGGACGAGCAGCCTTGCGGGGAAGGCAGAGAAGTAACCTCTGTCTCATGGATTATATCACGCCTGCTAGTGCCGGTGGGCAGCACGCTGCGGGAAATGGCATCGTCAGCCCTTGCCTCAGTTTCCCCCTTCCCCGAGGACCGTGGGGAAAAGGCACAATGTCCTCTCCAACCAGGACTCAACCTCCTGATGTGGGATGACAGCAGGGATGAGCTGGAAGGCAGAGCTGGAGGGGGACAGGCGGAGGGGTCTGCTCAGGGCTTGGTGGTTCATTCTGCGTCTCGCTGTAAGCGTGCCAGAGCCCCAGCGCAGGGGTCAGCCTCACAGTTAGAGCGGATATTAAAAAAAAAAAATAAATAATCAAATTGAGACTTGAATGCGCCAGGGACCAGCGTCACGTTAAAGAGAGGTCAAAAACCCCGTTATGGGGGTTGGAGTTTTTCAGCCGCGCAAATGTCGCGGGGGTCAGCGCTGCCTGGAGCATCCCGGGGCTGGGTCCCACGGGCGAGCGCTGGCCTTGGGCTGGATCCTGCCGCTGCCGCTGGGCACGGGGCGAAGTGAGTTTTCCTTGTGGAAGGGAAAAAAACCCCAAAACCGTACAGAACCAAACGGGTGGAGTTGGAGATGGTGTTTGCAAGCTGGGAAGGGGATGAAGAGGTGCCTGTCTGTGGGGAGGTGGGGGCTGGTGGGGAGCAAAGCCCTGGTCTCCACTCCTAAGGGGTGCACAGCTCCACTCCTAAGGGCTGCTGTGTGCCGGGACTGGGACCAGTGACCTGGACAGCCAGGCTGGTGCAGGAAGTCTCCAGACTGGTTAAAGCCACTCCGGTGAGCTGGATATGTGCCGGCTCTGACAGCATTTCTCCTCCCGAGCTCTTTATCGTCCTTTTCTTTTTTCCTGTTTTGTTTTGTTTTGTTTTGTTTTGTTTTTTAACTTTCCCCCTTTATTATTTTTTTCCTTTGTTTTTAACTTTTTCCTTTTTCCCCTCAATTCCATGCTCCAGCACCCCAGGGCATTGACTGAACCTCTCTGCTCTCCCCAGCAAAGAGACAGAGAGAAAAAAAGCTCATTTCCAGCCGCCTTTACTGGAGAGAGAAGAGCAGAAATCTGCATCTTAATAGTTCAAAGTTAGAAGAAAAGGAAAAAGAAAAAAAAAACCAAATACTCGAGAGCTTTTAAGCCAGACCTGAGATGAGGAGCTCAACAGAAAGTTTTGCACACCCAAAGTTTTGTCCCATAAAGAAACAAACCTGAGGCCGAGGGCCTGGGGGGGGCACACAGGTGGAGAAGAAGCAGTGTGCTGCACCTTGCTGGAAAGCAGCCTCTTCTCTCCTAATTACTCTCCTAATTACACCTGAGAGGCTTTTGGTGGGGACCTGAACTAATTATTCCCACTTAACATGCCACCTTCATGCGTCCTCCTGCCTGTTGCCCATTGAGGGTGGGTGAAAATAAATAGCTCCCCGGTTAGTTTGGCCTCATAAGGGGTTTTCTCCAGGTCCTGAGGGCCACCTGATTCCTTTTGGTTGGTCCCCAGAGGTTCGGCCCTTGCACAGCCACCAGCGGCGCTGGCTGCAGCCGGGCACAAGCCCCGTCGAGAGCTGGGTGGTTTTTGGCGACAGCTTGAGCTCCTCCGCGCATCCAAATCTCCCCAGGCAGATGGTTGGGCTGATTACACGCTTCCTGGGTCACCCGAGGGCAACACCAGCATTTCCACAGGCCCACCAGCTGCCCAGCAAGGAGAAAATATTTATTCTCCCCGCCCCAGATAGGAAAGGAGCTTTTTTTTTCCTCCCTTTCCACCCTATTTGCTGTCAAAGGGAGCCCATTCGCTTCCCTTCTCTGCAGCCAGGGAAGGACGGACACCACAGCCAGAGAAAAGCCACTGCTGTGTACCCGATGCCCACGATCCCCCCGGAGCAATCGGGTCTCTCCAGGTTCAGTTTTTCTTTCTAACCCCAGCAGCAGAAAGGGAGGGAGAGGGAGGGGAAATAGGTGCCGGGATGGTTTGACGCACGGCGCCTCGGACACTGGCGTCCTTGTTCTCCGCTGGCCACATCGCACCGCCGGAGCCGGGGAAACCTAATCCTGCTCCCTCCTCACTCGGATTTCCCACCTCTCCTGTGCTAAAGCACCGATCAGGCAGGCAGCAGCGCTAACTAAAGGTTACGGTGGCGCCAGCCCTTGAGACACAACGATTTAATGCCCGGTGCATTAAAAGCACGGCAGGGATGGAGCGAGGCATTGCCCACGCCGCACTCCCGGTTATTGCAAGCCCCTAAGCTGGGACACACGCCGGCAAAGGGGGTTTATTCTTGTCAAGACCATCCTGAGGATGAAACCCCAAAGTAAAACCCAAGGAGGAACACATGGGGTGTCTGAGGTGCAGGGACGGCACTGGGACCATCGGGTTCCCAGTGAGGTGCAGCCATCTCTCCTGGGATGGATGTCCCGCTGTGATGGGGGGAAGGCGCCCCATTTCGGGGGTGTCGAGAGGGTTAATCCATCAGCACTTGAAAGCTGCGCAAATGCCAAGTGTTTCTTGCTTGACGCTCAAATACCTGGACTTTTTGCACCTCAGAAATAGCCCGATGGGCGATTAGGCTCAGAGCAGCCAGGTGGCAGCGCTGCAAAGGGGGTGTGAAAACCCCCCAGCGCCGGCTGGCTCCTTCGCCAACGGCGAGCGGCTCCCCGCGCGCGGGGAAGCACTTCTCGCTGCCAAGAGTAACCCAGTTTCTGCTGTCTTGCCTCATCACTCAGCTCTCCAACACGAGCGAGAGCCGGGTGGGGAGTTCCCCCCAGACTGTGATGCAGTGCCCCGGGAGGAGGTGATGCCGTGAAGCAGAGGAAGGCCAGCGGCCAGCCCGGGGCCACATTCTGGCTCTCCTCAGCTCCTCTGGGCACGCCAGCATCCACCCCGGCCACGAAGTTCATTTCAGCTGCCTGTTTTCGGCTGTAAAATCAGCCTGTCTCCCTCCGAAAGCATTCAGGGGAAGGTCGACGTTTCCCACCCCCAGCAGATCGCCGCCGGAGCTCCTCGATTTCGAAAATAAAATAATAAAAAAAAATAAAAAAAAAAAAAAAAAAAAAAAAAAAAAAAAAAAAAAAAAAAAAAAAAAAATAAAAAAAAAAAGGAATTTCCTCTATTTCCTTTTTCTAGTCCATGCACAAAGAGCCCTCAGCCGGTATTTATCTGCCCTGAACTTTATCTGCCGCAGTTATTCGCCTGGAAATGTAATCAATCTCCCTTCTGACAGCACCGGCCCCTTCAGCTCGGCGGCCGCACAGCCGCCCTCCCCTCTCTCATCCAGCGGCGTTAAGCAATCAAACACCATGTGTCATAAAGAAAAATAAAAAGGCAATTAACAAAAAAAAAATATTTAAATAGATAATCCCCACATGGGGCAGCTCAAGCCTTTGCTACAACTCTGCCCTGTTTTGCACAAAGGGAGGAGAAACGCTCCCAGGGGACCCGCTGTGCTGCAGGAGCACCAGGACAGTCCCCAGCGAGGGGGTCACCCCCAACGGGACCACCACCGGGATGGGGCACAGCAGCTGGGACACCGGGACCTGCTTCCCCGTCTGGAAGCACTCAGGCTCTGCACCGCGCCAGTAAAGCTAGGGTTTCCAGATGAAAGAGAACCGTCTCGAATCTGCCGGAGATCAGAGCTTTGACCTGAGCGTTGCCCATCTCTGGTTACTGCCCAGGAAACGCCGCCAGCCCCGCAGGGTTCGGCTTACCGAGAAAATAAAAGAGCCGGAGGCTTCGAGCCTTATAAATGAGCAAAAAAGCATCTTCCTGTGGACAAAACCACTCCATGCTCTCGCTGCTCCCGCACTGGGAATGAGGGATTTGAAGGCTTTTTGTTTCAAGGTATCCCGGCCGCGTGCGATGGGTGTACGTGTGAAAGGGGGTTATGTTGCTGGAAGGAGTTGTTCAAATATTTATACTGCCCGAGCCTCCTTGTTTCCTGCTCCCAGATGAAGTCCTCTTAATGAAATGTAACAAAACAAGCCGCTTCCATTCTGCCTTTTCAACGATAATTACGGCTGATACAGTAAGCGGGATGGCAGCGTTGCAACACCCCACCGGAGAGACAAACCCAGCATTCTTAAGGCAACATCTACCAGGCGCTGTGAGCCCCAAGATTTTGGGAAGAGGGTTTGTATTTTGGTGGTGTGGCCCCACCATCCATCCTCCCACTGGGCTGTTCATGGGTCCACGATGGCATCGCTGGTCCTGGAGCGAGAGCCCGTCTGCGCCACTGGATGGGGAGAGCCACCGGGTTAGCCCCGGCCCCCGATTGCTCTTTACCGCCTTCTCCGTGTGGGATATTACCGCCATCACAACAGGCATTTGATTTTGGCGGGGAATAAGCAGCTGAAGTGAAGCAGCAGGACCACATGCAGGGGTGGAGGCTGCACGCGTTGGAGCCGGTATTTGTCGTTGAGGGAAATGCCCCTTACAGAGCCTCTCTGGGGTACCTCCATCTCCCCCAGCCCAAAGCGCGTGGTGATAGAAGGGAGAACCATCCTCCTGCGCTTGACATGGAGATGGAAACTGAGGCAGAGCAAGGGAACAGACATCAGTGGCAGAGTCCAGCATCTGCCTAACAAATAAGGGCAGCCTTTGCTCTCCTTCACCTTCTCAAGCTGGCAGGGGTTGGCCGGACAGAGCAAGATGGCCCCTCGTGTACTGGGACTGGTTACCAGTAGAAAGCAGGTTCAAGTCCATGCTCCACCACGTTTTCTTCATCCCTTGGTCAAATCTCTTTGCCTTCCTCCAACGCTGCGCAGTTTGAAGATGGGTCACTGGTAGCAAGAAGGATTTCTAACCCTTCAACGCTTGCAAGAACCCAGAACGGCACTGTGCCACCAGCAGAGAAGATGGGTTGTGTGCTGGGTGCTGTGCCCACTGGGTGCTGTGCCCTCTGGGTGCTGTATCACCACGGACAGACACCCAACATCAATTCCCCTCTCCTTGGGGGAGGAGATGTTGTGTTTCCTGAGGAGAGGGGATCTCCAGCAGCAGGAGGAAGCAGTCAGTGGTGCTGATGTCCACCAGGGAGGGATGGCTGAACCCGGGGAATGGCTGAAGGCAAATCCCTGTAGCCAGCTCCGGCCAAGCTGGGTGGCACCTGCAGAGCTGAGCATCCCCAGCCTGGGCACCTCAAAGCATCCTGCCGGCAGGATCGGGATGGGGTTGCAGTGACCGGGTGGACAGCCATGATTACGTGCACTTAAAACAGCCTGCGCTGGAGCGGGGAGAGACCGCGCAGCCCAGCTGGAGGGCTCAGCTCACCCCTGAGGGGGAACCAGAGCAGAAGGAGCCCTGCAATGAGACAATCCCACAGACAACGGCAGCATCCTGGTGCGACACGCACCTCCCCGAGCTCCACGCACCTCTGAAGGGCAGCTGGAAGTTATAGCTCGCGGGGAGCATCCTCTCTGCTGTTCAGGTGGGGAAACTGAGTCACAAAGCAACTGGGCAGCATCTCCCCAGAAGCCTGCGATAGCCTGGGAGAGGATCCCAGGAGTCCTGGCCTCCGCCTCACACAGCCTCTCCTCGGGGGATGTGGAAAGGCAAAACCTGGTGTGTCTGGGGGTGCTGGGGCCATGACCCACTCCAGCATCTCGCCTGACTCGCTCACAGCACCATCAGGCCCTACATGGTGATGGGGCTCCCCAGAAAAAAACAAAACAAAACAAAACAAACAAGCAAAGGGAAAAAGAAACAAGAAGAAAAAAAGCAAGATTTTCAGCTCAGCAGTCTTTTTTTTTCAGATCTAAAATTGATTAAAATAAACCCAGTGATCTGACTTAGCTGTTTCTATTTAGGACCTGAATAAGGACTTGTGAGCCCAAAAGCTTATCTGCTTTGGAGCTTTTTTTCCCCAACCATATCAGTCACTCTAATAAAAGATGCAGCCTCTCCCTGCCGGCCTCCTCGCGCTCACAGCCTTCGACTGTCACACTTCCACCCGTGCCACTACCACTGCCATTGATTTCTCTGCTGGCTGGAGCGAGTGCCGCGGTCCCCGACTGCTATCGCTCAGCAGAGGAGCCACAAGGTTACAACTCATCCAGCTGCTGCTTAGCCCACCAAAAAAAAAAAAAAAAAGCGAGAATTTATGTTCAAAAATCTGCCTCCTTCTCCCTTTTTATTTTCATGGCTCATAGTGATCTTCCCACCACGTTCCCAGCCCTGCACAGGGCTCAGCACAAACCCTGGGTGCCCACCCAGCACCAGAAATGATGCTGGAAAAGCCACGGGAGATGGTTTGCATGTGAAGGCAGCAGCAAGGCTTGGGTGCAAGCAAGGCGGGAAACCACGGCTGGAGCTCAGCCTTGGATAAAGGCAGCTGCCTGGATGTGTCCAGGTCCCCTAGGCTGTATTTCTGCTGGTGCGGAGAGCAGGAGACCCAGGGAAGCAGGTCTGTGCTGGGGAGTACCTTTGGATGCTCAGACTGAGGATGGAGGGACCCAAACACTGGGATGCAGCACGGGTGATAGACAGGGGACCGCGGTCCCACAGACGGGCTCTCCCTGAGTGCTCAGTCCCCAAACTCCAGGCTGAAATGGTGATGCTCCTGCAAATCAGGCTCCCGGGTCCTCCAGCTCCAGGATATCTCCCTCCCGCTGAGGATATCAGTGGCTGGTGCCCCTTCCAGCATGCAAGGAGAGCGGCGGGACACGCGCCTTGCTGCGAGCCCACCACAACCCAAGTGCAGCGGCCAGGCTTGTACAACTCCTCACCCCCCCACCGGTAGATTTTGGTCCTGGTTTGGCAGCGCTCTTACCCAAATCTCGTGATTGCTCCCTTGAAAGCAAACCCAAGCTCACCCCGTGCTCGCTCTCTCTGCCCCACAGCCAGTTCAGCGAGGGACAGGGTGAGGATTAAGGATGCGATAGCGGAGGGGATTACCCGCAGCCCTCGCCGGGCGCCCGGATCCCGGCAGATTGCCTGTGCTGTGGGGGGAGGGCAGCACAAAACCTCGTGCCTTGGCATTTGATGGATTTTTTTCTTTTTTTTTTTTTATTACGGTGTAATAAAATGGAGGATTTACCTGAATGCTAAAATTACACCGGGGACGCGCGCAGGCGGTGGCAGAAGGGAGCGACATCCGCGGCAACGCTGCGATGGGTGAGCAATCCTCATCTGACCAAAGGGGCACTTTTTTCCCGACAATTCATAACCCTTTGCCAGTCTCCCAGCAGCTCAGCAAGGCACCTCCGCCCCCTTTGTACCCATGGGGAAACTGAGTCACGGACCAAATCCCCAACACAGCTCTAAGGCAATTCTCCCACCGACTTCCCCACGGAACACCTCGGAGAGGAGTGGGAATCTTTCTTGCTCTTCCCTATAGACACAAGCATCAGCACCCCTGAGCACCCCAAAGAGCACCCCAACCTCCACGTTTTGCACGCAGCAGCCCCAGAGCTCACGCTCATCCCAGCTCCGCTTCTGCCTTTCCTCCTGCCCGCTTCCCAAAATGCACAAGGCCACACGTCTGTAGATAAAAAGCGCTATTTTTAGCATCTTGTATCATTAACCTCTGGGACTCGCTGCTACGCATGGCACCCCCAGGGACAAGGTTCCTGAAGGGTGCATCAAACCCAGGGACGGGGAAGGCACGCTTACATCAGCCAGAATAAAAAAATGGATATAAATTTGCGCGTTGCTGGCATGGAGAAGGGGGTGTCCTCTACACTCATCCCCAATTATCCGAAATAAAGCGGTTTACACACGCGAGGCTGCTCTAAAAATGCAGATTTCTGACCACATCCCAATCTGGGAGTGGGAACGCTGGCGAAGCGGTGACGGCTCTGCTCTCCCCTGCCCCAAAACCCCATCAGGGCCAGGCTGAGCGCATGGCTTGGCCGAACACCGAGGATTAATGCGGAATTTCCTTTTTGTAGCTCCCTCCCTGGGTTCACGCTGCCGCAGGGATGCTCCGGAGGATGCTCCCCACACATCCTGCATAGAAATCCTGATTTTTGCCCTTTGCAGGGCATAAGCCCATGCTGGCGCAGCCATTGAGCCCCGCTCCTCGCCCAAAGCCGTCCCTGGGGCTCCGGGCAGCAGAGCAGCATGACACCAAGCTGCTGCGGGGACGGGAGCAGGAGAAATAGTGCGACTGACCCACTACTGAGGGATGTTTCTCGGAGATCAGCGCTGGCTGCGCTGATCGGAGCAATAGGGCTGGGAGGGATGCCACAACCAGGCTGTGTCTCTCCCGCCCCTGGTCAGGATGGGCCCCGTGACTCTGGTGCCCCACGCGCTGAGCCAACACAGCCTTGAGCATCTCCAGCCACGGGTTTGCACAGCCTCCCCACAGCCCCCTTATCCCGGCACATCCCGACCCACACGGGGTTCCCGCTGGCTGGCCTGAATTTTTCCAGCTGTAGGACATACTGAGGGCCCTGTGGGTGTTCAGCCCGGAGAAGAGGAGGCTGAGGGGAGACCTTCTCGCTCTCTACAACTACCTGAGAAGAGGTTGTAGAGCGGTGGGGGCTGAGCTCTTCTCCCCAGTGACAAGTGACAGGACGAGAGGAAATCTGAAAGGGTTATCAAACATTGGAAGAGGCTGCCCAGGGAGGGGGTGGGTTCGCCATCCCTGGAGGTGTTTAAAAAAAGGGCAGACATGGTACTTGGGGACGTGGTTTAGAGGTGGTTTTGTCAGGTTAGGGTGATGGTTGGACTTGATGATCTTAAAGGTCCCTTCCATCCTCAGCGATTCTATGATTCTGTATCTCTCACTGCTTCTCCATGACCACAGTAGCACCTGTCTGCTCCTGCCTGCTCCTGCCTGCCCTGTGCAGGGTGACCCAGGCACCTGGGTTCCCTACTCAACGGCTGCTCAGCCTGAGCACTAGGCATCACTTGTCCCCACACAGGCACCCGATTTTGGGGGTCCCCACTGGAGAAGGCCAATGCAGCACGTGGGATTAAGAAGGTGCAATGGGAGGTGGGGGATTTCTTGGCCGCAGAAGGCAGCGAGCATCCCCACTGCTCTCGCACCCGCTTTTGGGTGATGCTCCCCGTCCATAGGAGCTGGGGGCAATTGCTCTAAAACCCTCCAGGAAAAAGCCCCTGGACACCAGGAGCGAGGTAGGGCAGGGGTCTCAAGGCCAAGATTTACCCAGAGAGGTCAAAAATGCCACAAGGTCAAAAATACCCACAGAGGTCAAAAATGCCCCCTCTTAACATACACAGGACTGGCGCCCCACCCCCCAAAAAAGATGCTTTTCAGAGCTGGCATCCATCATCATCTGACCCCAGCCCAGCCTTGACGTAGGCATGTCCTGAGCGGGCAAAGGCCATCCATCCCCAGCCCGGGGGTCACTTGCCCCATGGCACCCCTGGGTGACACCACTGTCACCCAGGAGGCCCCAAGCTCTAATTTCAAGACCCCCAATGGCTCATTCCCCCTCTCCCCCCAAACCCCACCACCTCCCTTCATCCCTCCTGTCCCTGCAGCTTTATCTCCCTTAAGCCGATTGCCGGTGCTGCCGCCGGCGCTGGGGCTGCCCGCGGTGAACCTCCGGTGCGCTGCCGGCTCGCCCGGCGCCCGGGGGAGGAGGCAGGGGGGG
>NW_009650249.1:2245804-2246438 GCF_000708025.1 Charadrius vociferus | reverse complement strand
GCCTGCTCGCCAGGCGCCAGGTGAAGCAGTCAGGGCTGCAGGGGGAACCTGCCCGTAAGGATTACAGGGAATTAGAGCCACTGCTTAAACACGGTGGTGGCAGCGAGCTGGAGCAAGGCAGGATTCAAGGTGCCACTCGAGAGCGGTCCCCAGCCAGGAGCATCCTCCCCAGGGCCCCCCGTTGAGCATGGAGAGAGAAATTCCCTATTCTCCACCTTACTCCCAACCATGGCAGGCGGGTCTGGCCCAAACCTTCGCTAAACACAGGTGGGAGGTGCCCGTGGGGTGTTTTCCCTCTCTTTTTCTGTAAGCACGTACATGCCTGGCTCCAAACTCGGTCCCCATCCAGCCCTGCCACCCCCGGTGGTCTCGAAACAAGGTGTTTCCTCCAAACCAGGCACAGCCATTCCCTCCGCTGCCAAGGGAGAGTCACGGGGAGGTAATTATAAAATCATAGAATCATAGAATTGCTGAGGATGGAAGGGACCTTTAAGATCATCAAGTCCAACCTGACAAAACCACTGCTAAACCACATCCCCAAGTGCCACGTCTGCCCTTTTTTTAAACACCTCCAGGGATGGCGAACCCACCCCCTCCCTGGGCAGCCTCTTCCAATGTTTGATAACCCTTTCAG
>NW_009650249.1:2230907-2245522 GCF_000708025.1 Charadrius vociferus | reverse complement strand
AAGCCAGGATGCTGTTGGCCTTTTTGGCCACTGTGCACACTGCTCGCTCATACCCAGCCGGCCGTCCACCAACACCCCCGGGCAGCTTTCCAGCCACTCCGTACCAAGCCTGTAGTAGTCCATGGGGTTGTTGTGACCCAAGGGCAGGATCCGGCACTTGGCCTTGTTGAACCTCACACCATTGGCTTTGGCCCATCGGTCCAGCCTGGCCAGACCCATCTGTAGAGCCATCCTACCCTCAAGCAGATCAACACGCCCACCTAGCTTAGTGGCATCCGCGAACTTACTGAAGGTGCATTCGATCCCCTCGTCTAGGTCATTGATAAATTGTCCCATCCCCGGGACGGATGCCATGGGAGGCTGTCCCCAAGATGGGCACAGGGCCCTGGGGAGCAGCCCAGGGCTTGCAGGGAGCTGAGCCGGGGTCTGCTCCTGTGGGGACCAGATGGCTCAGGGGAGCCTAATCCTGCCCGGCGCAGGCGAGGAGGGTCTGAGCCTTCTGTGCAGACAGCTCCTGGATTGGAAAAGCTGTGGGAGGTGGGAAGGTCCCAAACCACGGGACAATACCGAAACCCAGGGACTTTGGTCAGGGATGGGCCATGGGCTGGGGCTGCCGGCAGCTCTGCAATGCCCTCGGGGGGATTAATCACCTCCCTGTGCAATGATGCAAGAAGAAAGCTAAGGGAAAGGTTCCCAGCAAAACTGGGTTTAACACCCCCACGCTGCTGCCCCAGATGCGTTTTCAGCCCCGGTTGCATGTTGGTGGTGGGCGCCTTCTCCATCCGCAGAGAGCCACGGCCGCGGTGGGCTCTGGCCACACAGCCCACATCCTTCGAAGGAAAAGCATCCCCGAAAGGAGCTGTGTAAAATCCTCTGACTTTTAAGATCACACGGTCCTTTCCGGGCTTAAAACCTACCAACCAAGGCGGATCCCACCAGATCTGCGCTTTGGGATGGCACAGTTGAAAGGGGCAGGAGGCAGCGGGGCCGGATCCAGGCTTGGTTCCCTCCTGCCACAATTCCCACCATGGATTAAGAAAAAATAGCTGTGGTTTTCTCTCCCTAATTATGGCCAGGAAAGGTTTGCTGTGCCGGGAAGCGCAGTCTCTGCACTCCGGCTCCTAATTACAATGCAGAGCGTGCAAAATACAGGTCACCCGGCGCTATTATTACACACCTGGATGGTTTCCATTAATTAAGGTGGGGGGGTGGGGGGAAGGAAAGCTGCGGAGGGACATGTGCAACACGGCAGCCTGAAGCAATGGATGTAAAAATACCCCGTGTGGGGACGAGCTGTGGGTGACTCACGGAGACTTGGCAAAGTACGGCCAGCACCGGGGACACCGAGCAGATGGGTTCCAAAGATGGGTTGGTGGCATGTCCCCATCTGCGCTGGATCCATGGGTGGTGCTGGCACAACTCCCCAGCTGGGGATAATGGGAGATTTGGGGTGTCTTTGTGGCCCGGGGTGTGCAGCCCACTGCTGCTGGTAGTGCACGGAGGAGAAGGGTGTTACACGATGCACGGTGGGTACTGCGCAGAGGTGGGTGGGCGAGGGGAAGAGTGAGCTGCTCTCCCCAACAGCACATAAATACCCACCAGTTGGAGCAGAGGGAGTCTCGGTGCCCACCAGCATCACATAGGGATGCTGCTCACGGGCTTCACACTGCGATACCAGGACTGGGCACCCTGTGAGCAGCATTTGGGTTTACAGGCTCCTGGGAGCCTCTTTACACCCTCCTCTTCCTCACCCTTCCCACACAATACAGGCCAGCTCCAGCTCCCTTTTGGGGCTGGCTCTCCATAGCCCCACAAATAAAACCAGGGATGTTGGGGTTTTCGTCCCCCAAACCTCTGACCTGAAGCCTCGGTTCAACGGGGCACAGTGAAACGCTCCCTCTGGCCAAGAACCAGCGGTGAAACGCTCCCTCCGGCCAAGCACCAGTGCTGCCAGACTGCTGTTCCCTGCCTGCTTAGATAACAGCCCTTTGCTAAACAATGAAAACGCAAGGAAAAGAGCAATTACCCTTTTTCAAAGCCAGCCAAGCGCAGCCCCAACCCTCCCAGCCCCGTACCAGGCTGGGTCTATCCTAGCGCTGTCATACAGGCAGGAACCGGCAGCGTAGATTTGGTCCCCGCGACCCGGCAGGTCCCCTCCTCTACCAGGGCAGGTCCTGGGATGCAGCATCCCAGTTCGTTCGACACGAGGAAGAGGAACCAACAGCCATCAGGCCGCCGATCGCAGTATTTTAGCTCATATCCCCTCCTGCATTTTCAGTGGAATAGGGAGGACAATGCTTAATTGTGTTGTGGGAAGAAGAAAATGATCTCACGGTTGTTTGTGGAAGGAAAGGCTTCGGCTGGAAACGCCTGCGCGCCACGGGAAATCACCCACCGATGGAGGTGGAACACGGGAACCGGCCATGCCGCACCCCAAATCTCTTTTCCGTGAGGTTTCCGATGGGGAATGGCAAAAGCTCAGCCCTGTCCGGGGCCGGCAGGGACGGGATGAGCTCAGCACAGTTATTCGGGGACACAGCTTGGGGGACCGTAAGTTGGGCTGAAAACCTCTTCTGCTTTCAGGCGCGTGACGCCCTTTCCCAGCCAGAGTGACTCAGGAGGCAGAAATCCCCCTGCTCTGAGGCCACCGTCATGTCACCCCCTTCCACAGCCACAAGGCCAACACCGTGTCACCTCCCTCCACGGGGAACACCTCCGTGGGGCGAGATGTCCCACTGTCAGTGATATTGGCACAGGTTGGATGCACCATAACTCTTTTCTCCCCTGCCAGGGAACTAAGGAGAAATCTGGACCCCAAAACAGCCCCCCGGGAGCGTGGGGTGGCTTCAGTGAGCGCGGGGCACTGTCACCGTGCCAGGGGATGCTCCACTGAAACCGCAGGACAGGCAGCCACGGGAGTAAAAAGCCTTTTAATGACCACAAAAAGCAATTGTGGGCTTTTTTTTAATTATTTTATTTTGGGTTTGGGTTGTTTGGGTTTTTTTGAATGCCACTTTATTTTCTGGGATTGGCTTAATTGCGGTCATTAAGGTGGCGAGGGGAACACTGAGGCTCCGAGGGACGGGCTGTGGCGAGGAGAGGAGGGTGATGGGGGCAGATCTCAGCCCCGTTGCTCTTAGCAAGAAGATCCTCCAGCCCTACAACCCCTCCTCCTTCTCCCAACCACCCGCTGAGCTCCTCTCCCTCCCTCCCGCTGCCTCAGTTTCCCCATCCCCTAACCGAAGACTTGTGGTCACAGCCCTCCACGTGCCGCGGCAGAGATGCTTGGTGGGTTTTGCCCACCTCGAGGAGCCGAACCTGAGACCTTTCCCAGCCACGAGTGCCAAGAGCAAAGCGACTGTCACCATTAAGAGGGATTTTCTCCGCGGTTTCTGAGTGCGCCGCGTCAGCAACAGGGAGCGGGCGGAGGGGCCGCATCCTGCCCCCGTGGCGAGGGCAGGCAGCTGAGCCCGCACAGCCACGCGGTCCCCTATGTTTTAACAGCTTTTTGGGGTTTTTGCGCAAACCCCACCAACACCGGCACGCGGGAAATGACTTTGTGAAGCTGGTCCCCATGTTCCAGCCTGTAACGCTCAGGAGATCCCCACCGGTGCCCCCACAAGCTGCCCCCCTCCTCGGATGAGGGGAGCCCACCCAAAGGCATCGCCCCCAGCTACGGGAGGGCTCTCAGCATCATTTTTAGGGATGCAGGAAGTACGCAGGCCCTGAAATGGCAGTATGAAAATGGCACCATACAAAAAAGGCAATAAATGCATTAAAAAACGGGAGGGGCCGTGGCGATGCTTCGTTCATGCCACGTTTAAGTGGCACGGAAAGGAGAAAAGCTCTCACTGTCCTGACGCCATGATAACCATCGCCTGTCTGCTCCTAAAACTGCGACAGTTCAGTCACTGGAGCCCTGTTGCCCCCTCCCAATCTGTTCTCGTGCTGAGCCACAGCTAACGAACCTCCTAATAATGATTAATCAGGAATATATTAGAGCCTCTTGCATGCAGCTGGAGATTAATACCAACTCCCCCTCCCCAACAGCGGCTCCCCCAAACCACTGGTGAATAAATGAAGGAGCCCTTTTTCCCAGGCAGCCCCTTTCCTTACGGCGTTTAATTTGGAATAATTAATCAAGGGCAGTGCTTTGCTGACCGCTGGCCCCAGCAGTAGGACGGGGTGTTCGCAAGCTCGCGTGGCTTCAATGGGAAGGAGTTTCTGCCCACCTTCCCCGGAGTTGTCATGGAAATTGTAATGGATGTTGATTAAGATGCTGCGCTTGCCAAATGCAAACGTGCCGCAATTTTCAGAGGGACTCCAAGCCTGGAGGAGATTAACCAGAGTAATCCTGCGCCGGGTTAAAGGGGAATCGTCGGAGGGAGACCCAACCCCTTGCCAGGGATGGCGATGGAGAAAGAAATGAGATGCCCCACGTCTGCCCAGCCAAGCCTCACGCTTCGCAAACACAGCTTTAAAGGGATGATTTTTTTTTTCCCCTGCCCTGTCACTAGGGAGGAATTAAAAAACCCAAAAACACTGAGGAGAAGGGAACCAGCGTGGGATCTGCCACCAACTGCTGCCGGCAGTGCCCGGGGCAGGCAGGGACGGAGGTGGGAGCTCAGCACCCGTCCCGGGAGCGGGGCAGAGGCTTCGCCTCACTTTCCCTGCCCGGTTGGAGCAGAAGGCAATCCCAAAGCTTCACCCCAAAACTGCAGACCCAGGAGCATCCGCCGGTCACCCCAGAGGTGGAACAAGGATTGGAGCCACCCGCAGGGCCTCGGTGCTGCCGGGAGGAGCCCCGCGGAGGGGACGGCGAGCGAGGTATTGCTCAGAGCCGCCTGAGCCCGCAGTCATGCCGCTGCCCATAAATAGACCCGATTTACATATGTAGGACGGAGCCCGTCATGGCAGCGCGGCCACGACCTCCTTTCCTGCCACCCCGGCGGGACGTGGGCTCGTTTGGGGGATGCAGCGGGCTCAGCTCGCCCCCCCTCACCCGAGCAGCCCACCCTCCCATAACAAGCAGAAATAGATTGGGAGTCCCACTCTTGACGCATCCCAGGGTTTTCGCACCCAAAACGGCAGCTCCCGGGGGATGCGACGGCTGCTCACGCCTCCGTCGCCGGCGTCGATGCCTACGGGAAGGGACCGGTGGGCTCAGAGCACCCGTCAGGTTTAATCACACGCTCGCTGCGACTTGCTCCGCAGCTCTGAGCAAGCTCAGGATGCGGTTCCCACACATGTCACGAGCTGTGGGGGCTCAGCTCCCGCACACCTCCATCTCCTGGTCCTCACTGCCCTTCCACAGTCCACAAGTGAAAGGCTCTTGCAAGGTAGAGCACATGGTACAAAGACCCCTACGCACCATCCACACGCTATTTTTAATTTTCTGAGCCTTTTTGCCACACTGCACATAAAGCAATAAGCTTTTACCAGTGCCTCTGGGATGCTCCTTCCCTTAAGGAGCGCAGAAACCGATTGGTTTCTGTACAAACATGGCTTTTTCCATTAAGAAAGAGAAAAAAATAGCACAAAACATAATCCACTGCTGCTGAGCATCTTCCCGCTCGCAGGCGCTTCAGCAGCGTTCACCTGCGGGTCTGAATTGGGGATGGCACTGGGAAGTCCCCAAGGGGAGAAATGCCGATATTTATTTCACACCCTGTTGTTTCCCTCAGCCTGGGCAGCTCTCAGCAAATATCCAGGCGGGAAGGAGGTTTCTGCTCCATCTTTCTACAATACCAAAGATTCAAAGCAGCTTTAGCCTTCTGGTGGAAATACCCCTGCCTGACACATTTTGTGTTATTTGTTCAGAGCTATTCAGGGCTCCCAGTCCCTGCTGTTGAAGTAAAACTTATTATTGTAGAGGGAAAATAAAAACCAGCTCAACCAGCTCTCAGATATAGTCCCTGGAAGCGGGTGAGGAAAAAACAACCAATGCACGAGGAGGGTGTTTCACTGCATCCCTCATCTAAGGCCTCTTTTTTCCATCCAGCATAGTTTGCTGTAGTGCTCAACGGCTGAAAGCGCAAGAGGAAGAGACAAAAGGAAGGAGAGAAATGTTCCGCCCGGCTCTCCTCCGGCGTCAGGGCCAGGGAGGGTTGAGAGGGGAAGAAAGAAGCAAAACCTCTTTCTTCTGAGGGTGGGCGGTGAGTGCACCATCAAATGTCTCAGCATCTCCATGGGGGGACAGGTACCTGCATCCCCACGGCCAGACTGTCAAATGTACCAGCATCCCTGCGTGGGGATGGGTACCAGCATCCCTGTGGAGGGGACTGTCAAACATACAATCATAGAATGGTTTGGGTTGGAAGGGACCTTGAAGATCATCTAGTTCCACCCCCTGCCCTGGGCAGGGACACCTCCCACCAGCCCAGGTTGCTCCGAGCCCCGTCCAACCTGGCCTTGAACACCTCCAGGGATGGGGCAGCCACAGCTTCTCGGGGCAACCCGCCCCAGGGGCTCACCACCCTCACAGGGAGACATTTCTTCCTGATATCTCATCTAAATCTCCCCTCTTCCAGTTTGAAGCCATTACCCCTCGTCCTATCCCCCACATGGGGATGGTACCAGCATCCACATGATGGGACTGTCAAACGTACCAGAACGCCCACACAGGGACAAGTACTGGTATCCCCACATGGGGACAAGTCCCAGCATCCCTGCATGGGGGACTGTCAAACATACCAGCATCCCCACACAGGGATGGGCACCGGGTACCGGCATCCCCGCAGCGGGACTGTCAAACATACCAGTATCCTTGCCCAGGGGCAGGCACCAGCATCCCCAGGCAAAAACCAGCAAAATACACCCCGGACACAACTTCACCGTCTCGAGCCTTACAACTCTTCTCACCCACAACCCAAATGCCATCAGACCAGGAGGAAAAGTAAAGTAGGAGGAATTGAATCCCAGGTCAGCATGTTCCCAGGGCACTGGGACGCCCACAGCTCCCCAGCACATGAAGCCATCGGGTTTGTTTCACCCCACGCTCAGCTCGCACCCCCGGGGAGATGTTTCTGGCCTCTGTACAGAGTGAGGAAGAACCTCTCCACACAGTGACCATCTCCCACTACACATCGTGTGTTCCTCAAAGCCTCAGCTCCACGAGTTGAGGGATTTGCCTCGTGCTGGGCGAAGTATTTCCAGCTCTTAAATCGCCAGGCACAGCTTGAAAACGGGACCCTGAGAAGCTCTCGCAGCCCGGTGGGTGAAGGAAACGGCCCCACAATTCTGATTTCACAAAACGGGAAGATTTTCATGCAGATTTCACTACCAGTGTGATCCCATCAGAAAGGCACATCATTGTGAAAGCGTAAGAAAACGTAAGAAAAGTCAAGATATTTATTAGCCTGAAACACCGACTGACCCTTGATTTTCAAGGCAAAACAGGCCAGCTTGTCTTTATAACAGTGGGTTGGGTTTTTGTTTTTCTTTTCCCCCCCAGGAAACACTTTCCTACACTTCAGTGGGACAGTCAGCTCTGGGAAAACGTGCCTTCCCGGGTCCGCTCCCTCCCGCCGAGCACAGGACGCGCTGCCGCCCCGGGGCAGCGCCCGCCCAACGCCCTTCTGCCCGTTTCACCCAGACTCGCTCTTCCTCCCCGGATTTCCCCTCCTGGGATTTTCTTTCCTCTTTCTCACGCCGTGATTCATGCCGTGCCATGCCAGGCACTCCGGCCCAGCACCACAGCCCCCGTGGACCCTGAACCTCCCTCTCCTTGCCCCAGTGAAGTGGCTGTGCTCAGCCTGGTCAAAACCTTCACAGAGGGACAGAAAAAAAATTACAAAAACCCACTAAACCACTTATTTTCAGGCAGGGAAGTGCAAGGCTTGAGCAAAGTATTGTGACCCTCGAGCCCTGCCGCCTGCCAGAGGACTGGGGATTTTTTTCCCTGGAAGATACTGGGTCAAAGCAAACAACATCCAAATTCCCCTCATCTGCAGGATTTGGCCCGCTTCTCCCGGAGCGCCTGTTTTCCCTCATCTCCCGCCCCATCCTCGCCCCCGCCGCAGCCTGGGGAGGAGAAGGACCCGTTCGCAGACGATAAATCCCGCTGCAGCTGGCGAAGGCGCTGAGGAAGTTCAAGGTTGGGGCTTCCCTAATTAACGGCGTCCAGAGACACGCGGGAGGCACCGACCCCGCTCCGGCACCGCCGCAAACACCGAGAGGAAGGAACCCAATTAACTTCTTGGTGCCCTTTCCTTTTAAGTCAAGATTGAGTTTTTAACGTGTTTGGGAAAGCCACAACATTGGGGTTTCGGATGGGTTTGGCACTTCTGGTTATGGGGGGGAGGGAGGTTAGACCTCGTCCCAGCCTCCGGAGCCACCGTGACGGAAGAGCTTGCATCCCCGCCTGAGGATGGGAAGGACTCGGAAAAGAGCCGGAACAACATACAAACTGTGTTGTTGGGTTGGTTTTTTTTTTTTTTTTCCCCTCCTCTAATTGCTCTTGCTATTTTAACTGAGACAGACATTTCCTTGACGATTTTCAAGGGCTATAAATGTTTTATGTCCCTTTCCTCCGCGCTCAGACAGCAACTCTTGCTGATGCTCGGTGTAAGCAAGACCCGGAGCGGAGCAGCTGGGTGCTGCCAGGGTGCAAAGGGACCGGGACAACGGCCGCAGGGAGAGGATCCAGCCCCGTATCCACATGGAGAGCCATCATTTACCCCCCTTGCATCCTCTCCTTCCCCCCTAGTTCCTAGAAGGAGATCCCACCACCCAGCCTCCCTGCAAGATGTCTTTCTGCTGCAGAAAAAAACCTATATATAGTGCCTAAACCCCTTTGGGGGCTTTGCTGCGCTGTGAGATATTTATAGCTGGAGGCAAACTCCGACTGCGCTCGCTGGGAGCAGCTGGAATTGCACCGGGAGAGGCAGGATCCGACCCGTGCCCGCAGCAGGGAAGCGGGCGCTGAGGTGAGCATCCCTCCTGGCAGCCAGGATCGGCCCCAAAAAAGCCACTCTGCTGATCCACCATGGGGCAGAAGGCGCAGGATGCTCGCCCGTCGGGGGTCAGGGGCTTTTGGGGAGAGATTTGGTGGTTTTGGGGCAAATTTGGAGCTGCAGAGCTGAGAGGCTCAGGCACAGCCCAGCTCCTATCCATAAAAGCAGGTGCCCAACCCCAACCCGTTCCACCAAGAGCATTTCCCAGGGGATGGGAAATCTACCCCACGCAGCCCCTCGCCTGCTCCGAGCATCGCAAGGGGAGCAGGAGGGGAAAAAACAGTCCCTTTTCCCAAACCCTCAGCCTCCATCCCCGCTCCTCTCCCGTTCCCGGCTGGGGGAGGCCGCGCACGGCCCCTTTGTGGCTTCTCCTCCTCCTCACGGCCTGACTTTAATACAGTCCATCAAGCAAACCCCTGTGGCTGAAGGAAGGAAAATAAGGGGGGGAGAGGGATGGGGAGGGGGCTGGCCTGTGGGCAGCGGCCATTTCCTGAGCTGGGGGATGCCAAAATCCCACCGGAACGAGGGGCAGGTCAGGACTGGGGGGATGCTTTGCACCCCAATCCTGCCCAACGGAAGGCAACTGTTCCTTTCCCCGTCCAAGCATCTCTCGCAGCACAGAGCTGCCCAGCGCGGCTTCAGTAATGCCATAATCCAGGAGTTAACGGCACTGGGATGCACAGCCCCAGGGGAATTACCCCAGCTGCAGACGTGTTCTTCACTGGGGCTGGAGGAGGAGAGAGCAAACGGGGAGTTTGGAGCTGGGTCGGAAGGTAAAAAAAAAAACCCCACATTTGGGTTCCCGGAACGCTCTCCCGTACCGCCGGGTGCTTCGCAGGCGCGGTGGCCCCAGGCAGATCCTCAGCATCGCTGGTGGGACCAGCAGCCAAAAACCTCTGCGGGGAAAAAAAAACCCAACAACGAAATCAACCAGAAATAAACCCTTCTTTGCCAAATATTGTGTTGGAAACGATACAGAGGAGCCCACAGGGGTCATCTTCCCCAGTCCCTTTGCTGGTGCTTTCAACTCAGCACAGAACTTGGGTGCCCAAGGGCTGGATGGAAGCATCCCAAGGAGACAGCCCCAGGCATTTTGACCCAAAAAGTCATTGTTTAGACCCAAAATCTCACCCCTCTGGCAGGAGGGAGGCAGGACACAGCGCTATTGCCTTCCTTCAGCCCTAGCCGCCCCCGCCTGCCGCCGTCCCTTTACAGCTGCTGTAATTCCCATTTCCTCTCGGGTCAGGGCGCGTTTGAAGCTGGATTGCTGCACGCAGAGCACAGCCAGGGTTGGGGTTCCTCCCCCCCCCCCCCCCTTTCTCTGCACATCAGCCAAAAATACCCAAAGGATGTGCCCCTCGCAGACTATTTCTGGGTCTCACTTGGGATGCTACAGACACAAAGAGTGTGCAAAACCAGCCTGAGCTTCAGTAAATGGTCCCCTTTGCACACCCGTCTCCAGCTGGGAGAGCGCGTGTGTTGTGGGGGTGTTTCGTGGGTGTCCAGGGGATCCAGAAGATTTCATGCCAGCGGAGGGGGATGCCTTGCCCCGAGGATGTGGAGCCCCATGGCGCATCCTCCCTGCTGCCTCTTTGCAGCCTGATTGTACCCCGCCGGGTACGGTCTGGTTGAGCTCAGCCCAAGGTAAGGAGCCACAGGTGCTCCAAACACGCTGGGCGCTGCTGCAGGATGCCACCAATAGAGAAACGTCCTCAGGGATGCACATCTCTGTACATCCCCACCAGGAACGATGCGCCAGAGACCGGCCCGTGGGTACCAGGCGAGCCCTGCAAAGCCAGCCGTGCCCATCCGATCCCCGCACCACACTCAATGATTCCCTCTCTCTTGCTCCCTGGCAGCAAGAGCCTTCCTTCCCTCCCACCCTCCTCCTCCTCCTCCTCTTCCAGCCTTTGAGGGAGTGTGCAAAGAGCTCCCACCATGGGAAAAAAAAGGGATTGGGGATAGTCCGTAGCCAGGACCTGTTCCCAGACAGGACCAGGCATCCCAGAGGGAGCGGGGATGGAATGATCCCCCAGCACGGAGAGCGTCTATCCACCTCCGCGTGAGCATCCCAGGGGATCACCCACGGTGGCTTGAAGGACATCTACATAGGGACACTCGGGGATGGTGTGACCCACACCACAAGGTCCCCTGCATGGCTTTAAATGCCACAGCTGGGAGGCGAGACAGTCACCTTGAGTCAGAGGTGCAGGCATTAATAAATCCCAATGAAAAACCAGAGGGTAAAGAGGGAGAACCAGCTGCATCACCCCAATTACAGCACGTGGGGATGTGGCTCATAATTAACACCCCAAAAATCCAGGGGCTCCTGCCCAGCAATGGGAGCCCCCGCAGCCCCGACACCCCAACGCCGCAGGGGACACCCCGAGGAGGCAGCCCGGCTCGCTAAGCCTCCCCACAGCCCTCTCCCACAGCCTAATTGCCTCTTGCCAGAGAGCTAACGAGCAAGTTGCACCCAAAACAATTATTTACTGATAAATGGGGAGAAATAGCTCCTTTCCGCGCCAGAAGAAAACAAAACCAACCACTTAGGGAGGTTGGGTGCTACGGGGTGCTGCGTCACAGGCAGCTCCGCTCACCAGAGCATCGCAGCCGGGTACAGCTCCAACATCTCCAGCACCTGCGGGTCCCCGGGGAGTCCAGTGGGACGCCGATGCCCCACGGCCACTGAGCCCAGCACAGGACCCTATTTCATCCGAGCTTGATGCCTCGAGTCCCTGTTTGATGCCCAGGTTCCCATTTAACACCCCACTTTCTCCATCAGCAAATACATGTCGGCACACTTCCTAATTAATACCAGGCTAATTAACCCCAGGATCCCACCCAGCTCTGCAAGCCTCCAATGGAGGCCACGGCAGCACTGCATGGGATGTGACCCATGCATGCCGGCAGGGCACCGACTTGCAACCACTGGTGGCTAATTAGGACCTAATTAGTGCTTATCAATGCCATGGGAGCACGAGGAGTGGGTGCTCCAGGTTGCAGTCCCCCGGCACCCAAGCACACTGGGATGCCCCGAGCTCGTCAGGCCTCAGGCAGAGGGGAGCACCCTGCAAAGCTCATTTATTATATTCTGCATTATTTGCGCCGGAGGAGGAGATGAGAAGAAGGAGCGACGACACCGGCCAAGGACCAAAGCACCCCAAATCACGGGGACGCAGCAGCCGTCTCTCCCGGCGCCTCCAAAAAAGGGAACCTCGCTCTCCAAGCAGCCTCCCGGGTGCGGGTTAGAGCGTCGCCGGAGCTGCATAAAATCATCCCGTTTCATCAACAAATACCTGGCAGCTCTGGGTTTTTCCACTGGGCCGGAGCCAGGGCTTCGGAGCGGTTTAAGTGCCGGTCCCCGCCTCCTCCTCCTCCTCCTCGCACTCCCCGTTAAGTGCCATCTCCGGTGACACTCGGCTCCGGCTTTTAAATACCCTCATCTCGGTGGCAGGAGATTCCCACGACACCCTCACCTCGCGCTGAGCAAACGCACGAGCAGCCCGGGCGCAAGGGAGAAGGAAAATTAAAGGCTGGATGATGCTACTCGCCAAAAAAAGCCCCCAAAATGGGGGGCCGGGGGGGGGGCGGGGGGGGAAATACGCATTATTCCAACTTCCTCTGATTAATCTTCATGGGACTCAACGGAGACGTTTCCCAGCAGCATCTCGGGACACAACAGACATCCCCAGGACAGGCAGCACCTAGAAAGGTTGTTAGGAGCCCAGTGGACCCAAACTGGCCTTAAATGAGGTGGAAATGGTGGACTGACACCAAGTTTGGGGTAAAGCTCTTTGTGTGCTCCGTGCCAGCACCGCTCACTGTCTCTGCAGGGCAAACCGCTCCGGGCTGGGAGAGAAACACAGGGGCTGTCTGTGCAGTTACAGCTTTCCTTGCAAAAAAATAAGAGATAAATAAGAGTGGGTTTTGGTTTGTTGTTGTTGTTTTGTTTTTTTTCTTTAAAATGCCTGTTTTGGACCAAAACTCCCACTCCCTTTCCCCAAAACCCACCCCTCTGGTATATTTTTGACATTTGCTAACTTGAGCATCACTTATAACCCAAGCCAAACTCACACTCAGGACCGCCCGCCCTTCTCAGCAGTTATTCAGCCCAACCAACGCAGCTCGTGAAATTGCTTCATTCCCCTCCTCCTCTGGAAAACAGCATTTTTTGGCAAATAAACTGTTTTGCCAACAAGTTGTGCTCCGTGCTGCCTGAGAGACGATGCTTCTCCCCAGCTCCAGCCCCCTCCGCCCCGATGGGCCCCCATTCAGGTCCCAAATTGGGGCTGCAGTGGTGGGGACACATGCCTGAGCTCCCCCACATTGAAGTTCCCCCCCTCCTTTTGCTAAAATAATCCTCGTTCCACCGTCGGCCGGGAAAGAAGCAGCAGCCCTGAGGTTGCTGCTGTTATTTTTATCTTGAAATAAATAGTTTGAGCCGCGGCCAAGCCGTTCCGAGGGAGAGAGATGCTTTGCATCGTGGCCGCAGAGATGTAAACATACGCGGCCTCCGTCTCGGCGGGGGCACATCGCGCGGCCGGGGCAGAGCGAACATCCCGATCCAGCCCGAAGAGAGCTGAAATTGCCTGTTCCGGGATGCCGAGGGGGAAAAGGCGGATGAAAGATTTGGGGAGAATCACTCCCAGGGTGGGGACCGCAGCGGTACCCATCGCTGTTCACCCCCAAATCGATGCTGTCCCCTCCGTCTGCTCGATGCTTTGCGTGCACTGCCACAGCTGCGGTAAATACAGGTTTAACCAGGACCAGAATTAACTTTTTGAGTCATTTTTAACAAAAAGCCTTGAAAGGACCAGCTCTAAAAATGCTTTCACCTTCACAACAGAAAAAAAGGAGCATCCCTTTGCCACCCACATGACCCCGGGTTCCATCTCGTTCCTTCCCAGCCACGGCAAGATCCCAAAAAACATGGGGTGGGGGGTGGGGGGGACAGATGCTGCAGCCAGGCTCAGTTTGGCAGCCCCAGGAGCTGATCCCTGCCTGGATCCGGCCACATCCTTCCCCCCTGCCTTGACTTCCAGCCGCTCTCATCCTGCCCCGTGGGGCTGGGCACAAAGCAGGGGGGGTCTTTGCCCCGCTCGCCGCTCACGAAGGTCACTGAAACGCTTGGGAGCTTTGCACGAGAAGCTCGGCGTAAATGTCAAATTAATTAACTGGGAAAGATGTATGCATTGCCACAAAAAGCCCTCTGTTTCGCCCCACCGCCCTTCCTCCCACCTCCGCTCTCCCCGGAGCCGGGCACTGGCGAATGCCAGGGCCGGGGGAGGCGAAGGACCGCTGGACACTCCCGGCGGCAAATATTTTTTCCTCCCCTGGAAAGCACCGCGTCGAGGGAACAGGGAAAAGCACAAAGCGAGGATGGAAAAGCTGGGAAAAACCTCTCCAGCAGCCGCCGCTCCTCCCTCCGCACACGTGTTGCGGCACCGTCTCCAGGGACACGGCCGGGGAGGGACGAGCATCTTCTGCCTGGGCCAGGGTGACACCGCCAGGGTGAAAAACAGAGGCATGTCCCCCTTTCTGCCCATGAGATGCTCGGTGGCATCACCCGTTTTGCAGGATAAATCCTTCGCCGGCAGCTCCTCGGGGGTCCTGAGCCAAAGGAGCTTTGTGCAGGCGCTGAACTAGAGTGGGGGGATG
>NW_009650249.1:2229137-2230428 GCF_000708025.1 Charadrius vociferus | reverse complement strand
GGGATGCTGAGGACCACAGGTCCGGTGAAGGTACCTGCCTGCTGCTCCCAGGGGAAGCCAAACCATGTGCTGAAGGGGGTTTCTCCCTAAATAACTGCTCCCCCACCTCCTGTGCGCCGAGGCTGGCTTTGCAGAGATGCCGAGCACCAGGTTCCTTCATCGAGGAGCAGAATAAAAGCAAAAAACACACCCCGAGCTACCCAGGGTGCAAGGATGAGATCAGCCCTGGCCTCCCTGCCCGGCTCCAAGCACGGGGAAAGCTCGGTGGGTGGAGGACACAAGTAAAGAATTAACGCCCCAACTCAAAATTAATATCAAGTCTTTGAAGGGAAAAGTCAGGAAGGGAAAGGCTCTGCCTCCCAGGGCACAGCCCCGGTTTCGGTGCCTTCCCGGCCGGACCCAGCAGCGTTTGGTACCCGGCTCACGTCGCGCCGGGGACGGGCATTCCCCCGGTCCGGCTGCCGTCTCCCAGGGCTGCCGCGCGTCTCCGGCCGCTCCTCCGAGGGGAAAGGGACACTCGGGGACTTAACTCCCACTTCACCCACGCCACACACGAGCAGGAACAGGAGGCGCCTGCAACCCTCAGAAAGCCCGAGGATCCTTCTCCGGCATCTCCTCGGGGGTCCTGAGCTAAAGGAGCCTTGTGAAGGTGCTGAACCAGAGTGGGGGGGATGCGGAGGGAAGGAGGATGCTGAGGGATGCTGAGGACCACAGCTCCGGTGGACCACAGCTCTAGGACCATTATTATTATTATTATTATTACTACTACTACTTCTTCTACTCAGTTTCTCCATGAACTTGCTTCACCTCTTGCTCGTAAGAGGAAGGAGCCGGGTGCTGGGCACAGCTGGATGGGGAGAACTGGGATGTCCCAGCAGGGCTGGGTGGCACTGCTGGGCTACCCCGGCTCACACCAGGGAGCTCCTCCACCCCCCTGGGAGGCAGGCTGAGTCCTAGCAAACTCATTACATGCCCCCCAATTTCATGGCAGCCCCCAGAGCACCCACAAACCTCAGAAGGGAAAGATCCCCCTGCCGTGGCCCCGATGCCAGGCTGCCCACTGGGAGCTGCCAACCCCGGCCCGCTGGCAAACATCGTGCTAAGAAGGGCGTCCTGCAAACCCCCAAACCCCCAAGTCGGGACCGGTGGGACCCAGAGCTGCGGGTGATGCTGAAACCCCCAAATCCTCTGCAGGGGGAGGCGGATGCTCCACCCCACAGCTCTGTGGGGCATCTCCGGGTCCCGCGGTCCCCACCACCACTCCGGACTGAGCCAAAGGTGGATTTTAAGG
>NW_009650249.1:2213630-2216154 GCF_000708025.1 Charadrius vociferus | reverse complement strand
GGGGGGGGGGAGCCGGGACCTGCGGAAAGGTTACAGCTAATCGACGCTCTCAGTAATTAATGTGACGAGTTGATCCCTAAGCTGGTGGCCGGGCAGAGCCGGGGCCGAGGCAGAGCATCCCTCCCCAGCGCGCCGAGGGACTCGGGGTCCCCAGACCGGGGGTGTCACACAGTGGGGGCTGCCTGGATGCACCCACTCCCCCGGCACCTTGCCGCAGCTCCCATGCTGATTAAAGCTCATCAGCCTACGTTTTGCCTGCATCTAATTAACGGGAGCAGCGCTGCCCTCTCCCCCTGCCCGCTCTGTCCCCAAAAGGTCCCCGGGTGCCACTCGGCTGCCAGCATCCCGGCTCTGCACGGAGGAGGAGGAAGAGGAGGAGGAAGGAGCGATAACCCCAGCCTGCGTGTGGTCTGCGGGTTGGGGAGCCGCCAGCTCTGCTGGCCGTGCGGAAAACAGCCCGCTCTTAGATTCTCAGGTGTCTAATAGGGGGTTGAGCTCACTCCTCCCATGGGCACTGCTGGTGCGGGGGCTCCTCTCCACCGAGCTGCGTGGATCTCCCAGACAGGTCCAGACCTCGTCCTCTCTCAAAGTGGTCCACAGCGACGAGGCAGGGGGTGGGATTTTTTTCAGGAACAGGCAGGGTGAGCTCGTGAGCTTTACAGCCCTGGGGAATCCTGTCCCAAACCAACCCTGTGTGCCCGGGACGGTGTCAGGAAAACCCACTGCCAGGATCGGGCCCCGCCAGGAGAGGCAGCCCATGCCCCGCAGCGCTCCCACGGAGGCACACAAAGGGTTAAAGGGACCGATCCCAGCTTCCCCGCACCCGGGGCCAAGAGGGATCCCAGCCCTCACCAGATGAAAGGGAAGCGCTGAGTCCCGGGAGACTCATTACAGTTCCCAAACACTCTGACAACGCCACATCCCTGCGCCGAGGCCAGCGGCCCCCGTCCCTCCGCGCTCCCCGGGACAGGGACAGAGACGCAGCCGTGGGCCCGTCCCGAGGAGCTCACGGGCTCGGTGCCAGCGGGAGCCGGGGTTATTTGTCCATTCACCACAGTGCAAATATTAATTAATTCTCCAGGTGCTGCCCCGGAGAAGGGACCAGGGTTTGCACACAGCCTTACCCAGTTGCCGGCACAACTGCACCGGGGGAACCGGAGTCCCCAAAATCCACCCCCCATCCCATTGGCACGGCAGCCGGTTGGGATGCACCGATGCTGCTCCATCCTGGCAACCCCGGGGAGAAGCTGAGATTTTTGTCCGATGAGATTGAACAATTTAAAAGCCTCAGCGAAGCAAAGAGGGGGAGAGGAGAGACCTCGGTGCCCTCCACGTGAGGATGCCCGATGTCTCCTGGGGCATCCCTCATGGGGGAGAGCAGCCCCCTCCCTCTCTCCCTCGGGCTGTCTCCCCCAGCCCCGGACCTGCCCGTGGTCCCCAGGAGCATCCCACCACCTGCCATCCCGGCATTTAACAAGCCCGGAACCTTCCCTGCCTAATTATCCTCAGCAAATGCCAGTAACCGCCTGCATCGCCATCCACCAACCGGCAACTAAAATTCCCCAAATGGGGAAGGGGGAAAGCTTATTTGGGAGGCGGGAGAGCACCCATACAACCGACGCCGCGCTCGCCACGGGTGATGGAGACACCGGCACGGCCGCACACACCTCTCGCCACCGCGGGCACCCAGCGATGGAGGGGAGCTGCTGGCGAAGCTCCGGCTTCCCCGGATCAATGGAAAAGCGCAATATTCAGCTTAATAAACTGCCATTCGATTCACCGCGCGGCATCGCCGGGAGCCACAATATTTATCGCCGCTCGGACGAGTCAATCACGCACCTGATGGTCTTCTCGATAGCGGCTCAGGAGCCTCCTCGGAAATATCAAAGTTGCATCTGCCTCTTTAGGAGGGGGAATAACCGCTGCCGGGAAAGGCGGGTGAACTCCCCACGCGCACCCACTGCCCCGCAGAAATAGGGGTGCCGGCCCATGGCACCCACAAACCAGAACCCCGGGAGGATGGGGAAGATCTCCGGGTCATTTAACGCAGCGGGTCGTGCACTGGCGAGCAGCCAGGCCCTGGGATGCTTCCCTCCGACAGAGAAGAGGAGGAGGAGGAGGAGGAAGAGGAGGAGGAGGAGGCAGCCTTCCTCCCAGAACGGCTGCTTCTCCCGACACGCCGGCGCACAACCGGTTGCATGGGAAAAGCATCTCCCGGCTGCAGGGCACAACGCCCAGCGCCCCTCGAAGCCACCCCGGGTCCCCCAAACGGGCCCATAAGCAGTTAGTGGGAGAGTGAGTGCTGGGCAGGGGCGCAGGCAGGGATGCAGGCAGGGTGCAGGCAGGGCAGGGGCGCAGGCAGGGGCGCAGGCGGCTCCAGTGGTGGGTTTCTCAACGTGCCGGAGGTGGGGAGAAGCAGTTTTGGAAGTGCCATGAGAAACCACAGACCCCTTCCTCCTGCCAACCTCGAAATCCTCGTGTGTGTGTGTGTGTGTGTGTGTGTGTGTCCCCGGGAAAAACCCCC
>NW_009650249.1:2204102-2206997 GCF_000708025.1 Charadrius vociferus | reverse complement strand
GTCCAACTGCCACCACGGCCTCTTCTACCCCACTGAGGCCACGGTGGGAGCGGAAGATGGCGTTCTGTTGGGTCAGGACGGATCCCGGCTCATATGATGTACCTCGGGTGTCGTGATGGACCTCGGGTGTCGTGATGGACCTGCCTGACGTAATGGACCCCAGCTGACATGATGGACTCTGGCTTCTGTGATGGGCCCTGGATGTCGTGACGGACCCTGGATGTCATGACAGACCCCGGCAGACAGGACAGATCCTGACTGATGTGATGGTTCATGGTTGATGTGAGAGATTCCGGCTGATGCGATGGTGCCCAGCTGATGTGATGGACTCTGGGTGTCATGGTGACCCCTGGCTGACATGATGGACCCCGGCTGATGTGAAGGTCCCCAGCTGATGTGATAGACTCTGGGTGTTTGGTGGACCCTGACTGATGTGATGGATCCTGGCTGACGTGATGGACCACAGCTGATGTGATGGACTCTGGGTGTTGTGGTGGACCTTCGTTGATGTGATGGACCCCGGCTGATGTGATGGTCCCCAGCTATGATGGACTCTGGATATTGTGGTGGACTCTGGTTGACATGGTGGACCCTGGCTTATGTGATGCACCCTGGGTGTTGTGAGGGACCCCAGCTGATATGATGGATCCTGGGTGTCTTGATGTACCCTGGGTGATGTGACAGACCCTGATTGACACAATGGACCCCGGCTGATGTGATGAACCCTGGCTGACATGATGGTCCCTGGCTGATGCAACTGTCTGCAGCTGATGTGACAGACTCAGGGTGTTGTGGTGGACCCTGACTGGTGTGATGGATCCTGGCTGATGTGATGGACCACAGCTGACGTGATGGACCCTGGCTTACGTGATGCACCCTGGGTGTTGTGAGGGACCCCAGCTGATAGGATGGATCCAGGGTGTCTTGAAGGACCCCGGGTGATGTGACAGACCCTGGTTGACGTGATGGACCCTGGCTGATGTGATGGACCCCATCTGATGTGATGGGCCCCAGCTGACACGACAGACCCTGGCTGATGTGATGGATCCCTTCACATCCCTTCTCCAGCAGCGACCACCAGCCACGCTCAGGAGTAACCAAAGTGGGGTCCGCATGGAGTGACCTGGCCGTGTCCCTCCCTCACCCCCGCAGAACCACCACCGCTGGCTGTGGGGCGGCTGCCCAGGCTGTCCCCCCGCCGTGCCGGCGCTCGGGCGCCGCTGGCCGGGGCCTCCTTCCCCCTGGGCCAGGCAGGGAGCGGGAGTTTGCAGGTCTGGGCAAGAGCTAAACCCGTGGAATTGGTTCCCAAACACCTTTGCAGCTGTGGTGGGAAGGATGCCTAGGGTTAACCCCGGAGCCACGGGTATCTGGAAGAAACACGGAGCCCAGGCAGACTCTCACCCCGTTCTCCGACCTCACACCTGAGATACTTGCTTAACGGTAAATTAAATTCGCCTTAAAAAAATATATATATATTGGGATACGTGTATATATATCTCTCACTTTCACCATGTTCTGCCCCAAATCCGCGGCCACGCCGCTGAGCTGAGCTGAGCTGAGCTGCTTAACCCCGGCGGGTTAAAGGAAGGGCTGAAGAGCTGTAGGGGCTGTAGGAGCCCCGAGGGCTGGGGGACGGGATGGGACGGGACGGGATGGGAAGGGAAGGGATGGGACGGGACGGGACAGCCCAGTGCTGCCGTAACCCTGCGGCTCCCTGCCAGGGCTGACGCTTGTTGCAGAGGCGCAGGCCGGGTCCAAAGCCAGGGCAAAGGAGGTGT
The DNA here is from genome assembly GCF_000708025.1 of Charadrius vociferus. Taxonomy (NCBI): domain Eukaryota; kingdom Metazoa; phylum Chordata; class Aves; order Charadriiformes; family Charadriidae; genus Charadrius; species Charadrius vociferus. Next base: position 2,205,219 of record NW_009650249.1, on the reverse strand, counting down.
CAGAAAGGATCGGTAATATGATATACTCCCCAAAATCAAAACGCTTTAATGCCCCGAGCCAAAAAACTCATTTCTTGTAAAATGGGAAGCTTTTCCCCCCTCCATCAATTTATCACACATGGCCCTATTTGCACAAGAGCTCCAACTTATCAGGATTTCCCAAATTATTCTCATTATAAGCTTCAGAAAAGGGTTTTTTAAAGCCAGCAGACGCCGACCTGCAGCACGGGGACAGGGAAAGTCCTTTACAACGGCAAATGAAGAAAAATTGGTGGTAAGAAGAGGCCAATTTTCTCCCCAAGCAGGGTCAGGCGCCGAGTCCTGTTCAGTGGCACAGGAGGGGATGAAACGCAGCGCTGGAGCGCCCCGGAGATGGGGAATTGGGGGAACAGAGGACAAGGGCAGACTGCGAGGTTGCCCGATGGTCTGGGCAGGGGATGGTGAACTTGGAGCAGCGGTGGGACACGAGGCAGAGGAGCAGGACGGGCCTGACGTGGCTCTCCATCTCCTGGGGAGGAGAGTTTGGGAGCGGGGAGAGGCTCCCTGCAAACACGAGCTTGGGGTTTGTCGTTGCTTTTCTCGCAGTTCTCAAGGAATCAGAAAACAGTGGGGCACTCGATAGCGCTGGTGCATCCCCGCCTCGACAGCGGGGTGCAGCTCCCCAGTCCCTCCCCACACCCCCAAAAAAGCAAAGAGGATGATGAAGATGCCATGAGCGGCGTGGAGTGGCACCCCCAGCCTGCGCAGAGGGCAGGAGGGATGGGAGGGCGAGAGCAGCGGAGGAAACCAAAAGCAGGAGACGAGAGGTACCGGGAAACGTCATTCCCTCTCCTCTCTGCAAGAGCTGCAGTGCTCCAAACGCCCAAGAGATGCATGGTGATGCTCCAAATGCCCCACTCCGCATGGTGACCAACACAGTGGTGGTCCTGCGGAGGTGAGGAAGGGACACGGCCGGGTCACTCCATGCGGACCCCACTTTGGTTACTCCTGAGCGTGGCTGGTGGTCGCTGCTGGAGGAGAGATGTGAAGGGATCCATCACATCAGCCAGGGTCTGTCACAGCAGATGGGGTCCCTCACACCAGCCAGGGTCCTTCAAGACCCCCAGGATCCATCCTA
>NW_009650249.1:2198850-2202919 GCF_000708025.1 Charadrius vociferus | reverse complement strand
GGTCGCTGCTGGAGGAGAGATGTGAAGGGATCCATCACATCAGCCAGGGTCTGTCACAGCAGATGGGGTCCCTCACACCAGCCAGGGTCCTTCAAGACCCCCAGGATCCATCCTATCAGCTGGGGTCCCTCACACCACCCTGGGTCCATCCATCCAACTTTGTGCCAGAGGACGGAGGCTGAGGGAGCCTGGAGTTCATACAGGCTCTGAAGGTGGTCAGATGTGCTCAAAGAGGGGGGGAAAGGCCAAAATCCCAGAGCCCAGGAGGAGGGGTGGCGATAGCGGAGGGCAGAGGCACAGCCGTGGTTGCTCCACTCCGTATTTCCCATGGGGACGTCTCAGCCGCTGCGGGAAAGCTGCTCTAAAATAACTTAAAAAAAAAAAAAACAACCAAAAACCAACCAAAAAAAGAGGCCAAAAGTTGCAGGGGCGGCAGCGTGGGGAAGGTGTTCAAAGCAAAGGCAAAGCCAGATTCCAAAGTTCTGTATTTTTCAAAATAAAGATCACACGTTGTTTAGAGACAATCTACACAAGAGTTACAAAAAATAGTCGCCCAGGCATAAGCATACACAGGTTTGTTAATTATACACATATGGTTACAAGTGTGCTTGCAAAAAAGTTCATTGGAAATATACACAAGGCTCTGTAAATGTACACCGTGTAGTGTTACAATTCTATATTCAAACAAGGAAAATTGACAGTATGTTACATTCACTTACAAGTAGACAAAATGCAAAATACAGTTCATCTTCTGTACAAAAAAGGGCGGGTGATTCACACTTTACAAGGTGAAAAGGGACTCTGATTGTAAGGAAAACTAGGGGAGTCTGTACTTTTGCACTTTTTTTTGTTTGTTTCTTACTGTCACAAAATAAGCAAAACATTACTTTTTAAGATTCAAAAAAACACTATTTTGAACTGAATCATTTCTTTGTATAACATTTAGAAAGGATCGCTACCGTTCAACTAGGTGACAAATAAAACCAAGCAGTTATTTTTATTTTTTTTTTTTTTTTAAACATTAACTAGGCTGTATAAAGAGAACATTTCCTTCAAAAGAAAAAATTTACTTCTGGTTGAAATTACAATTTACAATATACAACACTATATGCTACGACCATAAAAGGTGTGAATATACACTGAAATGCACAGGTTTTGCTAATTCTTTTTTTTTTTGTTTTTTTTCTTACCAAAAAACGGGTTTATGTCGATTCAAACTTCTCCACATTTACATTACAGAGGTTTACAAATGTACAATTGTACAGTCAGAAGTATGTTCCACTACTAGGGTACATTATAGATACAGATCAGACATCAAAACAAGAAAATACTACAAATTTTTATATATGTAAAGTCTACACCAAGTATACACTATATATTTATAGAAGCAAGACCAAAGCCGAGTTGGATTTTTTTCCTTTTTTTTTTCTTTTTTTTTTTTTTCCTTTTTCCCCTCATGCTAAATAATCAAATTGTGGCTCTCGAGGTTAAGAGGACAAACCCGAGTACGTCCCTCCCCACCCCCCACCCCCTTCCCGGCTTTAAAAACTTTCTGGGTGCGCGTATGGTTTCCTCCTTCCCCAAAACGACAGCTAAGCTCCCTCCTTTAGCATGTTATACTCCAAAAAAAAAAAAAAAAAAAAAAAAAAGAGAAAAAAAAAAAAAAAAAAAAAAAAATTAAAAAGTTTCAAAACCTTAATCCTTTTAGTTTGGTTGTTTTTTTTTTTGAACTGAAGCTTTAGCAAGCTGAATTTTTTTTTTTTTAATATATTTATAAACAGCGTTAAATGCATCATTTGTGCCGTTCAACTAAAATTCAAACCTCTCGCCGACTTTCGACTAAAAGGAGAAAAAACAGGTATTTGCAAAAAAGTTGCCTGTGAGGCAGATGAATTAAAAACTTTTTTTTTTGTTGGTTTTTTTTTGTTTTGTTTTGTTTTTTTGTTTGTCTTCAAACCAACCACCCTGAAAGTTTCCACATTTGGAATATAGATACAACAGTGAACAAAAATGTGGCCTTCCATGTACATTTTGATACCTATGTACAAGTATTCTATACACCAGTAAAACAGCAGGGCAATTAGTTAATTAAAAAAAATAATTAGTACATGTTATGCATAATAAAATTAAAGAAATTTACAAAGGCTTTTTCTTTCTTGGTTTGTTTTTTTTTTGTTGTTTTGTTTCGGTTTTAAGCGGTTTAGCAACCATAAAACGTTTTCTAACTGTATACTGGAATAGTGGGGGTTGCTGGTTGTGGGTGCCGCGGGGGCAGCGAGCGCCTCCCCACCTCGCTGCTTCAGATGATGCCGTTGGGGGGTCCGCAGATGGGGCCCAGGTCCACCCCGTTCTTCATGTAGTACTTCTCCAGCTTGGCCAAGATGTGTTTGCCGTAGGTGTATTTACGCAGGGTAGCGATGTGAGGCCGGATCTAGGGGATTAAAAGAAAAGGGAGTGAAGTTCAGGAATCTGAATTATGGTCACGTCAATCCCGAGCGAGCTCCGGCTACCGCATGGTCAGAGCGCCAGCCACCGGCAGGAGACCACAAAAATGCCTGAAATATTAGAGTGCCATTTGCTGTAATCCCCTCAATTACTCTGTGTCACAGAATCACAGGGTGGTTTGGGTTGGAAGGGACCTTGAAGATCACACAGTGCCCTGGGCAGGGACACCTCCCCCCAGCCCAGGTTGCTCCAAGCCCCGTCCAACCTGGCCTTGAACACCTCCAGGGATGGGGCAGCCACAGCTTCTCGGGGCAACCTGCCCCAGGGGCTCACCACCCTCAGAGTGAAATTTTTTCTTCCTCATATCTCATCTCAATCCCCCCTCTTCCAGTTTGAAGCCATTCCCCCTCGTCCCATCACTCCATGCCCATGTCACAAGTCCCTCCCCAGCTCTCCTGGAGCCCCTTTAGGCACTGGAAGGGGCTCTGAGGTCTCCCCTTTTTCGCCTTCTCTTCTCCAGGCTGAACCCCCCCACCTCTCCCAGCCTGTCCTCCCAGCAGAGGGGCTCCAGCCCTCCCAGCATCTCCGGGGCCTCCTCTGGCCCCGCTCCAACAGCTCCGTGTCCTTCTGCTGGTGGGACCCCCCGAGCTGGAGGCAGCACTGCAGGGGGGGCTCCCCCGAGCGCAGCAGAGGGGCACAATCCCCTCCATCGAGTCAAGTTAATGTTCCATCAGTCACTGGTGTTATTTTCAGGAGGAACTTCTGCTCAAGCAGGTGGCATCGTCTTGAGCCATGCTACTGGAATCCAGCTGGGCGCCAGCGTGTGGACAGATCCAGGGCTTTGTCCCCAGGCTGGGGAGACACGACTGCCGGGTGCTCCAGCTCCCCACGGGTGTGCTCGGACCCTGTCCTCAGCCCAGGGACAAACCCACTACGGCAGAAAAGGCATCAGAAGGCTCTAGTGGGGCTGAGCAGCTTTGGCTGGACAGGAGCAGGGTCTCCTGCCTCCTTCCAGGCTGAACCTCACCACACTGCGAACAGCCGGAAAGGCACTGGTGTGGCCTCCAGCCGTTTGCTGGGGAGAGCTACTGGAGAGGCCTGCAGCGTTCCTGGGCCGAAGAGCGGTTTCATTTCTGAGCCGGAAAATTCAAACAGTTATTTCGAGCCGAGAAGGGCTCTGTGGAAACAACGCTACTTTCACTGTTCCAGTGACTTCACTAAGTCACTTCCCGTGTCATCACCGCAATGACTGGTGTCAGTGCAAAGCCACCTGTGCCACCAGAGCACCCCAACGAGGGAAGCGTTTTCCTTGCAGGAACATCCTTACACTGCTGAAGTTTTCCCGGACAGTTTCAGAGGAAGGACACACACCAGCAATTCATTCAACCAGGCCAAGGGCAGGTCCTACAGCTGGGTCGGGGCGATCCCAAGCACAACTCCAGGCTGGGTGAAGAATGGATTGAGAACAGCCCTGAGGAGAAGGCCCTGGGGGTGCTGAGTGCCGAGAGGCTCAACGTGAGCCGGCAGTGTGCGATGGCAGCCCAGAAGGACAACCCCATCCCGGGCTGCATCAGGAGTGGGGCCAGCAGGGCGAGGGGGGATTGTGCCCCTCTGCTGCGCTCTG
>NW_009650249.1:2187621-2198573 GCF_000708025.1 Charadrius vociferus | reverse complement strand
CCCATCCCTGGAGGTGTTCAAGGCCAGGTTGGACGGGGCTTGGAGCAGCCTGGGCTGGTGGGAGGTGTCCCTGCCCAGGGCAGGGGGTGGAACTCGATGGTCTTCAAGGTCCCTTCCAACCCAAACCACTCTGTGGTTCTATGATTTTCACTGCCAGATGAGCGATACCCCACTATTACCACAGACGGTTTACGTGCGGAGCAGAAGCGGCAGAGAGGTGAGGAAACAGCCGGAGAACCACGTAGAGCACTCCCTGCTCCTCACGGCACCGCGACTCGCCAGAGCCAGGCCCGACCATAAAACCCCTGTGGGAAATCCGTCCCAAACTCATCCTATTTCATCGGCTCAGCCTCTGACCGTGTCAATCCCTATTTCACTTCAAGGACCCATCTTGTAATAACAATAACTCACTGCCTCAGCCCTCCCCACCCCCGTTCCCAGCAAGCTCTGACTGCTGCTCGAAGCGGAAGGAACGCTCCCCACGTCCAACGCTTCATTCTTTGTTCATCTTCATTTTTAGACTTTTTTTTTTTTTTAAACTGACAGAACTGACTGTTAAAATTACTTTTCAATATATATATATATTTTTTTTTTAAGTAAAAGTGCTGTCATTAACAGTTACACAAACTGCTTGTTTGTACCGATAGCGAGTTTTACAATCCAAAAGCAACAGTCGTTGCACTGGATTTCCCCCGGCTTTCATTCAGCTCGAGAACGCAGCTGAAATCTTCATATTCAGCCACTCCTATTTAGCTGTCATTCCAGGTCTATTTTTAACAACCACACTGATAAGCTAATTAGCATTTTATTCAAAAGACTTCGCTTGACAAGAGAAAGAAGGTGTCAGTAAAGATCATTCAGATGTTTTTTTTAATATATCTCTCTCTATATATACTTTTGCAAAAGCTACAGATCATTCTGCGACAGTTAAACTGCGTATATCCCTTGCCACACTTTTTTTTATTTCATTATCTTTATAATTACTTTGGGACTAATACAGATTTTGGGTTAAAAGAACTACTCTGAATGGTTCCTAAACCTAAGGATTAACCTCCTTGAAGATGATTTCAGCTGCGTGTATGTTGTTTACGCACTGCTCAGCTGCCTTGGGCAGGCAAAAATCAGCTTCTTCGCACAGGTGATGCCCACCTTTTTACAAGGAAACACACTTGCTCCATTTTACCCACGGATTTGGAAATACAGTTGAATTCATCGAGATTTCAACACCTGACACTCTCTCAGTTCCTCTTAAAAAAACATTAATACGGGGTTTTCCAAGCCAGTGTTAGTCAGTATTTTATTTCTAATGAGAGGTCTAGCCCTAGCTGGTATTTTTCACAGAGTAAGAGACCCTAAAACCATGTGACTAAAGGAAATCATCTCAGTTCCACTGCACATTTAAAAGCCTATTTTCCCCATTCATTACAATTATAAAGACCCACAAATGTGACCTTTAAAAGCAGGAAAATGAAGACATAACCTGATTTTTAGAGCCTCCCGCCCTCGGGACAGCAGGCACAGAGCCTTGGGAGGTAGGACTGGCAGCAATGCATATTTCATTCCCAAATGTCTTCATTTTTGACAAATGTCAAAGTCCTGAAACTGTTACGCATTCAAACACTGCAGCATAACGCTAAACCGCGCAAGTCTCTCATCAAAACCATATTCAAAATTGAGAAATGGAGAATTTAATTAACGACTCTGGGCTCAGACGCCACAGCCACGTGTCCCGTTGTCATCAGCCAACCTGGGCTGTAAACGCAGGGACGAAGTGACGCGGCAGCGCTGGCAGCCCTCAGGAACACAACCCGCCGGTCCACGCTCGGGTTTCGGCAGTGTCGAGGTCTGGCTCAGCTCCACTGAGCGAATAAAAATGCTCTCATCAGCGAACGCTGTTCTCAGTGAGGGCAAGTGTGTCGTCATCGCCAGACCTTCAGAGGGTCCCTCGCACGGTGCCAACCCCACGGCACCGCCGCAGCAAGTCTGGGTGGGTTTTATCAGCGTTCGCTATGCCACGAGCGCAGAACTGGGTTACTAGGTCAGAAGAGATTGCTGGAAGCAACCAGCTAGTTTTAAGACCAAACGGGACGCCGTTACTTCATGTTTTCGTATTTCAGCTAGTACTGAAATACCCAACTTTGAAATACTTCCATCATTATGAAATTCTAATGGTAAAAAGCAATCATCTCAGCCTCACTTTCTCTCCGCAGCCGGCGTGGCAGTGACAAGCCTTACATCCTTATCAATCGACGGCAGCTGCTTACCTTGTGCATGACAATCTTCCGCTGAGCCGGTTCCGCCACATCGATCATCTTCTGTACCACGTAGTTGGCATACTGATCTTTCATCATGGTGTATAAGGCACTGTGAGGGCCATCATTCATAGTGCACACCTCATCGATCAACATGGCACGCTCCGTACGGGAGGCGTGAGTCACGCATTTCTCCACCACATTGCTGTAACAATAAAAGAAGGACAATCTGTGAGTAGAACATCTCTGCTGGGCTTTGCGTTCCACCCCAAGGAGATCTCTTACGCTTCTAGCAAGGGCACACCATTTGGGAGAGACATATGTGCTGGCACAGAAATTCAGCAATGTGAAACAGAAGAGCAGTCCAAGGATTTGGGGATCTGAGTGGGAATTTGGGTAAAGGACCGGTTCGGGTTTTATTTCACCCAAATTTGTGCAACTCTACAACGCCGCTGTATTTGAGATGTCCGGTCTCATAGCACGCCCCTTAGAGAAGCAGAGGAGTTGTTCTTTGTTTGCTTTTCTCACTACTGGAGCTCGACGGGACCAGAGGTCCAAGGTTAGAACAACAGGGAAATGCTTATTTAGGAACAAAAGATCTTAGCAAAGGCAAAAAACTTCCAAAAATGTGGAATATATTAGCTGACTAGCCTCTGCTCTCCAGAGAGCCACGTTAAATAGGATATATGAAAGGGGATGAAGAGTTTTGCTAGTCTTATCTTCTGCATCCCTGACTGAATCACAAAATCACCAAGTGGTTTGCTACAACGAGTGCTCAGCTCAGGGGACATCCTACACTAATTAATACTCCATCTGGAAAGAAGGTTAGGGGAAAAAAAAAAAAAAAAGACTAAGGCCAGTCAGGGAGGAAGAATCTGAAATAACAACCTCGCTCTTCTAATTCTTGTTAATAACCACCACACTCTTCTCATTCTTGTTAATGTTACACTTCCCTTGCGTTCCTAAATATTAAAGCACTATTTTACTAATCATAAAAAGGGGGGAATATTGAGCCTTTGAAGAGGTCAGCCTTCATGTTCAAACGGCTGGAAACACACACAAAAGGAATTTACAGATGTGGGAAGTATTGCTTTGTCCTGCCATCCACTAAGGTCCCCGCATTTTGCTTCTACCCCTGCGCAGCTGTGCAGCATCCGGACGAACAGCCCCGGCCTGCCCCAGGCTCCCGAAGAGGACAGCGTGACACGTGCGTCTCAAAAAGGACCACAAGACTTCGCCTACAAAAAGCACAGGCTCTTCTGTGAAAAGTAGGATGAAAAAGAACTGTTGCTACCTTGATTTCCCAAATACCCTTGTGGCTTGACACAGCAGCCCAGCGGCAGGGGAATGCTCTCATGGAGTGTCACTACCCAAGGGATAGTGACCACGGGATAGTGACCACTTTAAAAACACCGAAACAAACCAAAAAAAAAAAACCAAAACAACAACAGAAAAACTCTTGGTCAAGTTCAGGAACTCAGAGCTGCTCTTCCACATCTTCACCCTCCTCAATTACAAGTAGAACTTACCTTGCCAGTCACCCATCCCAGTTTCTAAGCAGTCATAAATAGCATTCTGTTGTTAAGCAAAAAAGTTATTTTCCCCTCCTGTCACCTACCTACACCCCACCCCTAACTCTTCTGCAACTCCAGCACGTGTCCATGCTCCCACGGGGCGTGGAGACTTTTAAGGAACAAATTCATACCTAGCAAATTTATGTTGACTCAACACGAGCACGTTGCCTCTAATTTCTGCTACAATCTTGCTCTTATCCTCAGGCCGACCGTGTTCTAGTACATGCTGGATAACATAGTTCCCATACTGATCCTGTTTGAGAGACAGCAGAAGCGTGTGACAAAACGTGGACAGGAACCATTAATATCAAACTAGTTCCCAATGTGCATTAAGACTTACAGACTTGAACTAAACACTAATTAACACATCTACTGTATAAACCATGTAAATACTTTCTACTTCTACAAAGACGTGCATGCTAGAGTTTTACTGGGAGGTAAAAGACTACATCTTTGTAGTTATAAAACTCAAAACAATTTCCTTGAACATGAATGTCAATACTCTGCTTATTTCAAGTTTCTTTGCTTTCTCCAGGTTCAAACATACCCAATCCCATGTCCCGGAGGGCTGCGCCATGGTTCTAGCCACGGGACACTGTCCTTATGCATGTTAAGATTCTGAATGGGCGTATATTCAGATCACAAGATATGTATTTTCCCCGTTCACACCACCAGAGGCGTGCCCCGATGCCTCACCTCCATGCCCAACCTCTTCCCACTTTCCACGTGCTAAATACATGAGCATCCAGGACAGGGTTCAGTAGCAGTTGCATCCATCGTGCCCAGATACCAGAACCCGAGAAAAACAAGTTCTCAGGAGGACTGCGAGGAAAGGCAGCCGGGAAGGGGGTGTGCATAAAACCATCACATTTAAAAAAACCCAATTCCTTGGTGTTTTCTTTTCCTAGAAGTAATCAGCTCTTCGCATCAACTCCCTTAAGACCTTCCTTGCGTTGTAACTTCTGGAGTGAAGCATCAGGACACGCGCCCACTCAATATTTAAGGATCCTTGTCAAAAAGGAAAGCAACTCCAACTTTTCTATCCGCTGGATATTCCCACATAACCAAAACAATTAGTGAAGGTGCATTCCTTGTCTGCCATATTCTTTCCCATTCCCCCTCAGGACCAGTGTCCCTGTGTTCAGCCAAACAGGCTGTCAGGAGCTTTCCCGATCCAAAGCAGTAAACGAGCAACATCTCTCAGCACCCACATTCCCCCTTCCCACACTGACCTGGACAAGCTGCTCGGTGTGTTGGTGAAGTTCCTCCAAGATGGGAAGGGTCTGCTCGGGAAGACAGTGCTCGAGGATCCTCTGGATCACACGACAGCCGTACGGATGTGTAGACAACGCAAAAACCTGCGTTCAACAAAGACAGGCAAGCACAGGCAGCAACACATCCGTTAGTCTCTGCGAATCGAGAAACCTTTCGGAATTCAGTGAACACACGGGGGTTTTTTCCGGGCACGGGAGGTAACGCCACCTTGCAGCACGGCGGCTCCAGACAGCATAAACTGGAAACATCCGTTCCCCACTGCCACAGGACTCACTGGGTGAGCGCGGGCACGGCACAGCCCTCCCTGTGCTTCAGCTTCCCCGTTCGTGAGACAGGAAAACGAACGGCAAAGCCTCTCGATTAATAAAAAGAACAGTGGGACAGCCAGGCATTATTAGAAGCTGTGTTAAAGCACTGATCCAGCAGAATAAATCCGGCGTGCTGAGTGCCAGCTAGGTATTTTAAGCTGTGTAAGAAATGGTATGAACCAGGTTAAAAACGCTCAGCAAAAGGATTTTCCTCAACTATTTGGATTTGTTTAAAAGTCTTAAACCGCACTTAGGAGAAGTGACAACAAAGAACCTTCTTTCTCGTTTCTAATGGATTACCAAATCTGCTGGTAAGAACATGACACATTTTATTACTGCTGCGCAGTCTTCTGTCTGCAGCACAAAGTCCTATTTGGCCGCTTAGAATTAACTAAAGTAGCAAATCCAAGCACTGATGTTAAATTGACAGTCTACAGATTTTTAATAACTATTGAGTAAACCGTGCAGGAAAACAGGACTTGAAGTGCAATTCACTGCAGAAAAAAATAGTCTTGAGGTGATAAGTTTAATCTTTCATATGAAAGTTCAGCTGAAACTGGAGACAGCTGGTCAAAGCAACATCGGTGCCATCAACCAAGTTCCCAGAGGTATTTCTGCCTTCCCTGACTCCCTACTGGAAGGTCCAAAGCTAAACTGGAACCGGCAAATCTGCTGAGCAAGTTTCCAGCTAGAATCCTGCTTGTTTTGACACAGCCGAGCAAGTCCCCACGTTCACAGCTGTTCCAGGAGCAGCCAAACTAATAAAGCCCGGTTCCTGCTATGATAACCCCGGGCTATCCTCGCATCCCTGCGGCAAAACCCTCAATACTTCAAAGTCTCCCTCCAAAGCCAATTAAGTTGAAGTTGGAAACGCCCAAACCAGCGCTTTTGTAATGGAAGACAAGCTGACTACAGGCAGAATAAAGCCAGCTACACAATTAATATGCAGGACATCAATTCAGGAGAGGATGCCAAGAAAAAAACTGGGAGAGCGAAGCACAAGTAACTGCCCTTTTCTAGATGAAACTCATGTCTTTCCCCTGGTCCGAGACCCTTGGGCAACAGCAGTGCTCTAAGCCGTCCTCACAGAGAGGAGCATAATAAAAATTTACTATATCTGACACAAAACTCTGCTCATCACTTTTACTATGAAGATGGATTAATCACAGCGTCCCAGACTGGTGAGGGCTGGAAGGGCCCTCTGGAGCTCCCCCATTCCCCCCCCCGCCAGAGCAGGGGCACCTCCAGCAGTGGCACAGGACGGCGTCCAGGCGGGTTTGGGATGGCTCCAGAGGGGGAGACTCCCCCACCTCTCTGGGCAGCCTGTGCCACTGCTCTGCCGCCCTCACAGCAGAGAAGGCCCTCCTCAGGTGGAGATGGAACTGCCCATGGTCACCTTTGTGCCCGTTCCCTCTCGTCCTGTCACTGGGCAATGACACTTGTTTTCCCCTCCATCAGTCAAAAAATATTTGATGTTCCAGGAAAACAGATTTTTGCAAGGATGCTTTGCTGATATACCTGCCCAAAAATGATACCAGAGACACGACCAGAGAGGTTCCAGGCTCTCTAATGTTGCTGCAGAAACCTGTCAACTGACACTTGCTGAAATTCAATATTAAAAATATTTGCACGAGTTACAGCCACTATCATGATGTTCAAAACAACATGTGAGAATACAAAGAATGAGTATCAGTTTCTTGGTTAAGGACTTACCTGTCCCTTAAACGCATCAATGATAAACTGCAGGGACTGAGGCTGCACACACTCAATACACTTCTGCACCACATGATTACCGTTCTGGTCTTTCACACACTTCAGGACGTGGCCATCCAACTCCCGTACCATCTCATTCTATTAGGAGGAGAGAAAGACAAACAGAAAGCACCACCAGGATTCACGGCTGATAAATGCCAAGTTTTCCCTGTGAAACATGGCAAGGAATAGGAAAGGTATGAAGGATGCACTGATGTACTTCAAACTGGAAGTTTTCCAGCGGCCAAGCGCTGAGATGAAGCCTGCGGTGCCACAGAAACCACCGAGAAAAATACTGTAACAAAACGAAGATGAAGCCCTTGTTCCACTAAACATGAGTTAAGTATCCAAATTTAAGAAATTTTACTGATACGCAACTTTACCGTGCATCCCCCATTCCCTCCTCTGCTCCCCTGAAAGGGAAAGACATCTGAAATGCCCAAACTTCACAAACTTTTCGGGTATCAGCTTCACATGTCACTAAAGTGGGGTCAGCGCTGGGATAAGAACTTGCTGGCATTTTACAAGGCAAGGTAATATCGCATGATAATTAAGGAAGCCAAGAAGATAAGGTTTAGATACGGCCAAAGTAACAGACATGCAGGCTAAACGATTCACAATCGGAAAACAGAGAATGACAGTTTTTGGGAATTTAATGACACTGCAAAACTGGACATGATCAGTTTTGCGAAGGATAGGAAACCAGGCATTTCAGGAGTCCAGTGTGCTCAGGAATACCACTCTGGAAAGCGAGAATTAGTAAATCTCAGACCAGAAGTGACGGAGTTTGCGCTACCACCCACCACCCCGCTGAGACGCACGTCAGCAGCGAAAGGGAACGTGCATTCCCAATGTCTGCCTCAGTTTTTTTAATTTAATATAATCTACATCGAGATTCTTGCATTATGATTCCCAACACCTTTATTAGCTAGCTCGCCTAGCGTATTTTTCATCTTAATTCATTGTTCATAAAGCCCTAGAGGAATTCCTTTATTAATGAGCTCCGAGTGGGACTCTGGCTATCATCCACATCTCCGCGATGCCAGGCCCGGCTCGCGAGGAACCGGGAACACCTCACTCCGCAGGAAAGCAGAATATTGACCCACATATCAAAGCAGCGATATCTCAACGAATATTAAAGGCCAAACTCTGGCACTGCTTCCTTTAAGGGATTTAAAAATATTCTTACTTCACTATCATTCTCAGTTTCCACCACACACACAGCCTGATTTCAGGGAACTAACCGAGAACCAACACCGTTACCAGTTAAGTGGGAACAAGGAGGGGACAACGAGACCCAAGAACGGTGTCACAAACTTATCATGCACATAAAACGTAACAAACGTGCCGTAAACCAAACCAAAAGAACACCAGCCACAAGAGGAACAGAAGGTCGCAGTTCAGGTCACCAAACGGCAAGGAACGTTCAACATCAAGAAGAAAGTTAAAATTGAAACTTACAATTACCTGCTGGTCTGGGGGAATAAACTCCAGGGCCTTCTGGATCACCCTACAGCCGTACATCTGCAGAGCCAGCGACAGAACGTGTCCACGGATACGTTCCGCCAAGGCCAACTTCTGTTCCAGGCTGCCAAACTGGGAAGATGAAAAACCGATCACTACAAAGCACAAAACCCCTCGCGCGGTCCAGCGGCACGGCAGCGCTCCCCCCGCCGACGCGTTCAACAGCAAACACCGTGCTTGCTGAAAAGAAAGAAACCACCCACCGCACCTCAATGGATGTGAACGGGCACAAGCGAGACGGCTGTTCTGTGTCTGCCAGACGTGCCTGACACGTGTGAAAGGAACTCCAAAGGTGCCGGAGCCAGCGGGGTGACGTGTGCCTGTTCGCTAACCCGCGACAGGCTGGCTATAGAATTACTGGATAACAGAACCACCACGGCTCGTTGGGAAGGAACAGACTAGTTTCAAGGAGACAGGTGTCCACCCAACCTCCTGGCATGAAAACACAACGCTTTCTTCCAGCGGATGCTGTTCACTGGTGAAGTTTCTCTTTTGTTCCTCACTACATGAGTACTGACAGCTCAGCACAGCATCCTCCAGAAGTCTCGTTGGACCTACACCTCCTGGATACGTCACCATTTACTCCTACACCTTTTGCATCTCAAAACGTTACTTTTCAGATGCATCTTTAGGAGTCCCACACCTCAGTCACCCCAACAGGAATGATGCAACCGCCTGTGGGGAGGAGATGACATCAGTGTTGACCGATATCCACTGTTTTAGCCAAAAAGCGGGGTTTCTATGAGCTTGTCCAACACCTCGGGACAGCAGGCAGCCCAGTAAGACGTGCAGGGGAATGCAGACTTACTTCAAAAAACTTCTGGATGACGTAGTTTCCAAATACATCGACCATCAACTGATAAGCTGCCTGGAGGATCTCGTTGAACACAAGCTGACGTTCTGCTGGGGTAGCACGCTCCAGTTTCAGCTGAATAAACCTGAAACATAGGGCTGGTGTGATGCCACTGGCACGGACGCCCTCACCGCATTTGTTAATGCAAATCCATTCAAAAGCCTCATACACTGAGCTCTTGCAAAACATAAATCTTTAAAACACAGTTGCCTTTTCCAGCAATCTGCAACATTGGGTGGTCGCAGTCATGAGGCCCACGGCCACACATCATTGTCAGTACCCCAAAAATCTCATTCCAAGCAAAGCAGATCTCCACAGAATAATATAGCAAGGTCTTGCGTCCAGGCGGCTCTTTAAAATGAGTCGAGCTACGCCAGCGGGACTAGCGAGCGAATCACCAGGCAAGCACGTGCCTCGTTAGAGGAGAAACTCCTGCTATCAGCGTTTGCACCCCAACAGGCTTTGAAAAGAAGGGTCAGAGCGCTATACTACTTGGCTTTTTGCACCTTCTTTCCCCTGTTCTGCCTCTCTGCTTCAAGCTGCCCAGCAGAAAAGGATCTGGGGGTGTTGGTGGACGGCCGGCTGGATATGAGCCAGCAGTGTGCCCAGGTGGCCAACGGCATCCTGGCCTGTGTCAGCCACTGTGGGGCCAGCAGGACCAGGGCAGTGACTGTCCCCCTGTCCTCGGCACTGGTGAGGCCCCACCTCGAGGGCTGTGTTCGGTTTTGGGCCCCTCACCACAAGAAGGACACTGAGGGGCCGGAGCGTGTCCAGAGAAGGGGAATGGAGCGGGTGAGGGGTCTGGAGCACACGTCTGATGGGGAGCGGCTGAGGGCCCTGGGGGTGTTCAGCCCGGAGAAGAGGAGGCTGAGGGGAGACCTTCTCGCTCTCGACAGCGCCCTGAAAGGAGGGGGTAGGGAGGGGGGGTCGGGCTCTGCTCCCCAGGAACAAGAGGACAAGAGGAGATGGCCTCAAGTTGCGCCAGGGGAGGTTTAAGATGGATATTGGGAAAAATGTCTTCACCAAAAGGGTTATCAACCACTGGGACAGGCTGCCCAGGGCAGTGGTGGAGTCGCCATCCCCAGAGGGATTCAAAAGCTGGGCAGATGTGGTGCTGAGGGCCATGGCTTAGTGGTGGGTTTGGCAGTGTTGGGTTGATGGTTGGACTTGATTTTAAAGGTCCCTTCCAACTGAGACGATTCTATAATTCTATGTGATGGAAATGGCAAAGTATGCTAACTCGAAGAGCGGCTGTGCCAAAAGCTCGCCATAGCGCGAGGTTCTTAATCCCACCTGGATCCATGCTGATCTTGGGAGAACTCCATGATGTGCCCAGCAATCTCCCTCAGCTGTAAATTAGGGTACCGGTTATTGCGAAAGTCTTCGAGCAGCCTGCTGCGGCCAGAGGGCATAA
>NW_009650249.1:2184578-2187587 GCF_000708025.1 Charadrius vociferus | reverse complement strand
GGCGTACGGCTGGGGCTGAAGAGGCTGGAGGCACTGCTCGCGCTGCGGTACTTGGCTTCAGCTCCGGGAGCAGCAGAGATGTAACGGCCACTCCCGTTTGTGAGCCCTCCTGCAAGTCAGGAAAACAAGGGTATTGCACAAGATGAAATAAAGCGGCCGAGGGACTCATTCCCAACCCGTGTATGCCATTTTACTCCTAATTACTCCTTCCCCCCCCCTCCTCGAGATGGGTTTCTGACACGGTTCAGCTAAGAAGTGTTCTCAACTAAGCTAAATGAACTGCCCCCAAATTATTTCGGTGGGGATGTGTTCGAGCACCGTTCCTTAGCACAGCACTGTCGTCTGAAGTTAGGAACAGCTATAAACTTCAGCAAAGAACAGACTGTAACAACTTCTGTTCCTCACTCTGTCTCAAAACTGTTTAAAACACAAATTGTCAATCCCACACCGCTTGCTAACTTACTGCTTCTAATTACCTTATCCTCCATCCTTAGGTTTTTTTCACCTATCCTGCTGTCGTGCGAAGGACCGATTTAAAAGAAACACAGTGGGAGTGGGCCAGAATTACGACAAAATTAGGTAAGAAAAAGGCAGCGAGAAGGAAGTATAAAAATCTTTGATATAAACCCCCAAATCACTATTAAATACAGGTAAATAACAATACATCAGAAATGATAACTATACACTTTCAAAAAACCACTGTGCTTTCACAAATTCATTAACGATTTTCATCCGCATTAAGACAGCCGGAGTCACCCAGTAACAGGTAACGATTCATCGTACAGATAACAAACCGCAGGCGTCGACAGCGACCAACTGAAACCTTCAAAGGCTGTTTCCTTGCCCGTAATTTTTCGAAATTCGCTTCAGAGCTATGGCAGAGGACTCTTCCCTTTCTCGCAGGGCTCGGGATCCCTCTGCTGGTCAAAGACCGCAAGATGCCTTGAGCGAGTACGGTTTTTCCTGGGTGGGACAAAGTCCTCCCAAGAAAAATGTTCTTATCGCATGGGAAGCTGCCACCTGAAAGGAGAGGCAGCGAGGGCAAACCACCTGGAAAAAAATAAAAGCTCCAAGAAGTCCTTGCAAAGGAGGGAAGATCTTCAAGGCAAACATCGGTAGGGCTGTCCGCAAAGAGAACAGACCTTCTCCCGGCAGCCGGAATGAAAATATTAAATAAAATAAAGAAAAAAAAGAGCTGAGTGAACTGCGCTCCTCTGCCATCAACGCCCGAAGGAAGCTCCTGCACAGGAAACGCTGTCTGAGAAAGAAGTATCTGATAATGGCCTAATTAAGGTTCCCCTGTCTCCGAGCTGGGCAAACGTGTTCGAACTTCTCCAGAGCCGGTGCCAAACCTTGAGAAAAACAAGACTTGAGAGCTTCTTGTTCACATCTCTTTCTTAGACTGCCTTGCCAGTGGTGTGGCCATCATCTTCTCTATCTACCCCATGGCCTAATTGAGCGAGAACTCCGAAAAGAGACCAAGTGATATTCCTTACAGCTGGAAGGACCAGGATATTCAAGGGAACAGTAAATCACCTCTCAGGCAAAGGAAACCCAACAGCGACAGGCTGAGCAACGGCGTGCCGACGTGCTCCATGGCCTTGGAAGAGCTCAGAATTACCACTTGTTTTTTGAAAGCCCGGAGCAAGTAAGAGTCATAGCACCAACGCGCTGGAGTGGAAAACTAGTTCCTGACCATCTGCAAAGGGCTGTAAGAGGAAAGGGTTTAGCGCTCACCCCGTTATCACCTTTGCCTTATCTCTTAGTTAAGAGGGAAAGCACAGTTCGTACAGAAAAAGCCTTCTCTGTCAGAGGTTTTCTGAGAAAAACCTTCTCAGCTTTTTGGAGATTCAAAATAAACCACAAATGACTCCAGTTTTCTACCCCTCTCTTTTTCTTCAGACGGAGAAGCTGACTGCAGGTCTCTCCGTGATGTTCAACGTCATACTGGGAATTTAGAGACCGCGTGGGGGACAGTTTTCCTAAAACAAGCGAGCGCTTCTGAAACCCACCTGGTGACCACCAAAGGCCAGAAACCTTGGAGCACCTCAGGCTCCTTTATGCCAACCCGTGGCTGGGAATAGAGTGACTTTGCCAGATCCCAAATTTCTATGGGATCTTACCAATAACTACAACGAAACAGGTCCTTGTTCAAGAGAAGGACACGAGGCCGGAAGCTCCTGATGCTTTTAGGGACACCGGATTAAAGGGAAGGGGCAAAAATCCCAAAGAAGGGACACGACTCCTGCAAGATGTTGGCCCTGATAGATTCTCCTGCGTCCTCAGGCAGGACAAACTTCAGACTTCAACGTGGGGGTCTGCAAACCGTACGCGGCCATCCTATCGCGCGAACACCATGCCGCCCACGCAACGTGCTCCGCATCCCCGAACGACAGCAACCCAGGGCTGGATTCAGTCCGCGGAGGTTGTACAGAAGCGACAGCCGCGGTGCGGTTCTGTCTCTGAACGTAGCGACCATATTTTCTCAAAAGTGGCTGGAATAGGTCAGGAAAAATCTGTATCTAGGGAGGACAAAGTACACAGGCTCTTTATCCTGGGGCCTCCGAGGCAGACACGTTGCCCAGACTCACGCCGCGTTTCCCATTTTGAACTGGTAAGTCATCTTCTCAGTGGTTGCTGGGACACCTGAGACAGATTAACCTGAAAGAATTCCTGATTTCAGGGGGTAAAAAAAAAAAGACAATGAAAGGATGAGTCAAAAAAAAAAAAAACCACCAGGGAAGAAACACGAAGGCGGCTGCCTGAAAACAAAGCGCTTCTTCAGCAAGCTGCCGGGGGACTTTCACAGGGCGCTCCAATTGCTCCGCAACGCCGGAGCTCCGGCAGGAGAACGACCAGAACAACGGGGGGGGAAAGGAAGACGAGAAGATGACAGGCGGCGAAGACATCCCCGCTGCTCTGCCCTACGCAGGGCTCAGCTCGGGAGGGGCCACACAGCGCCCGCACAGCCCCGGGGACCCCCCCAGCCCCGGGGACCCCCCCCCACAG
>NW_009650249.1:2174082-2183919 GCF_000708025.1 Charadrius vociferus | reverse complement strand
TCCCCCCTCCAGCAGCCCAGGGCTGGGGTCTGCCACCACCCGCCCAGGGAGACACGGCCCTACAGCCCACCCAGTCGGTCACAGCTAACTGGTTCGCAACTCCCCGGCCAGTTCTCCCCCCCAAATCTCTAATAAATTAAACTCCCGCAGGCGTGTGTCGGGTTCCTCCCACCAATCCTGCCTTTTCAGTTACAGGCTGCTGACAGCATGGGGCAGCTCTCTCCCAAACCGCTCCTAATGAATTCAAATAATTACTTATCCATGGCAAATCCTGATCCCCCATTCCGAACTGGGAAAACCCACAGCCGGACACGTTCAGCCCCAGGCCACAGCGTGGCGTTTCTATCAAGACCACACTACACACAGACACACACACACACACAGACACACACACAGACACACACACAGACACACACACAGACACACACACAGACACACACACAGACACACACACCCAAAAACTGCTTGTGGGACTATATGAACGGATGTGAAGTGTAACCTGGGCAAAATGAAATTTTATAACTTAAAAAAACCCCAAACCAACATATTCAGTAATTTATAATTTTATAATTTTGGTCAATACTGGGGAAGAAAAGGGCCCCTGCTGCCTTCAGCACCCGAAAGTGTACATTCATTTACAGTTCCCTTGTCCTAGCTACGCATGGTTGTGGACACCTTCGAGTTTAACGCATGCATTTAGCTCAGCTCTCCTCCTGCAGGAGTTCTTGTCGTGAGAACCAGCTGCGCGGTTATTTCAGCTACACGCGATTGCCCAGACATTTCACAAGGTCACTTCACAACACCAGAAAAAACCCTCGCTTGAGAAACACACACCATTTTTCACAGCTATGAGCTTTCCGCAAGCCAGGGGAGCCGGAGCTGCATTCTCTGCACACACCACCAACCCAACAAACGATCCACGTGCGCATCCGTGAGACGCCACAAAGTCAAACCCACAGCTCACACGGCGTTCAAGCCGAGATTTGCCGGTTGCACGGCAGATTTAATGCCAACTTCTTACGTCACCGTGTAACCCTGAAATCAAAGTTACTTGCGGTGACTCCCCCAGGTCGTCTCCCCCCACGGAACACAGCGGCAGGACGTGGTGCGAAACCCGACTGCTCTAATTTCCCTTTTCGCAAACACCACTTCGGAGTGTTCCCACCCGACTTTTCATTTTTAGCTATTTAGAAATACCCCTCATCCTCTTGATCACAAACTACTTCTGATATCACTCCCAAATAGAAAAGGAGTCAGCCTCAATCTTCTTCTAAGGCAAAACAATGTCTGTGCTGTTTTTATAGGATTAAAACTTATTTTATAACCAAAGGAAAGGACAACTCCATTTCACGCTGCCTTCCGTTACGGGTGAAAGAGAAACTTAAAGAAATGAAATGACCTTTTACGGATTTCAAGGTGAAAACCGCCCAAATGCAGAGCTATTCTAGGTGAGACCTTTCTCGCAGCGTTACCCAGCACGAAGTCGGGCACCGAGGAAACCTGGCTGCGAGGAGAGGAGTATGTCGTCAAGACGGGAAGACCCACGTTAACCGCTCGGGGGCACAGCCCGTTTACGTAAACGGTAACTCCGCTGTCTCTCCAGAGTTTGTCCTCAAACGGATTAACCTCTCTTTTAAGATTCATTCTTTTGTTTGCCTGCAGGGGCTGCGGACTTTTTCTACTGCCAGATTTGGAATCTGGTTAGTCTTCAGCGTTAATTTATTGTAGCCATTTAACTGTCAGCTTAAGGACTGTACAGCTGCATAAATAAAGGTAAAACCCCGTCCGATTCTATTAAAGCTCTGAACAAGGGAAGATGGTAAATCTAAACTTGATCTTGAAAAATCATATTTATTACTATTCCATGCTAACCTTTAGCTAGAATCAAATGTATCACACATGCATGCAATAAATATGATAAATATAGTATTTGATGAGTGTGTATATGCATGGAGAACTGCTCCGATAACCAAAAGTTTTGTTAAATCCAGGCAGATACGCGACAGAACCAAAGCAAAGTGATTTTTTGAGCTAGTACTAAGTTATCTGGGCAGAAGCAACGAATAACCCACCTCGTTTGTTTACGAGGCCTGGAATGAACACTTCAGGAAGTTCAGATGAGCACTGCTTTATTATTTAATATTTGCTTTATTTATTTTAAATATTTACTTTCTTATCTGTAAGAGCTTCGGGCCAACTAGAAGCTTTTCCAGAAGATGCAGCTTGCATAAAGTAACGGATCTTATCAAAATTAAGAAAGCCTCTCCCGTGCACTAATGCGCTTTCGATAAGGCCACACTGATGGGACAGTTTCAAAAACAAACTCAGAAAAACCTCAGCTAAAAGCTGAGCACCGCTCCAGATAACACCGCGTATTTTGGTTAAAGGGAGAAACTGTAATGTAAGCTCAGTAAGTTATTACTGAAAACATAACGGGTATTTTAAGAACATTTGACAAGTTTAAGGATCAGCCCTCCATATCTATTTCGCTCAAGGATAACAAACGATTGGTGCCGTTACTGAGATCTGTGCGAGAAACCAGTTAGTTTTCCAAACACTTGGAAATGTTATCCTTAATTTTGAGAGGAGGAAACAAGGAGGCACTACCGAAACCTTCCCGTTCAGCAGCTGGACTACTGCGAGAGGCAAACACGCAACGCGGGCGCTACAGCTCCCACTTCGGCGCTTCACCTACTTCGCCTGCGAACGCGGGGACCTGCCGCAGCGGGTATCTCACCTCCCCGCAGCCAGGCGACCGCGTCCCTGCGCCGAGGGAGAGCGGAGCAGTGAGGGGCGGTGCTGTGACAGCGGCACCGCGGCTCTTACCCAGGTTTAAACTTGAAGATGATCCATGTGAAGATAAGGAAGGCGGCGGAGTCTGAGAGTGGCCAGGTCCTTGGCTGGGCAGAGGCATTCCCACAGGTCCAGGAGAGGAGGAAAACCCAAGGCCATTATAAAAACTGTGTCCTATAGGTGTCAAACTGCTGGATGTCCTCTTGTACAGGTCGCTGCTCCCCGTAAGGGAGTCTCGGCGGGAGCCGCTGCCCGTGTTGGAGTTCGCAACTGAAAAGAGCAAGAGAGTAAAATTGCGTCATGTCAACACGCTGCCGAGACAAGTGGATAGCTGGAGAGCCGGTACGACGGCACCATTCACAACTTCATTGCACCCGGCTGTTGTTTTCCTAAGGTTGTTGCATATGCCCAAATGAAATGCATTAATTAAAACCACAATAATGATCAAGCCGATCTCCTTGATTTAAAAAATTGGCTGGAATCCTGTCTTTGCATTTATAGTTGTGTAGTTTTTGTACCGACAGAACACATCGAGAAATACAGCTCCAAAAATCGACAAGTAGAAAGATCACGAAGATAAAAATCTACTTAAAGGAGGTGACAGAAGGAAACGAGAGCGACCAGGTTGGCTTTCGGGCACAAACACTTCACGTTTCACTTCTGAACCGTCAGAAGGAGGTTTGTATACTTCAAAGCTCTTTTCCCTTAAGCATATCGCTTAGTTTAACAGAAGATATGAGATCGCCCTCCAAGCATTGCCTAGTGTTTATTTTTCAGCCATTAGAGCTAAAACAAATCCAACGTGAGATTTTATCTATTCATGTTTACTTAAGAGCATGTACAGCATCGTGTACATTTACTGGAAATCCTTGTGCTCACCTTTCATTATATTAGAGAACAGCTTCTGTTTGCACCCAGCTTTATTGAGATGGAAATCAATTCAATTAAACACGTAAACCCAACCTTGTTTTGAAGAGCTGTCCTGAGAGTCAAATACAAACTCTTTAAATGCACTGTCAACTTGAGGGGGGAAAAGAAAATAAATCAATTTTGCATTAAAATCTTGTTTAATAAATAGTGCAACTGTTAACTGTAATGAACTAATCATTTTTCATGACTGCACACAAGTTCTAGAAGCAACAGCCTCACATTTTTATTCATTGATTGAGGCAAAACAAGTTTGTGCATCTTGGCATTGAGCAAACTAGTAATTGAATTGAATTAGTTAAATAAACTGAAGTGAAAGAAGCCAACGCTGTGTCTACCTGAATCCAAGCCGGTTCAAATCCTCAGGCTGGGTTTGAGAAAAATATTTAGGATAACTTTGATTTAAAACTACGATTTGATGCAGCGAGCGCATGTCCCTCATTTTTTTTTTTTTTCCTGATGGAGCAGGTTCAAAAGGCATGTTTTAACTTGCCCTTCACACTGATGAAAGCAGGAAAGCTCAGGACATAATTACTACCTCGGTGACTAAGCGGTAATTAAAACAATTGTTCTACTTGAAAAAAACCAAATCTAAGGAAAATAAAACCAAACCAAAACAAAACCCAACCCACAGCCATCTTTCTGGTTTGGTTTTATTCTGGAAAAAAAATCTTTGTCTCCAACTGCCTAACAAATAAATCAAAGCAAACCATATATGTAACACTTCTTATAACCACAATAAGTGACTCTTTTTGGCGTACAATAGAAACGATTCCCAGGATGAAGCACGGAAACCACCTCCAATCAGCTTTTTTTAAAATCACAAAATGTTACGTAGCTATTATTCTGAGGGTCAGAGGTAGCACTGGGCTGGACACCATGCTGGAGCCAGTTCCTGTTAGTCCGGTACCTCCACCGCGCACAGGCAGGGAAAGGCAGGGAAGCATAGAATCACCTAGGTTGGAAGGGACCTTTAAGATCAGGGAAATTCAAAGCTGTTAAAAAAACTGAATCTGTAGCAACAAGGGGACGACTGATAACGTGTATAACGAAACAAATCCATTACTTCGGTACTGCTAATAGATCATCCGCAAATAGAAGCTTCACCAGAAAGCGCTACAGATTTGGAAAGCCAAAGCAGTCCCCAAAGAAAAACTGGTATTTAACCTCAGAGGGATGAAGAGGAGGGCTTGGCAGCCGGGCGCCCCAGGGCTCCAGTGGCTCACATGCCCTCCAGCTGCATTTGGAGCTATCTGCTTCTCTCTTTTCCCCCCACCCCATGAAGAAGCCGCTGTTCTTACCTGCTGTCCCAAATCCTCCCAGCGCAGAGCCCAGCGTGGCACCGAGAGAGCTGCTGCTTCCGAATCCCAGGGAAGTGTTGGCAGGTTGGGCAGAGCCCTGAGAAAAGAGCGAGCTGCTCTGGGAATTGCTGCTGAGAGAGTTGTTGCCGTAAAAGGAGCTGGATGCCAGGTTGTTGGTGGGCTGCTGCTGGGGCTGGGGTTGGGGCTGCTGCGTTCCGAGAGGGCGAAATGGTCCGTTTGTCGTTCCTGCCAGGCCGCCCGCTGCACCGTTGGCCGAAGCTGCAGCCGCTGCAACCGCTGGAGAGAAAGTAATTGAAAGCATACGCTGAAAAAATCCATTTTCATAGCAGTTTGGGATGTTAAAACTTAGCAGGTTTCTTAAATTTACTTTTTTCTTTTTTTCTTTCCTCTCAGCATGAAACTCTCCCTTTTGCATCAAACTCTGTATCAACTCTTTGCTTTACATCCGAGCTCCACAAGTCTTGCGCAGAGCCGCTGAAACCCAGCAATGCCGAGTTATTAGTACTGCTGCTTGTGTTATTAGCGCTACACAGATCAAACACACCAAAACGTTCCCTTTCTCCTGAGATCTAAGATCCAAATCAATGCAGCCACACACTTAGCAACATCCAATTAAGAAACACGAGTTTCGAAACCAGAAAAATTGTCCTTTAGCGCACGAAACACAATCCTGCGGTGCTACAAACATCAAAACCAAGGACTTTTGTTTTTCAGCCAGTTCCAAAGTAAAAGAAAAAGCAAAATAAACAACAACTACAAGGAAACAATTAAAAGGCCCATTTCATAATCTGTTACTAACACTGGCAAAAGCTGCTTACACGCACGGATTCTGGCTGAAAAAAAAAACCCACAACCCTTTTAAAGCCTTGGACTCCCAAAGAACCCTAATAAAACCCAAACCAACTGATGGCAAAGGTCAGGCATGTACCGTTTTCTGCAAGGTGATCGTTTGGGCGTTCTACACCTTTTCTTACGTGGGAAACCAGATGCCAGCAGAGAAATTTAAATAACTGTCATGAAACTTTGCAAAATAAAGGAGCCCCTCTCCTATGAGGAGAAGCTGCGAGAGTTGGGGGGGTTCAGCCTGGAGAAGAGAAGGCGAAAAAGGGGAGAGCTCAGAGCCCCTTCCAGTGCCTAAAGGGGCTCCAGGAGAGCTGGGGGGGACTGGTGACATGGGCATGGAGTGATGGGACGAGGGGGGATGGCTTCAAACTGGAAGAGGGGAGATTGAGATGAGATATGAGGAATAAATATTTCCCTGTGCGGGTGGTGATCCCCTGGGGCAGGTTGCCCCGAGAAGCTGTGGCTGCCCCATCCCTGGAGGTGTTCAAGGCCAGGTTGGACGGGGCTTGGAGCAACCTGGGCTGGTGGGAGGTGTCCCTGCCCAGGGCAGGGGGGTGGAACGAGGGGGTCTTCAAGGTCCTTTCCAACCTAAACCATTCTATGATTCTATAATAACAAGACTTGATGTGACGCTGCCTCTCTTGGGCTGTTCTGGAGGCTCAGCCCACCGTGCGCACAGAGGATGTTCTCAACAACAATCCCCGGAGCGGATCTCAGCGAGGGCAAGGGTGTCATCATCGCCAGCAGAGCCCAGAGGGTTACAGGTCCACCCTCGGCCAGGGACGGAGCAGACTGTCACTTGACGGGCCTGGGACTCACCTGCTTGCGCGGCGGAGGAGCTGATGATGACCGGAGCGGGGGCCACCAGGCGGACGGGGGCGCCCAGCCCGTTCCTGGCCCCTGCGTTCACCACCAGAGCACCGGTTTGGTCATAGTAAGCAGCGGGAGCCAGCACCGGGTAACCTGGAAAGGCAAATTACAGGTGCACAGGTAAGGTAACAAGCAACGCAACACGCGGCAGAACAATCATCTTCAGATGAGTACAGTGCAATAAGATTTTTTAAAAGGAAAATCTGAATGGAAAAAGAAAAAGCAACAATAGCTGTGCTTCTCCTGAAGCTAAAAAAAAACCAAACACCAAACCACACTAAAAATCCACATTAACAGTCTACAACCCGATACTAGTAAGACTCTCAGGTAGAGAAGACTTTTTTTCCCCCCAAACCTACTATACTTGCATTGCCCTCTGTGTAAATTCAGTTATACAGATAAAAAAGTACATTTCTATACCTAAAAAAGGTCTATTTCGATGTCTAAAATCACCTATTTTCTGTATCTAAAAAGATCTATTTTCTATATCCAAAAGAGGCCTAAAAGCACTATTTCTTTTCCATTGTAAGTGCAACGTGTGGTGGGACTTTTAATGTACGTGACCACGCTGCACTGCCGACTCTCCCAGCGTACGCTGAAGCTGTTCAGTGTGCACACACACACACAAACAAGAGATGGAACTGAAAGTTATGTATTTTTGAAGGTATGTATCAGAAAGCCTTCTTTAATACCTAGAAATGAAACCTCTTAAATCAAATATGCTGGTAATACACGAAGCAACAGATTTTCAGTAGTATATCGCTATTTACGTTCCTCGCTATGTAATTCTACAGTGCGATAAAACTTTCAGGTAAAAAGCGAAGTGATTCTCCATGGTGGAGTCACGAAGAGAACGTTCCCCGTGAACATTTGCTTTGAAAATATAACCCCCCAAATCCCCAATAATGCAGATTCAGGGAATTCTGCAGATTGCTTGGAAACATGCGTGTTACAGTTCACTTTGTAACTTAACATAGCAATATTCTTCTTAAACCATAAAAAAACCCCTGTAACAAACGTGTGACCCTCCCAGCGAGGAGACCTGAAGTCGAAATAATCCTGTTCTCTTCCATTTGACCAGAGGGACATACTTGCACATTATTCAAAAAAATACTTAGCTTTCCCTTCGCCATTACAGTAATATTCTGTATAACTGAATGTCAAAAGCATTTGAAGCGCACGGCCTCACGGATCAGAGCTAACAGTCATACAGTAGCTCCTCTCTTGCAGAATTATAAATTACAGTGAAACCCTGCTTCCCTTTTTCTGTTTCCTTTTCTTGTTTTTAAGCCACTACTATTTGCCTGTGAGAAATTATGAGGGGGGAGTCCTTATCCTGTTAAAGTCAAGCACCTGGCAGGGATGGAGAGACAAGGCTAATGAACGGGACTAAGGTATCTCTGAGGTTTTAAAATAAGTATCACATAAGCTGGCATGATCCACAGAAAAATCGGAAAGCAGCTTCCAATAGGAAGCCATCAATTGTGTCGCTTGAGTGCGCAAGCAATTCATGCACCTGTACAGCAATACAGTTGATAACATTTGTTTTCATCTGTGGCACAGGGACCCAAACCCGGATTTAACCTAAATGCTGGGTAGGTAGCTTGGTTCACCTCTAACAGCCTCTTGGAAATGCTTTTGATAACCACAGATTAAACCCCAAAACCAATAAAACAAAATACTGCTGAATGCCAGGCAAAGGTGACACCCTACAGGGAGACAAGATATGATTTTCTTAGCTCTCCCTGGGCAGCGGAGAAGTCGCAGCTCCCTCGGAGCACCTACCTGGCATCCCCGCTGCCAGCCCTTGTCCAAAGGCCAGGGCAGAATTGACGGCTGCGGCAGCCACCAGCGGATCGGTCTGCTGTCCCTGCTGGTTCTGGTTTGGGGTCAAAGGACGCTGACTGGCTCCTCCGCGTAGAACCTGGAGAAGACAGAGGAACATGGATGCGTTTATTTCGGGACCCAGGAGTAAGGCGGAATCACCAGATACCTGCAGGAGCATCAGCAGCAATCTAGTTGGAGCTGTTGTACCACCAGTGCGTGACAACCCCTCCCCTTCGCTCAGGACAGAGCTGCCTCTGCCACAAGCCTTCACGCTGCCACCATGGGTAAGACCCGATTTCAATACTACATCCCCTCCCAAGCTTACAGAGCGTGATCTGGAAGCGCTTCGTCATCTGACCTCTTCCATTTCTTGATCTACCTTCAATACTCATCCCTCATTAGAAGCGTTTGCAGCCATCTGCCCCGGCCTGGAGAACACCTGGTCCGTGCCACAGCAGCACTGCTGAAAACCCACTTGAGCAGAAACCTTAAAAAGCTCAATTTCGGAGCTGGAAGCTGATGACACGAGGTGACATGGGTTTTTCCAGCCCCCGTAGAAAACAGCGACCCAGTGACACCACACTTACTCATTGGAAATAATGACCAAAGATCACACACCGTCTTTTATATGTCGCTCTCGTGGTTTAAACACATGTTGCTCTCAAAAGGGAAGACAGCAAACTGACCTTTCCCGTAATCACCTGTGACAGCCTTTGGTTGCAAAAGCCTTTTACTCAAAGCAGTGATGCAAGAGCCTACACCCACGAGGGAGGTCAGCTTCTTAAAAACCCCATCCCTTGGTGCGCAGCATGTCTTGGTGCAAAAATAACATGGTGTGTGTCACAGAATCATGGAATGGTTTAGGTTGGAAGGGAACTTGAAGACCATCTCATTCCAACCCCCCTGCCCTGGGCAGGGACACCTCCCACCAGCCCAGGCTGCTCCAAGCCCCGTCCAACCTGGCCTTGAACACCTCCAGGGATGGGGCAGCCACAGCTTCTCGGGGCAACCTGCCCCAGGGGATCACCGCCCTCACAGGGAAACATTTTTTCCTAATGTTTAATCTAAACCTGCCCTCTTCCAGTTTAAAGCCATTCCCCCTCATCCCATCACTCCATGCCCTTGGAAAAAGTCCCTCCCCAGCTCTCCTGGAGCCCCTTTAGGCACTGGAAGGGGCTCTGAGCTCTCCCCTTTTTCGCCTTCTCTTCTCCAGGCTGACCCCCCCCAACTCTCCCAGCCTGTCCTCCCAGCAGAG
>NW_009650249.1:2156802-2173898 GCF_000708025.1 Charadrius vociferus | reverse complement strand
GCCTGGAGTTGTGCTTGGGATCGCCCCGACCCAGCTGTAGCTGCCCTTGGCCTGGTTGAGGGTCATGAGGTTGGGGTGGGCCCTCCTCTCCAGCCTGCCCAGGAGAGGTCACCCGATAAAGTTATTAAAAGGAAAAAATGACTTTGCACGCTGAGAGACTGGGAGAGGATACCAAAGGAAACCACTTTAGACATGCCCCCCGCCGGCACCCGCCGCGGCTGTCAAAGCCTGAGCGTCACCTCCTCGGCCGAGGGAGTCTCGCGAGCTGGAGCTGCCTGGTGAGCGCGCCCCGCGCAAGGGCGCCCTACGGGATAGATGCGATGGATGGCAGGCTGCAGGAAGGGAAATGTCGGCGTTTTTTTATAAATATGCTATTAAGATGTCTTCAGCATCACAAATCAACTGCCCCTAATCGTCGCTCTCGCTTTGCGAAACGTTTGCCTCAGCACTTCTTCGAAAAATTTCATCCAAAAAAAAAAACCATAAAATGCACACTGTATCCTCTTACGGGTGAAGGTTTGCGTTAAAAACACCACCCGCGATCCCTGCTCATGCCTGCTCCACCGCTATAAAAGTAATGAAAAATATCATAGAGGCTACAGATGATTGATAATTTTTATTTTAACAGCCTAAGCCTTTGCAGAAGCGCTCTAAGCACACACCTTCCTTACGGGGAAAGGCTCCCAGCCCGAATGCCAAAGAGCAATCCTGCTTTAGCAGGGAGCAGGACTAGACGATCCTTAGAGGTCCCTTCCAACTCTGAAAATTCCGTGATTCCGTGATTCCGTAAGTGGCTTTAACGCTCTCTTAAAGCCATTGCAGCCGTGCGGCGCACGGGTACGTGTACACTGCGCGACACCCTCTGTCCGCGACCTGCCCCGCGGGGAGGGTTGATGATTAACTTTGTCAGGAGCAAAGTGCTCTCCTCCCGATCGCTGCTCCAGATTCGCCGGTGTGAAAACTCACCGCTTTTATCATCTGAAAAGGCTTTAGAATACCACCAAACACTGTTGTTTTGCTTTGGTTTTCAAAGCAGAAGCTAATAAATTCAGCTGCCCATTGCTATCTTCTACAATCGCTCTCTCAAACACACGAGGACCAGAAAGGGTTTGTGTTACTACGAAAAAGGAGCCACCTCGCTTTTCGGTAGGATAACGAACCCCTTTTGCCTCCCAGCAGGCAGTACCATGGGACAGAGCCCGATAAAACCGTATAAAGCCAATGTCAGGTGAGAACCAGCGCTTAACCAAACACGACAGAGAGTAGCTGGGGCTGTGCCGGAGCGCCGGTCAGGTAAGAGGAGCCCGAGGCCGCCTCCTGACAGCCATCCTATGGCCCCGCGGAGCTCTGAAGTCTGAAAGTTTGGAATATTTTTTTAAAAAAACCCCACTGATTTAAATAGCAAGCTAACAACTGCGCTCCCATACAACTCCGTAAAACATTTAAGATGGTTTTTCGTTATCGTAAAGGAAGAAAGTCATTGTTCCTATTAATTCTCGTACCAGTCTCCCAGTTTGCACCTTCTGCTCCTGTAGTTGCTAGATTCGCGTTTGTGTCATCTGCATCAGAGGTACAACCATGATAGAACACCAGAACTTTAAAATGCTTATTTTACCTAACTGAAATTAGGAAAATCAACCTAGTCAAATTCCAAGTATAGGGAAAAAAAAACCACAAAACATACCCCCCCCCCCCCAAACCTGAATAAGAAATGCCAGTGATTCATCACAAAGATGCATAACAATTTTCAACAGAAGAAAAAGCACAGGCTATCTAATCCAATACGCTGTCACCGCCAAGGGATTAAGAGAGAAGAGGTGGGTGGTGCAAACCCCAACCAGCACACACCATTTACAAAACACGTAAGGAAAAAGTTCCCCTTATCAGCTCCCAGTGTGACCTCTTCATTGTTTGGGTTTGGTTTTTTGTTTTTTTTTTTAAAAATACCATTATAACAACAGATACCGGTCTCAATATTCGCTTCTAACACACTTAAAGGATTAACAGTAGATCATATGAAAAATCTTCACCAATTTCATTAATTTTGTCCTTTTAGGTGTCAAATTCTTTGAAGTTTTGTGCAGACTAAAGCAAAACAGCCGCACAGTTTGCCTTATAAAAATAGCAAATTCAGTGTTTTCTTTTCGCTCTCGTCTTTAAGTCCTCACACGGACACCAAACCAACTCACCCGGCTGTTATTTCGACCCTTTTAAAGCTAATCCTCATCAAAAGAAGCATCCTAGCCTAGCCAGCGCCCTGAAGATAAGAACTCGCTTATTGACATTGAGTATTTGACACACATTTTCGTCGTCTCCATGGCCTTCCAGTCGCAGTGATGGGCACAAAACCAGAACGCAAGATGATGATTTCCACGCCAACGGCACGTGTTTGCTACTGTGTCACTCAGCAGTGTTCGCACACTGATGAGATTATTTGTTTTCCAAAGCATTAACACGCAATAATTCACCACCCCAAATGTACAGGCGCTATCCCCCACGCGCGTGACGTATAAACGACATAACAGAAAGTATAGTATAGTTTGTTTTTTTTTTTTAAGAGAGGTCAAAGGCTCTTCTCAGTTACAATTGAGTGTCGGGGGCGGTCATTGAAAAAAAAAAAAAAAAAAGAAAAATATAATCAGGGATTCTTCACAGCTGCTGTGTTGCCCGTAAAGGACTCGCGGTGGGAAGCATCCCAGCCCTTACCTGTTGCTGGCCCTGCTGGGTTTGCTGAGTGGTCTGCTGATTTGCCGAATTAGTCGCGGCGGCAGCGGCGGCGGCTTGCTGCTGGAAGAGACTGGCAGGATACACTCCCCAGGGCGTAACTCCATAGTACTGGTGAGGAACAACCGCCGGACCTGCGATGCGAAGGGAATGAGTGAGCTTCTGTAGCCTAAAGAGAGCTGCACTGCAAACCGCCACCAAAAATACCTGCTCCTCAGATTCGGTTTAACAAATCCTATTTCAGGGTGATCTGCTTGAAATCCTTTGCAAACACAGAGGGATTCTGCCATTTGTATTATTCCTTTTTAAAAAGCTTAGAAGCCAGACCTGAAATTTCATCTTTACTTGCTTTTACCTTGTTGGGCGAGGTCAAATTCTGCCACCAGCGATCCCGTTGAAATTCTATGGTTTTGCTGTTGTGCCCTAATTTTACAGTGAACGACCAAAACTTTAACCCAAAGAGCAGGAAAACTTGTTTAAGCACAGATACACAAGTCTCTTCTAATCTCAGCTGACATTCACAGCTCAATAGCATCTATTATTTAGCTCCCCAATAATTTAAAAACCTCTTTGCATCTGGACAGCAGCAATTCTTGAGCGTTTAACATGTTTTTTCTAGCCGCTCAGTCCCATTTTGCCTTTGCAAACCACCATAAAAGAGGCACTGTGATCCTCTATCTTTCCACGTTCCCCCCTCCTCCAACTTAACAGGCTTTAAAAAAAAAAAAAAAAAAATCTTGGAGGGCACCAGAAAAAGCGTAAGTTTTGAAGATTCATTGTGTTTTATCAAGTCTCAGGACACCGCACACCTAATTTGGCGATAGCGGACCGGCGCCTGTATCCTTAAATAATTGCGGTTGGCCGAACGCCGAGGAAGCGGCGAGTTCTCTGCGCTGAACGGTGGAGTCCCTCCCACCAAATAACACGTATGCGGATTCAATAATATTTTTTAATATGTCTGTTCTATATCTTTTGGAAAGGTCAGCAGAAAAGGAGAAGTATTTCCTTCGCTTTTCAAATACATCACCTATCCCGCGGGTTCCCTCCCCACCGCAGCTGCAGCTCGCGGCACCCGACTGCTTAAGGCAGAGCGCCGCAGTCGTTATTTGACGCTGTTGAATAAACAAGACTTTAGTGAATTTGAACCGCACGCTTGTTCTTATATGGAGGAAAAAGAGCTGCTATTTTAAGAGAGACGGTTAGCATTTGAGTTCTAACCAAGTCATTTCAGTATTGCGGCTGACGGGAAGACCCTGCAAGGAGAACAAGTGTAACGCCCCGAAAGACTATAAGCGTTTGCCCCAAGAGACTTAAAAGCTTTTCCCCCCAAACCGAGGGATGACAGTAAAAAGGGAGATGCAAAAAGCCACCGCTGCGTGTAAGCAGTATGACGGAGTGGGGACAAACCCAGGAAGTTCTTTTTTTCTTTTGGTTTTGGTTTTTTTTTTTTTTTGTACAGTAACACATCTTTGGCTGAACTGAACCACTACCCCAATGCAAAAGCGAGCCACCGCGCCCCGGTGGGGATCTCAGCCCGGAGCGGCCACGGCTCCCGCACGCAACACCACCGACGGGGGGGATTCAGCAGCGCTCCCCGATAGTCATCTCATATCTAATGTCAAATATTAAATTCATATTCCAAAAGTGTAACCATTACTCTATTATTTTCAACCACTCTCTATTTTCAACCACTGTACTTTCCCCAAATTTAGGGGTTTGCAGCATCACTCGCACACATGCCCAGCTGTGTGCGCAGCAGGAGATGGGACGAGCAGCCCGCTGTCTACCGCCAGGCGCTGCGGCACCACGCGCCCCACAGTCGGATTTGTCTCTCGCCCTAAAGCTCTGCCACGAGATCCACCCTCGCTGGATTTACTGCGTGCCGTCAGTCGAGAAGGTGACTTCTCTGGCGTACTCAAGAGTTGTCTTGGAGCAGCAACCACTTGTTTCTTACCTTCCAACCTGGGAATTCACGAACAGCGGCAGCTAAAATTAAATAAAGCCGCAGAAAATGAAGCAGCCCCACAATGGCGCTGCCGATCTTGACCTAAGCAGTTGCAGACACAGAGCTAATCACTGGATTATAGCCTGTGTATATTCAGCCGATGCAGATCAGACGGCAACTGCTAGGGTGCTTCTGCACTCAACAGGAAAATAGTTGCAACTGCTCCGTTTTATGCAAGTAATTAGTCTGCGTTTGCCCGTAGGCTCCTGGGAAGCTGCTGCGATACCCTTTATCTGGGCAAAACGTGGGCACCTCTCTGGGTTGTTTTAATCTCAGTTCTAATTATCAAACAAGCATAGTCTAGATGGGTTTTTTCTTCCTAGTTAGAGGTTGCTCATCAGATCTGCAAAAGCCTTGGGTGTTTCAAAGCAGAAGAGGCACCAAGCCTTTGAAGTTCGCAGGCAGCTGGGCTTAAAAGAGCTGCGAGTCCGGCTCAGCTCATTTGAGCACACGGTGAGGCTCATTATTGAACAGTGTTCTCAGTGAGGGCAAGTGTGTCATCATTGCCAGACTTACAAAAACACGCAGTGTTTCTTTACTTCAGGAGATATTTGCACCTGCTTTTACACGTATTAAAGATCCACGTACACGAGAAAATAAAGGCCGTTCTAGAGCCTTTGAAATCGAATATTCCCACTACTATGTCTCACACGTTGGCCACAGACACCCACAAATATTCCCTTCAAGAAACATTAGCAAAACCATCTGTAAGTGTGTTCATCGCAAAATTCTTGCTTTTAATCTCAGCCTTCGCACCCAAATCTCTGGAAGCAGAAGCCATACCGGCCCTCTGCCGAGGGGGAGGACACAGTAACCGCCAGGTTAAACAGCCTCGAGAACCTCACGTCTGAAAACTTCAAGGCTGCAAAGAGCAACTTTATCAATTCATAGCGACTTGGGAGCTGATCCCTTCACAATTACCGGTACAGCGACCACGCGTATGCATGAAGTGTTGTCTTTGTAGGGATGGGGGTGAGAACTGGCCGAACTGGTGCAGTCCCAGGCAAAGCCTGCCACACGGCGCCCGGGGCCGGCGCAGGTCCCAGGGAGCAGAGGCGCTCTTGCTCCCCCAAACCCCTGTCCTAGGCGGTACGTGCATGCGTCCCTCCCCATCTCCGGCTCCGAGCTGGCTCTGCACAGCACGCGGGTCAGCTTCTGAGAAGCCCGGTGCAGACACGGCCAAACCGACTCTACCTTCAGTCGAGGAGCACCGTGCTTTTCCTGTACGCAGACTATTCCGGCATCCACTTCTCTACAAAGAAGAGAAACATTTTCTACCTGTACCTCACCACCTCAAAGGGAATCAACATTTCCCAACCTGTCTTAGAAAAGGCAGGGTTTTGGGGTTTTTTTGTTTGGTTGGGGTTTTTGGGCTTTTTTTTGTTTTGTTTTTGTTTTTTTTGGTGTTTTTTTTTTTTTGAGTGACACCCTTTTTAAATGATAGAAGGCAATTTCACAACACAGAAGTATCTTCCCCACAGTTTAAACTCACAAGTGATTTTTTTCCTTGAGTCTAGGAAGCCCTTCCATCTGCATTCAAATTTGTCCTTTAAAATGCTACTAGTGTTGGGAAGAAAAAGAGTATTATCCCAGGGCTGACAGCCTTACAACCATGAAAAAGGTGCCATAACGGCAGAATCTTAATTGACAGAATTATCTCCACCATAAAACATGCAAAAGTTTCCCCTCTGCTTTAAGAGTAACTGTGAGCAATAAACTACCAACAACTGTAAACTAATTTCTTTCACCTCATGATCTTCTCCAAGTCCTCCCGATTCAACACTCCCACACGCACCGGGGAGACCTTTCGACTTTACACCTAACTCTAAACGTCCAAACCGCCCCACGTCCCTTCACTGCACTCAGGCGTTACAGAGAGAAGGCTTTCAAACCTGCTCCAGTCTAGACAGAAAAGATGCTTTTCCTAAAACAAACATCAACAAGGAGCGAGTTTGTCATGTTGCCATTTCCAGCCGGTAAGGTCCAAAGCCCAACGAGCTGGATGAAGTCACTCGGATTTCTCAGTGGTATAACGCTATAAATACATCGCAGTGCATTACACGTTCTTTTGGTTTGCTTTCAAGAGGCATAAAGTTTAAAAATTACTCAAGCAGAGATCCTGACGCCAGGTTTTGGGATGCTTTAGGTATCCGGGGGGATGTTATTTCCTAGTTCAAATTTATACGGCCCCAATCAGATACTCAGGCAGCCGCAGCTTCAATACTATGAAAAGGAAAAGAGAAAAAAAAATAATAGTTGTCACAAACACACTCGCGGTTTCCTAGAAATCTGGCAGCAGTTACGTGTGGTCTTTCTATGAAATCAAGACGTTGACCTCCTGCTCCACTGAATTTCAGTGTTACTGAAGGATGAGCACTGGCTTTAGAAGCACTGAGGTGATGCAAAACGGCCACCCAGCACCCTCGCTTTATGACAGCCGTTTACAAAGCACCTCTTCTGCCTGTAACTGGAACCGCTGGTGTTCCAGCACCTCTTCCCCGCTGAGTCCTCACTGAAGCTTCCTCCTTATACCTGCCACCAAGGGTTCAGGTCATTCATTCACTGCCACACATTCATCATCACATGATAGTTTATCGACCCCGGACTGTTGGAAATATCCTTGTACTCTAGCTCTCGGCTTCCTTCCATTTAATCACAGCGTCATTTGTTTGCCAACAACATGTTGTTACCTCAACTTAATCTTGCATTGTTATTATGCAATCGGCATACAAAATTCACAACAGCCAAAAAGTCCAAAGCCCATCTTCAACTTATCATCTCGATTCTTTTACATACTTCCATACGATCTGCTAAAAACGCCATCCCACTGGGTAACAGTTGCTGAAATCCCATTTCAGAGCTTGACCTGATACTGGCCTCAAAGCTTAAAAGCTAAGCAGCGGTTATGCAAGAGCCGTTAAACACGCCGAAAAGTCACGTACCCACCCACAACGCTGGCTGGCAGAGCGCTGTATTCACATACAACCAAACGTTTTCTGGTTTTGGTGTGGCACAAGCTATCCCAAGGGATGCGCAGCGAGGATACAAGCGGGAAGCGGAGCGTGGCAACAGCACACGGGCTCCACTTAAAATCACCACTACTCTGAACTAAATAGTTTTTTATTTAAAATGTAGAAGGGTTCCTCTCCCCGTGGCCGACGGAAAGCAAAGCGTGGTTATAAAAACATTCTTCTGAAAGTATGTTCTTCCTTTGTCCTCAATGCTTAGGCAAGAACTTTGCTGTATACGCAGCAAAAGTTCAACGTACAATGTGTTCTTCGCACCGTCTGATAAGCTGTTTTACCGAGCTGTCATCTCCAGATACAACAATTTTGGCTACGACAGTTGGCAAGAATTTGGAAACTGATAGATGAACGTTTGGGAGAAAGATCTCGCACAAAGACAAGAGCCACCATCTTTGCTTGCCATCTGGAGAACCGCGGATTCAGAGCATGAGCCTCACAGCAGATATGGGATGTTTTTACCTAGAGAACCTAAAAAGCATAAATTCTTAACAGACTCTAGCGAAGGGGAAAGATAGCGTTTTGCAGGATGCACTACAGTAAATAAACCTAAAGAGCAACGAGATACAACTTTCCTGGCAGCAAAACACACCCTCCACCTTTCTAGCGTTTAAGTGTATTTTCAAAGGTATCTCCCACTACTGTCAGTTACCAAAAGCCCCCGACATTTACGGCTGCGAGTGTTCCAGTGCAGATCTGCTCTGGTCGTGTATCCCCACCAGAAGGAGAGCCCATAGCAAAGTGTTACACAGGAATTATCACATTCCATCTACAGAACATAGGTTTTCCCAGACAAATTCTGTTCCAGCTCACTGATACACAATTCTCCCTCCGCAGCACTTGCGACGTACTAATATTTAATTTCCACAATCACAGCCTCAAGAGCAGTTTTGGTACAGCACGTGGTCACGAATGCACGGCCAACTGGCGGTATCTCACCTAATGTGGCAGCTGCTGCAAGTCCGGCTGCGTACGGATCTGTTCCCGGCGGAGCGGCGCTGATGATGTACGGATTGGGGACAAAGGCAGCAGGAGCTAAACCTGCTGAAAACATACCTGTCAGTAAAAACAAACTTAACTAGAACTGAAGCCCTACCAAAATATCTCTGGCTGGCGAACACAGAAACTGAGGTTGCTTTAGGATTTTCAAGCTTTTCGCAGTTGTTTTCTGCAGGGAGCGAGCGGCTGCTGCATTTCCCAGAGTCTTAATAGAACAATCTAGAGAGGATCTAATCGACATAGAAGAAACCTAATTCCAAGGATGCGGTGCCCCATAAGGAGAGATGAGGTGGTAAACCAGTCTATATACCTCGGGCATCTCTGCAGCGCAGATACACCCTTAGTGTTTAGGTGACTATTAACACCAGCTAGATATTGACATCATCTAATTGCTCGTTAATATTCTGTGTTTTCTCTAGCAAACTCATCACGAACCAGTTTACCCTACTTTCTGAGTTCCGTCCCCACTAGACAATACCGGTACTTCAATAAACCGGTTTGGAAGGAGCTCAGGAGCGCAGGGAACGCGGCAGGGCGCTTGCGGTGCCGCACGTCCTTCCTCTGCAAGGAACCAGTTTAATCATTAGAGAAACTACCGGTGGGTGGGAGGGGGGCGTGGAGGGGAGGCGAAGGTGAAGGGGAGGAAGTTAAAAAGCTAAATAATTTGAATTGAGGTCTATCGCTGAACTCCAATAAGCACACAAGTGCAGGGCACGGAGCTGGGAGAGTCCCGACACATTTGTACTGGGCTTTTGGGTAGGAAGAACTGCCGCTTAAATCGCTTATTGTGCTCGAACCGTTTAAGCCTACACCAGTTTAACTGCAGTCATCCACGAGCAACCCTTCTGCAGTTCTCCAGGTTTTCTACGCACACGATTAAGTGCTTTCTTCCCAGTTAATCTATACTGTTTTAATAATATGAATCATGTGTTTGCATAAATTACATCTTTTACGTTGAAGTCAGACCGCAGGCAGCCAAACCACGGGAAGCACATTCAGGCGTAGATTGAATTGTGCGTTTTTCCCCCTCACTTCACTGTGCCGCTTACCCCAATTCGTGCCTCGCTCAGAGCAGGAGAGTACTTCAAAACGCCCTCATTACTGAGCAGCGCTCTCAGCACGGTAAGAGCGGCGCTCCTGCCAGACACGAATGCTCTGGAGCTTTTAAAGCGTGCAAGAGAGATCTCCAGAATTTTTCAAGTAAATCTTCAAACAATAACACTTCCGCTTGTCTGTCGATTACCGCTTGCAAAAACATATTTAGGATTCTCTAAAACCTGCCAAGCCTTTTTCTCTGCTGTTTTCCCCCATGTAGTCTGAGGACTAACAGAAGTCCCGTAAAACGTAACGTATTAAATGCAAGACTTACCTATGTGAGGCTGATGGGCAGCTGCCAACGCGTACTGCTGCTGCTGCGCGGCTGTGAGTTGCTGAACAGCAAGTGCATTCGGTCTTTGGAACAACTGAAGGGACAAAAGCACAAATACGGTCCTTTACTCACGCACAAAAAGCATTCTTGGACTTCCCTTTAAAGCAATTCCTTTACACGAGATTTATTTTCACAACTACAGACGCTCCTCTTTAAAGGGAAAGATTTCAAAAGGAATTGAAAAAAAAAAACAAAACAAAACCACACAACCAACCCCCTTTGAAATCAATTGCCCATGATAATCCACCTGAAAAAAAAAAAAAAAAATATTTCTGAAGTACAGCTAAAGCACAGCCAGGGTTTTCTCTGCTATTTTCTGCACAATGCCTGAAAGCCATTTTTTCCCCAACTCCTCCTCAAACACACAACCTACAGCCTGGGGATCACCGGTAGCTGTCAGGAGCACTTCCAGATCTTAAACAACACCACGTACAGTGAAATCCCCGTTACACCAGTGGACAGCCTGTGCCGCTCTCCCGCACGGTCTGAAGGGGCAAGCGGGACGGGAGGCAGGCGCAGAGCGGGGCGAGATGGTTCAGAGCCGGCGGAAGGGATGGCAGCCCCAGAGCTCACCAGTCCCCGGGCAAAACGCCTCCTTTCCCTGCCAGCCTGCGTCTCCAGCATCGCCCGCGCACGTCCAGGCAAGGGCAGCAAATGCTTCTCCAACCACAGACAGAACCCAGACCCGCAGACTTTTGGTTAAGTCATCCAAAGCATATGTAAGTTTACCTCTTAGGGAGCAATGGGCAATGTTACTGAGAACAGTCATTCTCAATAAGAAAAAAAATAAAAAAAAAGATTATATTAGTCTTAAAAGTATTTTTGCTTAGGGTTGGAGTTCTCTTCTTTATTCATCCATACTAAAAACTTACTTCCCCCAGCTTCCTACGCCTCTACCGAAAGGGAGGAGTCCCTGAATCAACCCATTAGCAGACCATCGCTCAGCTCTAATTAAAACATATCAGGATACGCAAGTTCAACAGCCACCCTGGAACCCTGCAGGTCCTCCCCACTGACCTCCACAAGT
The DNA here is from genome assembly GCF_000708025.1 of Charadrius vociferus. Taxonomy (NCBI): domain Eukaryota; kingdom Metazoa; phylum Chordata; class Aves; order Charadriiformes; family Charadriidae; genus Charadrius; species Charadrius vociferus. The sequence goes on along the minus strand of NW_009650249.1, from coordinate 2,162,691 downwards.
GATCACTCCTGAGGCGTGAACGACTTCACAAACCGCTGCGATAAATGTTTTCTCTCTCCGCTCAAAAATGGGCGTAAATGCCATACAATTTTCACACCTATTATCTCTGCCCTCCTTTCAGACAAGACAAGTGAGTTACTCGAGCTCTCAGAAGCAGCAATAATAATTCTGCCCAAATTTTTGGCAGAAACTCACAACCATCAAGAAGCCCAGAAACATTTAGAAAATTAGGGGTGGTTTGTTTGGGTTGTTTTTTAAGACAAAAATTGGAGTTGCTTCTCCTGAGAGCAAGATGAGCAACTGTGCTGTTTAGGCAGAAAAATTAAAAAAAAAAAAAAAAGAAAGAAAGAAAGAAAGAAAAAGATTATTATCTACCTCTATTTTCTTCTCTTTTTACGAGTTCAGAAGGAGAATAAAAAACCCAAACATGTAAGGGATCAGTATCAAATTTAAGATGCGGAAACTCAGTATTTAGGGGATCCAGAACTAATCTGCTACATGCCAAAAACCGAGTCACAACTGTTTTCCCCAAAAAGACTGCTCACCCCTGAAGATGCTGGGGCTCCTCCATCTACCCAAGGAATACCGTAACGCTGCTTACGGAGAAACATCAAATCCACAGTCACTTTATCACCTCCCTGGGCCTAACGTCAGGAGGGCCACAGAACACTCCTAGCAGTCTTCATGCAGAACACACTTTCTTTTTTATTTTTTTTTCCTTTTTTTTTTTTTCAACCTATCATTCAACAATACTTCATGCTTACACAAAGTTGAGCGCTTATAAGGCGCGTAATCTTCATTAATATACTATCCATCATTAGCAGCCGGATCAAACGCTCCACTGACATCTTTTAGTTTAAAAAAGCAAGGACATCACGGGCAATGTGACCTACAGCCAATGGAATTGGGGATACCGGCTCTGCAGGGGTCTCCAGCAACACCTCGTTCACTGATCAGCATCAGTTGATACGGAGGAAAAAAAAAAAAAAAAATATATATATATATCCCCTAAACTGCCTCACTACTGGGTGCAGACACATCCATCCTTGGTTTTGTGGTCTACTTTTGTATTGAGCTCAGCAATGCAATATTTTAGCTTTCTTCAGCTACAAACACTTCACCAAAACCTTTGATTTTCATATTCTTCTGCACGCCTGGGATCTGTTTTTCCAGTCTGCTGATGCGTATTCCGCCAAGGTGAACAGCAGAGGAAATGGCTAGATGATTAGTTGCCTGTCTTATGGCAACAAAGCACTTATCTTCTCCGAAAACACTTTTTCTTGTGCTCAGTTTACATGTGTGATGACTTCCACACCTCCCAAATGCATCTCAATGATCTGTTTTTAAATTAGAAGTACTAGCAAAAAAATAAATAAAATCCACAACAACTCCAAGCGTGACTATTTCACCTGCTGCTGTTGTATCGGGTTTGTTTTCTGCTTGCTCTCTCTCCCTCTCGTGAGTCCAGACGATGACTGCTAAATTTGCCTTCCAGACATACAAGTACCCACACCAGCTTTGCGCATCTTTCTTTTGCTGACATCGAGCCAGAGGATCCAAAACGCTCTGCACGTGGCTGCTCTCAGCAGCTGTTAGAGTTTACCTAAAGACTCCGAGAGGGAGATTGAAAAGATCATAGAATCATAGAATGCTTTAGGTTGGAAGATCACCGAGTTCCAACCCCCCTGCCGTGGGCAGGGACACCTCCCACCAGCCCAGGTTGCCCAAGGCCACCTCCAGCCTGGCCTTGAACACCTCCAGGGATGGGGCCTCAACAACCTCTCTGGGCAACCTGTGCCAGTGCCTCACCACCCTCACAGGGAAAAACTTCTTCCTAATGTTTAATCTAAACCTGCCCTCTTCCAGTTTATAGCCATTCCCCCTCATCCCATCACTCCATGCCCCAGTAAAAAGCCCCTCCCCAGCTCTCCTGGAGCCCCTTTAGGCACTGGAAGGCCGCAATAAGGTCTCCCCGGAGCCTTCTCTTCTCCAGGCTGAACACCCCCAACTCTCTCAGCCTCTCCTCATAGGAGAGGTGCTCCAGCCCTCGGATCATCCTCGTGGCTCTCCTCTGGACACGCTCCAGCAGGTCCATGTCTTTCTTATGTTGAGGACTCCAGAGCTGGACGCAGTACTCCAGGTGGGGTCTCATGAGAGTGGAGACGAGGGGCAGAATCCCCTCCCTCGCCCTGCTGGCCACACTTCTTCTGATGCAGCCCAGGATGCTCCTTTACCTAAAACTACCTGTATTACAGAAAGGATAATAAGGAACAGAGTGGATGGGCAGCCCTTTCATCTGCTCAAGAAAATCACCGAGAGTGTGTCTTCAGCCTCAAGCCAAAAGAAACCTAAAGACTTAGCTCCAACTCGGTGACGCTCCCGTCCTCAGACAATATTCTCGAGCTGCTGTAGAACCACAGGCAAAGGTTCTGTGCCCGCCCTGTGCTGCACGCACGAGGAAGGGCTGGATTCCTCCGCCCGCAGCAGACCTCCTCTCGCATCTTTATGGAGTTTCCCTTCCAAAGAAAGGGCAGATAATTGCTAGTATCGAAGCCCCGCACTCGGGCAGCCACTCAAATCAGCGACCTCTCCCTCCGCTTGCTTTAAATCGCGGTCTCCGCACACCTGCAAACCCGGGCTCCGGACTCCGCTTACCCAGAAGAAACTCAGTGAGAACAGCTGAAAACTTTTGCAGCTGCAGATTTCATGCTGCCTGTTGCATATACAAGGAAGCAGAGCCAACAAAAACAAACACGATTTCAGGCTTTACTCAGCCAGATAAGCCCCTACGCCACACGAGCTCTGGGTACCATCAACTCTACAGGTTTAGGAAGAGTTATTAGAGCCTCACGGCACTGTCTCCATCTGCTGACAGCAAAGACCTATATTCCAAAAAACAAAGCAAAAAGTAAAAGCTCAAATAATAGCGTTTTGTCATCTTGTTGGGAACACTACTGGATATGAAACTAAGCTTAAACTATGTATCAGTATTAAATTGTGGTCTCCAGTAAGTGGCCAAAGGAAAAGAAACCGCTTCTAACAGGAGTATTAACTGGAATCAGCAAAGTGAGGCTGAAGTGAGAAGAACGTACGCATGGAGCATTTTCCCCTTTTAGAAATCACATTCAGAGTGAAAACCTCCAAATGACTGACGTGGTTTCGGAGGAGTTCAGGAGGATGACCTGGCATCTCAAAAAGCGAGGCTATTCTCCTCTCTCACACGTGTACACAAATGAAGTATCACTTACGACACGTGGGGGAGTTCATCAAGGGAATTCCAAGGAACCGGAACATCGCAGTCTGTATTATACAGTTATGGGAACACCGTAAGATTAGATTTCTGTAAGCCAGTTTCTTCTGCAATATAAACATCTGACAACTCTAATCAGATTACACGTGGTTAAGACCTTCCCTTCTTAATATTGCTTTTAGCCGTACTCGCTTGTAATCCCTTCAAAGTATATGACGCTTCCCAACGCGCCGAGAAAGACACTTTTACAGATGAGATCCTTTTATTCAGGACATGTTTCCTTCTGACAACTGAATGGAAAAAAACTATACTGCCAAAAGACAGATTTCTTTCATACAGGCTGTAACTGGCAGCGAGCACCAAGAGAGACTGGCTGCTGGATATCGTATATGAAGAAAATGGGCGCAGCTCTGAGCCAAGACACGTGGCTTTTACACAGATGTGCACGGAGAGGTCCCATTTGGCAGAAAAGCGAACCTTTATCTTTAATACAGCACTTGTGCTTACACAAGCCCCACGTTTGGGACTCCAGAGCTGGACGCAGTACTCCAGGTGGGGTCTCATGAGAGTGGAGACGAGGGGCAGAATCCCCTCCCTCGCCCTGCTGGCCACACTTCTTCTGATGCAGCCCAGGATGCTCCTTTACCTAAAACTACCTGTATTACAGAAAGGATAATAAGGAACAGTGGATGGGCAGCCCTTTCATCTGCTCAAGAAAATCACCGAGAGTGTGTCTTCAGCCTCAAGCCAAAAGAAACCTAAAGACTTAGCTCCAACTCGGTGACGCTCCCGTCCTCAGACAATATTCTCGAGCTGCTGTAGAACCACAGGCAAAGGTTCTGTGCCCGCCCTGTGCTGCACGCACGAGGAAGGGCTGGATTCCTCCGCCCGCAGCAGACCTCCTCTCGCATCTTTATGGAGTTTCCCTTCCAAAGAAAGGGCAGATAATTGCTAGTATCGAAGCCCCGCACTCGGGCAGCCACTCAAATCAGCGACCTCTCCCTCCGCTTGCTTTAAATCGCGGTCTCCGCACACCTGCAAACCCGGGCTCCGGACTCCGCTTACCCAGAAGAAACTCAGTGAGAACAGCTGAAAACTTTTGCAGCTGCAGATTTCATGCTGCCTGTTGCATATACAAGGAAGCAGAGCCAACAAAAACAAACACGATTTCAGGCTTTACTCAGCCAGATAAGCCCCTACGCCACACGAGCTCTGGGTACCATCAACTCTACAGGTTTAGGAAGAGTTATTAGAGCCTCACGGCACTGTCTCCATCTGCTGACAGCAAAGACCTATATTCCAAAAAACAAAGCAAAAAGTAAAAGCTCAAATAATAGCGTTTTGTCATCTTGTTGGGAACACTACTGGATATGAAACTAAGCTTAAACTATGTATCAGTATTAAATTGTGGTCTCCAGTAAGTGGCCAAAGGAAAAGAAACCGCTTCTAACAGGAGTATTAACTGGAATCAGCAAAGTGAGGCTGAAGTGAGAAGAACGTACGCATGGAGCATTTTCCCCTTTTAGAAATCACATTCAGAGTGAAAACCTCCAAATGACTGACGTGGTTTCGGAGGAGTTCAGGAGGATGACCTGGCATCTCAAAAAGCGAGGCTATTCTCCTCTCTCACACGTGTACACAAATGAAGTATCACTTACGACACGTGGGGGAGTTCATCAAGGGAATTCCAAGGAACCGGAACATCGCAGTCTGTATTATACAGTTATGGGAACACCGTAAGATTAGATTTCTGTAAGCCAGTTTCTTCTGCAATATAAACATCTGACAACTCTAATCAGATTACACGTGGTTAAGACCTTCCCTTCTTAATATTGCTTTTAGCCGTACTCGCTTGTAATCCCTTCAAAGTATATGACGCTTCCCAACGCGCCGAGAAAGACACTTTTACAGATGAGATCCTTTTATTCAGGACATGTTTCCTTCTGACAACTGAATGGAAAAAAACTATACTGCCAAAAGACAGATTTCTTTCATACAGGCTGTAACTGGCAGCGAGCACCAAGAGAGACTGGCTGCTGGATATCGTATATGAAGAAAATGGGCGCAGCTCTGAGCCAAGACACGTGGCTTTTACACAGATGTGCACGGAGAGGTCCCATTTGGCAGAAAAGCGAACCTTTATCTTTAATACAGCACTTGTGCTTACACAAGCCCCACGTTTGCATTTACTGTAGGTGTAGTTCGCTGTTGCGACAAAGCTAAAACTCCGACAAGTCCCTATTAAACAGCCCGGGCTGCTGCCTCCCAGCATGACCCAGGTGGGGGCCGAGGACGCCGGAGCGCCGGGCTGGGCTGCCAGCGCCAGGGCCTCCCGCTCCCCTCCAAAACTCAGTTCAAAGGGAGGAGAGAGAACTGCAGCCTCGCGGGCAGCCCACCAGAAAGGTCCAAGCGTGATTACATGGAGACAACGTCAGCTCTACGTGGGTATTACACACCCACTGTATACAATGAAAAAAACCACCCAAATAACCCAGGCCTGTTGCCACGGCCACACAGAGGCGGAGCGCCGTACTGCCATCATTTCTCAATCCCAGACTGGTGAGGGCTGGAAGGGCCCTCTGGAGCTCCCCCATCAGTGGCACAGGACGGTGTCCAGGCGGGTTTGGGATGGCTCCAGA
>NW_009650249.1:2145284-2156433 GCF_000708025.1 Charadrius vociferus | reverse complement strand
CCAGGGCACATTGCTGGCTCATGGGCATCCTGTTGTCCACCAGGACTCCCAGGCCCCTCTCCACAGAGCTGCTCTCCAGGAGGTCAGCCCCCAACCTGTACTGGTGCATGGGGTTATTCCTCCCCCGATGCAGGACCCTACACTTATCCTTGTGGAATTTCATTCTCTCTGCCCGACTCTCCAGCCTGGCGAGGTCACACTGTAAAGCAGCACAGCCTTCTGGCGTGTCAGCCACTCCTCCCAGTTTTGTGTCATCAGCAAACTTGCCGATGGTACACTCTATCCCTTCATCCAGGTCATTGATGACTATATTGAACAGGACTGGACCCAGTACTGACCCCTGAGGGACACCACTTGTTACAGACCTCCAACAGGACTCTGCACCACTAACCACAACCCTCTGAGCTCTACCTTTCAGCCACTGTTCAATCCACCCCACTGTCCATTCGTCTCACCCACACTTCCTAAGTGTGGCTGTGCGGATGGTGTGGGAGACGGTGTGGAAAGCCTTGCCGAAGTCAGGGTGGACAACATCCACTGCCCTCCCCTCATCCACCCATCCAGTCACACCATCGTGGAAGGCTATCAGATTAGTCAGACATGACTAAACCTGCACACTTTCCATGTCTGTCTGTCCGTCTTCGAGAGTTTTTATTTCCACATACCAAATTTTAAATCCTTTTTTTTTTTTTTTAAGGCTGGAAGAAACAAATAAAAGCTACTTGAACTTGTAAGTGAGCCTTAATTTAAATAGAAAACACTGAAGAAATGCCAATTACAGGCTTCACATTCCTGCAGTTATTTTCCCATATCTAACAGTTCTTTAAAAAGCAGTTCACTTACTTAGCTCTAACATATTGTTTTAAAAAAATACACGTCTCATTGTTTGCAAGTAATTCTTGCATTCAAGGTCCTACACCGGACTAAGACAAGCACTTGAAACTAGGTGGGTGGGTGGGGTTTTTTTTTTTTTTCCCTTTTTGAACTCTACAACAGCTATTTAGTTTAATCATTAAAAAATTTTCCATCATTAACCTCCCAAACATCTATATAACAAAACAAGCGATTAAGCTATAACACAGATATTTACATTGCTTTTAAGACTACGGTAACTCTCTGAAGGTGGGCCCTTAGCACCAACTTGGCATCGCTCTTTCCTCCGCGCAGCGCGCCAACGGGCGAGATTGCTAAAAAAGATCAGATATGGAAACCCAGGGCTAGTTATATACTCTCGCAATCAGCTACAACAAAGGATTTTATTCTTCTTTGAGGGATATCATAGTTACAAAAGGAAGGCAATAAAAGTTTACAATCGTTGCCCAAACTAGCAGGAACAGGAGTGGATTACAAGTCGATGGTTGGATCTCAGCCCAGCATTCAAGCGAAGCCAACAGCAAAGCAAGGACTCGCGTTGCTTGTCCAGGATGAGAAGCTTGGGCCGCTTGCGTGGGAGAAAAGGTCAAACAGACCCACTGGCCTGAGATAAAGTTTTGTAGTATTGGACTCTGACCTCAGCTTTTAAACCGTGCTCAGGTAGGAGCGAGACAATTTAAACACATTATTCCATCAGCCTGCTCCGGTTCGGCACTGCACGGCTCCCAGAGCAGGGCTGCACCACCGAGGCTCAACGGTTGTTTGACCTTTAAGTCACCTGAAGGGCTGGAGGGCAGGGTTGGTTTTTTTTGTTTAGCAGTTTTTACTAATCTAAAGCTCTTCTCCAATGCAAACTTACTCAAGCTAAAAATGACTAAGACACGGAAAAGTGCTGTTGATAACTGCTGTTTATTACAGGTCCGCAGATCTCCTGCACGGAGCTCCCTAGGAGGACACCTGCAGCACTCAATAGATGGCAGAGAGATGATGAAACCACTCCTCTGTCCCTCTCCCCAAGAGGAGAGACTGAGCTCACGCCAACCCCATGACGACTCTGCTGGAGGAACGGGAGCGGTAGGGTAGGACCAACGGCCGACACGTTACCTGTTGTTGGGAATTGTAATCGAAGAGCCCCACGGTGGCTGCGGCCGAGTCCACAGGCACTTGAGTGCCAGAATAATCAAATTGAAGAGGCTCCATGCCAACGTGCTCCATGGGATCCAGAGGGACACTCTGGGACTCGATGTTGGAGAAATCCTCCACCGGCTTGGCACCATTAGTACTCGCCAGCTGGGCTAAGCCCTCTGATCCATTCTGGTTCGGACCCAGAAGATCTACTTCGCTAGCAGAGTTCTGGCAATTACCAGGTGTACGGCTGCACAGAAAGAAAAGATACTCATCACTAAGCACATCACACAGCCTCGATTAACAGCAACAGACACTAGTACTCACCAGAACCGCTTGTAGATGTTGCGATTAAAAGGGAAAAATAAATCAAAGGAGGGTCTGAAATAGTTCCCTAAATTAATTCTATAGAACAATTTATCTATTTAAAAAAAAAAACAAAACACAAAACACCCACCCACAAAACCCCTGGTTCCCCCGCCTCAAAGACCTGTTACAGTACAAGTGTAAAAAAAAATCAGTTTCTTTTTTCTCCTCAATTGAGTCAGTCAGTCACAACAAGGCAAGATTTCAGAAATGCCAAAGTTATTTTTTCATAAAGCTATTTGGTAATTATTAACCGTGTGATGCTCTGGCACTGTATCTCACCTGAAACCTTTCTAAAATAGCTGCCATGGTTTCCTTATAACCTAACATAAGCGTTGGAATCAAGTGGGAAATGGTTCATCTCAACGCACGGGCCAGCAGGATGCGCCTCACAGCACATTTGTTTTGCTTTTACAGTTTTCCTACGTGTCAACAGGAGGCACAGCAAGCAGGTAAGCCAGCAAGAAATACAGATGCATTGATTACATCGCCAGCCCCAGTTTCAGAAGGCTTTAATCTCTTGAGAGACACAAGGAACAAGTCCAAAAGCCCAACTATAATTTAGACTAGTGTGTAAGCCGAGTCAACATCTTCAGTAGGTATTTCCATAGGAATCCCTCACAGACTAATTAAAAGCAGGTGTGAAAATAAAACAAGATTTCAATATACAGAACTAGGTCTGCACAGATGAGAGCCATCAGATGTTACCCTCCACCTTCTCACAGCGCTTCCCTGTGTACATTAAAACCTCCTCACGACACTGTTTCAGTGAGTCAAAGGCTTTTTCACTACACCATGGAAAATATTTCCAAAAAAAAAAAAAAGGTAAGTGTGACTGATTAATTATTAACAAATGGTGCACGTACCTGAAGTCTTTAACATCTGCGTCGATTCCATTCTGCACAGGCAAACCATTTGTTTTATCCATCACGTCCCCCTCCTCCTTCAGATCTCCTAATTTATCGCCATCAAATGTGCCCTTATTTTTCTTATCCCCTTTGTCATTCTCATCATTCTCTGCATCCCTTGGCCCCTAGGCAAAAGAGACATTATTTTAATAAGCTTAGTTTTCAAATCAATTTTACTTTTATTCCGAGATGGTAACAAATCAAAGAAACATGTCACAATAAAGTTGGTGACTTGTGAACATTAGTTCTTATAAACAAAAATGTAAAAAAGCAAAATAGTCAATCATAATTGAAGAAATAAGGGAATTAGTTCTCACTCTTCCAAGAGAGGTCTTATCTATCTATTCAATTTCTTCCATTTAGTAACTCAGGGTCTGCTTCTATAAGCCCTAAAAATCCCACCCCAATATAATTTTTAAAGACTACTTATCCAAATCCTCTTTCTAGATGGGACTTAGGCACTTCAAAATTAACTCAGGAACTTTTCCATACGACAGCATGTACTGAAGGGGTATACACTGAAGGGGTGACTCGGAAGTCACTGTTTCGGTGTCAAAGATGCAGTAATTGCCTGGACAAGTGCATGTATTTGCGCAGAACAGGATCACCTCGGTTTTTTGGGAAGCATTATTGTGGTTTGCACAGTGAATTCCAAGGTCTGGCTCACTTAAGAGCACTCAAGTCAATCACTAACTCGATCATTGGTTCATATAATCCTAAAGCACGTTTTTGGGGAGAAAAGGAAGGGGGGGGAGGGGGCGGGGAAAAAAAAAGGATTTCTGTTCTGTTGAGCATTTTATAAGTGGTATTACATCTGCAGCACTCTTGCCCTAATGTCTGCATGTTATTTCACTTGGGAGAAGAATGAAGGGTGATTATGCCAGGGGCAGAGTTTTGAACAACAAAAGGGAGAGGAAAAACAACATAATTTATGATAAAAAACAGCAAGGGGCATATAAACATATTTATCAGAGACAGCTTTGGTGCTGTCACAAGGACAGACATTCAAACCCTGTCTTCCACTTCATTTGAGGGAAAAGTCCTCCGTACATAACAGGGTGTTTGAACCCTGTATCAACTAAATCATTTTTCCATTCTCTCTGTTTGGAGGGGAGGGGGATTTTCTCCCCTCCATATTTAGGAAAAAAAAAAAAGGTTGTTTTAAAAGCAATCACCTTCTGCTGCTGCTTCTTAAATAAAATTGTGCTTTCAGAATATTAAAAGAGCAGACTTGGAAATGCCAATTCTAAAATCTGGAGCCCAATTCTCACCCACACTATGTGACATTCACCAGTGAGACCCTTCGTTTTGGAACTGGCACCCTGACTATCAATGCTGAGGAGCAGACACCTCTCTAACCCCCAATTCAGATGATAAATTGGCTCCTTCCACTGATTGTTCATTTCTCAAAAATCACCTTTATTAGGCTCAGGGTTCAACAAGGTTATCAGGTGCCCACTAATGAGGGAAAAAAGTAAGAGGATGGATGAAGGAAACCACAAATCAGCTCCCTGAAGAGATGAGCACTGAAGTCAAACAGTAACAAACCTACTCCGCTTTTATGTTTTTCAACAATTCCTGATCTAGCACTTGGCCGGTGAGGGAGAGCTGAAACGCAGCCCCCTTTTTCCCCCCCTACAGGGACGGGGCTTGATTATGCCTCTCTCACACATCCTTAGATTCGAGGCAGCAGCGACCGTGCTCCCTCCCCACCCCACGAAGCCCTGTGACTAACGCCATTTCTCCGCAGGAAACGATATGCCCTTGAAAGCATTCCCCAGCTGGAGTGGCTTTTGTAGCTACATTACGTTTCTAGCATCATTACATGGAGCTTTTTATTCTTAGCCAGCAACAAAGCAGCCACGCGCTCATTCAAAAAAAACCACGGGTATATTTGCATACTTTCCCAACGACAAGCTTAGAAGGGCTGTTACTGCCGGTGTGCTTATCCGAAGAACCAGGGAATGTCAGCAACCTTCACATCCTTTCCACCCATCTCCCATACTGCAGCCCCTAAGTCAAGAACAACGGTTAAACTGCTAGCCGACCCGTTTTTAAGAAAGAGAGCTAAACTAAGAGCAAATAAAAGAAAAAGAAGAAACATCTGCCTTTAGGAATGGATTAACAAACAAACAAACCAAGCAGCAAATGGAGAAAACAACATAATGGGAACTCAAATGTCAGAATCGGGCACACTTACAAATCCTCCTTTCCTTAGGCAGGAATCTCCAGGAGATGAGCTCAACACATACTCCACCATGCTAACTCCAAGTCCTCCACTCTCTGACCGTGGTGAAAGCACTGAGTTGACTTCACTATTCACATGAAACCCCTGACCAGGTCTTCTCTGAACCATAATCGGTTGGGAAACAGAGTGATCTGGAACAAAAACATGTGTAATTCTTAGAAGTAGATCCAACTATTCAAAGGAGGCAAGTCATTAAATATGTACTCTCTAGGGTCTTAATTGTACTAAGAAGTGCCAATTTTTTGACTCTGATGACGTGCATTAGAAAAAGCAGAACAGCTTTCTCATTTTTTAAATACTAGAACCTGTAAACCTACAAGCAGTAACTACATTTGAAGTCTAAAATCAAAAAAAATTCAGAAATTTAAGTCTCTAAGTAAAGATAGCAATTAAAAGACCCCCAAAGTTCTACGTTTTAGTTTTAGTAAAACTCTTGCATTAGTACAGGGAAAAAACAATCAGTCTTGGTTTGTCATTTAAAACATCAACCTACTGTTACACCAGCCTACGTTTGTTTTCTCGGTCATATGAACTGCCATATTCATGTCATGATCAGAGTTTCTCTTCGCTGCTATTTCCTCAAGAAAAAGTTTATGAGAACTTCATTATTTCTTCCTCATCCCCTGTCCTCCTGCACCAGCCCCATCCCTTCAGCATCCCTGCAGCACGAGGGTTTGAGGTCCAACCAGAAGAGCTTAAGGATACTTGTCTCCGAGTCCTTACGAGCTCTGCAAAAATTGCTGGCTGGGCAGAAGAAAGCGGCCCTACATCCCCAACGGGGGAAGGGGAGAAGTTCTCTGCTCCTGGCTGCTCAGCCTGGCAATAGTCAGCGAGTCAAAAATAATAGGCAGCAGATAGAGCAGTTCCCAGGGGATGGTGGAAGGGACATGCGATGATACTGATGCTGCAGCATCCCTATAAAGCAGACATAAGCTGTCAAGAGAAGTAATTCTATTCTATCACTGCTCCTGGCTACACTTTCCTGCCTTCTCCCTCAAGCCTGCACAAGCATCTACGTGGCCACAAAGTCAAGTGGACTGGGGAGACTTTTCCAGGATAAAGTTAACAAAGAAAAGATAAAAGCTAATTTTAACGCAGCTCAATTCCCCGCGGCGGGTTTCACCTCACTGCTGTAGAACTACTCCTGCCACCAGGAGGGGAAGACAGGAGCGGCCTGCATCAGACAGGACTGCTGCTTTAAGCCGTCAGTACTGGCTTTAAATGCTTTAAAACTGCAACTTCAAGGTAGGGTAGTGAAGAACCCAAAGCCGTATGGGAGGACTGCAGTGCGCACTGTGGACACAGACGGAAAGGAAAACGGGTGGAGCGAAGGGCTTCGTACAGCAAACCGGGCTTCATTCGTTCCACTGCTCACGGAACAAACCAGTCCTCCGGCCACGGCCACTTCCCCACCCCACCTCCCAGTTGTGCTCCCTGCGCCGGGGCAGCAGCCTCCAACTGCTCAGCCCACGGCCCGTCTCTTCAGCTTAGATGAGCCGAAGGGGAAACTGTGACTTCCCTGACTCACAGACACCATCTCAGGCCATGGCTCAGGAATAAAGGCCGTAAGGTGCACAGGATTAAGTGAGAATAAACAAAGGAAGAGATGAGACGAAGGGCTTTGACTCATGGAGATTTGTGATCAGGCAGTGTAGGAGGTTACCTCCCCCGGCCGTCTACCCAGCCCGGCTGGTGGCTGTAACCGGCCCAACAGCAGAGGCAGCAAAGGAGAAAGTCTCCTGCTCGGCCGCTGCCGTTCGGAGTCTGGCTCAGCCCTTAATCCACCCTCAGCTTCAGTTTACGTTAACGCAACCGGCCCCAGCCGCTGCGGAGGTCTGGCTGCAGGCGCCGCCGCGGAGAGCTGCTGCAGGAGGGTAAGGCAGACGGCTGGAGGCAGCAGCTCCCCAAAATCTCCCCGGTACCCAGCCAGAGGGCAAGATTCAGCCGATCAGATTTTGAGAAGCTTTGTCCCCTTTTCACAGCCATTTTGAAATTTAAAGAATAAAAAAAATGCCCTTATCGCTATCCCAATACCTTCACTTTGATAATGTGTATTTTCAGCATTTTTTTTTAAAAGCCCCGCAGAACAGTGAAGTTCCTCTAAATCACATCTCCCCTGGAGCTGTAGTTTAAAAACTGCACGAGACACTCAGCAGCGTTTAAGGAGCATATTCATTACACATAGAAAGCACAGAAAATAAAAAGTAAAAGGTTAGCATTTCAAATTCAGCACATGCATGTGATTTTTTTGCCATTTAACTAGAACCAACCTGAACACTCCGCCCGTAAGTTCAAAATAAGGGACAGTCTCTGAACCAAGAACAAAATTCTTGGCAGATAAACTTCATCACTACTAATTTAAAACAGCACTTTTTTTTTTTTCTTGTTTAAACTCAATGTTGTTGGGTTTTGGTTGGTTGGTTGGTTTAGTGTTTAAAAAATTGTGGGATTGTTTGCGGGTTTTTTTTTTAACTAATCTTGTTCTGTAATATCTCTAATATATTCGTAATCCATCCCAAGGCAGAAAACACATCAGAAAGTTTAAATTGAAATTTTAATCTAAAATTTTTAAGCAGATAAACGTAAGGGTATACACGTTCACATTAGACAATCTTTTTATAACTATGGATACCTTTTAACTCTATCACAAAGCAACGTGGGTTTTTCTATTAGTTTTTATTGTGTAAAACAGATGTTTTCAAAAATCTTTTAAAAGCTGTGTCCCCCAGACTGGCCAGCAATTTTGAGCAGATGAGTTGCACATTCAACCCCAACTAAATTAAGTAAATAATTGAGCTACCTGATGTTCCCCAAGCACTGTCTCTCCACTGATCTCCCAGAAATATCCCTTTTGGTCCATCTTTGCTGGAATCATCAGATTCCCAAAACTTTTTACCCGGCAACAGCTGCTGCAATTAAAAAAAACAAAACAAAACAAAGCATGATTAAAAGAAGTATAAAATGCAAACATAAACCATAAGCGTCTCCCTTCTAAACATGAATCAATCATTAAACACAAACTGATACATGCTTTATAATCAAAATATTTATATACTCCTAGGGTGAAAGCCATACAGCAACTGAGATAGTGATTCAATCTCAGCAATCCTCTTACATTCTTAAACGCTTTATGAACCCCACACACGTAAGCACACACATACAATTTACATTCTCCAGCCTCTCAGCACGAGAGCTACTTGCAAGAAAAATATTAGCAGAAAAAACCTGTTCCGATCAGAACATGATCACGACTTCCACCCGAGCTGTGAGGATACCTCTAAAACTCCCCAGCGTTTCCAGCACAAGTTCTGGCCCTCAGACACTGAGGTTCCGATGCTGGCAGGGACAGAATAGCTCAAGAGGTGCCAAGAGCTCTCACTTCTCGCTTATTTAATGACTGCTGAGGACTCCCCATGCTATGAAGGTTATTTGCAAACGCTAATAGGAGTGAACAGTTCTGGGCCACCGCACCTGCCACGCATGTGGTGTTCCTACCGGATGAAAAGAAAGAGGTTACGCACTTACTGAGACCAAGACAGAAAGTCATCCTTGGCTTGAATGAATCCAAGGAAGATTGCTCTGAAGTTCAGAAGACGGCAGAAGGAGCAAGGTGCCCTATTTAGCAGCTGTGTTTTGAAAATACCAGCTTCACCGAGGAAACACCTGCCGCGTGGCATTTACGTACGGCAAGGGGAATTTCCAGCCCTGCTCAAGTGCCTGAGGTGTCAGGCATACAATCTTCAAATTAAATCTTCTGGCTGAACGAGATGTATGCAATTCAGACAGGAAACAACAGTACATTCATAGCAAATTAACAAAATAAATGAGCCTTGCCTGCTGAAGTTAGAATAAAACTAAAGGAACTGGAAGATTAACAAGTACTTGCATCTGTTTGAAATTACCATAGAACAAACAAGAATCATCAGATTAGGCTGATGTCTCCTATATATCAGAAGCGTTGATAACTCTATGCTCCATCAGCAGACATGCAAATTTAAGGCTACAGCATAACCGGGTACATGGGCTGCTGGATGAAGATGAAGCAAGCACACATGATTTAAGAGCTCCCGGCTCGCAGCGTACTCTGGTTTAAGACAGACAATCAGGAAAGTTGTTCTCACCATTTCCTTTTTAACTTAAGGAAGATCTGTTTACTCAGAACCATACCACAAAGCAGGTCTGTACGTATGAGACTAAACCTCAGGTTCAGATATGGATAACTGGACAGATTACACAGAAGACGGGTATTATAATGAAAGCAATATCAATTTTACCCCACACCTGATAAGCTGAATTCCTTTCGAATCCTAAAAAAAAAACAACCAACCAAAACCAGAAAACCACCACAGGTAAGACAGCAATTACATTCAGCTATTTAACTGGCAAAGTTGCTGTTGACTAAAAGTAATCCTGCTTTTGCGCCCGGATCAGTAGAGAATAAGATCAATCCATGACTTAAACACAGCAGTCGCCTACTAGGGAAAATAAATAAATAAATGCAATGCCTTTGGGGGAAAAAAAAAATAAAAAAAAGAGAGAGCTTGCCCAGGCACAAGATGGAGGGCAGGCAGGGCGCACAAGCACGCCGCGGAGCGGGAGCACCGCTGCGTCAGGGGCTGGCAGTCAAACCTCAAGCTGTACGCAGCCACGCAGGTTCTACCGCAGCAGAACCACGTTGCAGCCCCCGGGCTCGCTGCTGCTGCCGGCCCCGAGGCAGGGCTGGCGCGGGGACACTTCCCAGCTGAACCGAAACTTTTATGCGCACCCCCCCGTATCATCTGTACCAGCACACCCCAATGCGAAACAAAGCGATCCTCACCTACAAAGGCTGAATGAACATCTCAAATTAACAAATAACAGGTCAAATTTTAGGATGACGTGAGGCAGTAGCGCTCCTCTTGTGCCAGGAACACCAGGAGCCACTTCTGAACCAGCTGAGATCCTCCTACAAGGCTGAAGGCACCGTGTATGTGTGTGCTGTTTGCTGCCACAGCACTAAACAACACTTATTTACAGATAAATGTTGCTCAATGAAATTGCAGTTTTTCTTTTACTGAAAATATACACTTGTGTAACCTCCTTCCCCACCCTCACCTCCTCTTCCAACTCACAGCAGCCTTCCTGCTATTAATTCAAAGCTAAAATTCAAAGCTAAAAATCTTCAGATTAGTTTTCAAACTAAGGATGAGATGAGCTCATTCACCATCTATGCCCGAGCCCAACGCAGTGTACTCCAAAATCCTTCAAAGGTATGTTCACTTCAGCCCCTCCTGGACGTACGGACTCTGGTACCTGGGCTGTCCCTAGGGCGGGTGAAGGACCTGCACAGAAAGGGTGAGGGACATGCAGGACTTGTACCCCCCCTGCCCCGCAGCGTTCATTACAGATGCAGAGTCTAGAACCACAGAATGGTTTGGGTTGGAAGGAACCTTCAAAGATCATCTAACCCAACCCCCCTGCCGTGAGCGTGGACATCTTTTCAGCATCCTTCAGGTTGCTCCAAGCCCCGTCCAACCTGGCCTTGAACACCTCCAGGGATGGGGCAGCCACAGCTTCTCGGGGCAACCTGCCCCAGGGGATCACCGCCCTCATAGGGAAGAATTTCTTCCTTGTATCCAAGAAGTCTCTC
>NW_009650249.1:2118031-2145263 GCF_000708025.1 Charadrius vociferus | reverse complement strand
ACAGTCAAATATTCATTCAAAACACTGGCTTTGAGTATGAGAACTTTTCAGTACAGAAATGCCAAACTTTTATTTTCCCTAGTTTTTCAACATTTGGCACACCATTCATGCCTACAAACTCCGTACCTTGAACACAGACTGTCCAAGCAAGACCATTTAATTGCCTATTTTCTCTACAAACTATCTCATTCTAGTTTCAGTCTTTTTAGCAGCAAGTCATTTTCATCCAAACCTCTCAAAAAGGTTAGAATTTGAAGAAAGTATTTTAATCCAAGTGCTAAGCTACCTCTGGGGTTTTGTTGTCTTCTTCCTACTGGGAGGACAAGACTCAACTTGTTCTTTTAACTCTCAAACCACTGAGTAGAAAACACAGGGTTTCCCCCAGCTGCTCCTTCTCTGCCACCAGCAGGAGAAACATCATGAAATATCAGCACGTCGCTCACTTTTTAGAAATGTGTCAGTGACACATGGCTTCAAACTGGAAGAGGGGAGATTGAGGTGAGATATGAGGAGAAAAAATTTCACTCTGAGGGAGGTGATCCCCTGGGGCAGGTTGCCGCGAGAAGCTGTGGCTGCCCCATCCCTGGAGGTGTTCAAGGCCAGGTTGGACGGGGCTTGGAGCAACCTGGGCTGGGGGGAGGTGGCCCTGCCCAGGGCAGGGGGTGGCACTGGGTGAGCTTTAAGGTCCCTTCCCACCCAAACCATTCTATGGTTCTACGATTCTATGACTTCAGGATCTATCATAGAATGGTTTAGGCTGGAAGGGACCTTGAAGATCATCAAGTTCCAACCCCCTGCCCTGGGCAGGGAGACCTCCCACTCCTCACTGCATGGTAAACACAGCATAGGGCTGCTCGTGATTCTCTCAACCGAACAATAAAAGCAGGGAAAGGTGCACCACATTCCCCTTTTCCCTAAGCCAAAAATAACTCAAGGCAACTGTAAGGACAAGCGACTCCCATCAGCGAAGCCCATTTCAAAACACACGGACTAACCTGTTCCTCCATCTGCACCGGGGGGTGACGTTAAGGAGGTGAAAGCCAAGCCAGTGCTCTCTAGTATTTATAAACATAAACACACATCAGGTGTGTTACAATTTCTCTTGAGCTTCTGTCATTCCCATATTTCGTAAAACGCAGCTTTTTCACTCCCACTGCTGCCAGCCCAGCAAAAATAACTACTCTCCTCCTCACTCCATTTCAAGGAATTCTGAAGAAGAAAGCTATATGGACCAGTTCAACAAAATTTTGGCTGCAACTGAACACTTCTCATTTCCTTTGGGAATACCTTACAGCGTAGAAGGACACAACCTGTTCTGCAGTCGCACCTCAAATAAAGGATGAGAAGGGGCACGGGCTCGCAGCAGGGAGAGAGGAAAGAAGTCAGCAAAACAGAGTGTTTTCCTTTCAAGGCAGGAGCAATCTCTAGTTTACAAGAAAATTAAAACTCCTTTCATAAGCTCTTGAGTTTCCAAAATGTTAATAAGTTTTCCTGATACACACAAGAAAGCAATAGCAAATTCAAAAGTTAGGAAATTTATTTCTACTTTAAGGTGAAATGGAACTTAAGCAAAAAATCAAGAGGAAATCTGCGTCTGTAAAGCAGCACAGAAAAGGGCAAGAGGGAGCCCAGCAACTGCCTGGGAAGCACAGGCACAGCTATAGATAACCTCAGTATTTTTAATGCAATCCTAAAATCTGAAGCAAACACGCGTAAGGGCTCAGCAGTCACTTCTCCTGAGGACGGGTGCTGCAGGTAACTAAGTCCAACCTCCCTTTTTAGTATTAATACTCTGAGGTACTCGCTTTCTCATGAAATATAAACAGTGGCAGCAAAAGGAGATTTTTCATTTCTACCATTTGAAAATTTACAACACCTTTCCAAACCAGCAGCTCGCTCCAGAAGGATTCACCAGACCACGACCATGCTTTGACAATACTGTGCCTTCAGCGGCCACCCCAGGCAAAGCTACCTCCCCCCGAGCGTCCCCCTCAAAGCCCCTCTTTAGGAAAGAACAATCTTTCGCAGGTCCATGGTGCAAACCGGGCAGAGCCCTCGCGAAGAGCGGGCTGCAAACGTTTTTTTTCCACAGGGCTGGAGGAGGGATGGGGAGAAGTTTGCCAAGGCACCCTCTGGCCGCTGTAAGAACAAAACCACCTTCAACCAGTCATTGGCAACACAAGTGTGCCCCATCCCACAAAACACTTTCAAATCTTTTGCCTGGGGAGGCAGTGGAGTCGCCATCCCTGGAGGGATTTAAAAGAGGGGCAGACGTGGTGCTGAAGGAAATGGTTTAGTGGTGGGTTTGGCAGTGTTGGGTTGATGGTTGGACTTGATGATCTTCAAGGTCCCTTCCAACCTAGGCGATTCTATGATCTCGATTATAACAAAATTATACACTTAAGATGTGGAAAGGGACATCCACAGACAGAAGGCACCAGGTTCGGCCACGCTTCATGTACAGCTGCATAAACCATGCGGACACTTGGAACTGGAAGACAAGGGAAACGAACACTTCGTATGAATATGTGTTTATAAGCCACAGCAACAAGCTGTGTTACGAAGTGGACTATACAAAGCAAGCTTTTATTTGTAGTCTGGTTGCTCGTTTAAATAAATATTTCAATTTTCCTGACCATACAAACTGGGTCACTACCACCAAAGGCAGCAAGACCATTTCCTCTGGCTGGAGGGCCACTTGAGGCTGATTTTGCCCTTGATTATTTTGCCTACCCTCTACCCCTTTGTTAAGGGTCAAAACACATCCACGTACCAACAAGACCTTGAAGAACTGCACCCGGACACCTTCTTACAGCTTTGCAGTGAATCACAGGCAAGGATTAGAAAAAATTCTAATGGTCACTATCTTGTGCACACACATCCCCTTACTGCACAACCAGCAACTGCTCTGTCGTCTAGAGTTTAATCTTTCCCCCTTAGAAGGATAGTTTCCAACTGGAATCTGTGTACCATGAACAGAAAGAAAAAGAGTTTATTTTACATGCAGATTCCAGATATATTTACAGATATCAGGGAGGGGAAGAACCAAAAAGCAGTATTAACAGATGGCAACGGGGGTCCTTGTTCTGTCAAATACTGCTCCAACCAAAACTAGAGGTTTAGCAAGCAGTAATCATCTGTACCGAATTATGCAACAGGCCGCCAAGGCGACGAATTTTTCCTCGGAGAAAGTAGTCAGTTGCAATGAGGGAAAAAAAAAAAAAAAATGGTTGGCCTTTTTTAAGTGATCCAGTTCTTCAGGTTGGAAATTAAAAAAGAACATGCAGCAGTTCAGAACTAGACTAGTTTATTTGTTCCCCAGTTTTTATTAAAATTGACTCTATCTAGTATGAAAGTAATCCTTCTAAGCCCTCTTACAGAGGACTTACAGAGTTAGGCCAATATTCAATTTAGCAGAGCGGGGAGGAGGGGAGGGAACAACTTCTACATCAACAAAAGCAATTCTACAGTCAACAAGTCCAGAGCCTATGCATATAGATCCCACTGAGATGGGATTACGAATTAGATAAATTAAGCAAACTGATCCCCTTCAGACAAGGCAAATATTAAGATAAAAGAAGCCATCTGTGCAGCTGGAGAACTCGGTTTATCTGCAGCAACAGGTAGGAGAAGGCAGAGCGTGTATTGACAAGTCACATTTGGGCAGCACTGCAGGTTTACAAACACAAAGACGTTATCTACCCTAAAAAAATGTTGCCGTCTGAAAAACAAACAAGATAGGGAGGCTGAGCAGACAACAAGCAATCCCAGCTGGAGCGTCCCCAGCAGCCGCGCAGTGTAACGGCTCGCTGCTGCCCGAAGACGGCTTTCACTCTCCCATCCCAAAGCACGGGCAGCTTTCTGCCGGCTCAGAGATTAAAACCGGCTTGCTGAATGAAGGGTCTGATTGCACATAACAAAACACCCCAAACAACACACAAATCTCCATCGTGCCAGGACGGCAAGCTGCTAGGCAATCTAACCGCATTTCACCGGCCCCGCAGCCATGAGGGGCCACCTAACCCTCCCCTGGGGCTTCTCGCTCAAGTCTTGCCCCGGTTCTGGTGCTCTGGGACCCTACACCGCGCCAGCCCGATGCGCCGGCGTAGCTGCTGTGGCTCCACCACGCTTCAAAACACGGCCTCCATCTCCCCATTTCTAAAGCCACTTGCGCTACGTAAGTAAAAACAACTGAACAGAAACATTATTCAGAACTGTGAATAGTCGTCAGCCCAGCTGCCAATGAATCATAAATTTATGAGAACACACTAAAGGCATCATTAGCAGGGAAAGCAAAGTCATGTGTGTTTTTTAGGGTTTGGGTATTTATTTTTTTTCTGGTTATTTTTAAAACCGGATACAAGAATGCCTGGGCCCAATATAACAAAGAAAAAGAGAGAGAGGCAAAGCCTTATCTCGGACCTAAACAACTGCATAAAGGGGACGTAAATTTGGATATGGCGAACACGTATCACTTCAGCCTCTGCCATTTATGAGATCCGCTACAACGAACCCCGGAGATCGTGGCAATTTCACTGTTTGGCCGGTCAGACCTACACTACACTCCTGCGCTAAAACCTGTAGCGGAGAGCAGCAGAGAGAACAAGAATTAAATTCTCATCGAGTGAAAATGGAAAGTATTTCTTACCAGTGTTTCTTTTCAAGAGCAGGGTGAGGCTCACCATTAGCCCGGATATTCATACTTCAAAATTTTTGATCCAATTCCTTCCATTTTTGTAGTTAAGGACCTACCAATTGCTTAATATCTTCATGTTCCCATCCTCCTCCCACCCTCCTGGATTAAGTTCCAGCCAGCGACTCACCCAGCTGCTCTTTTATTCTAGACGCAGGCTTATCTCACAGCATAACCTACCACCAAACCGAGAACGCTGCTGCAGCTCGAAATGCACGTAATGCACCGATGACAAAGACCACCTCGCGGTCTCTCAGCACTGTCCACTACTCCAAAAAGACGCTACACGAATACTCAATATTGCAAAGCTACAGATAAGAAGGATTTAAGCGAAGAAAAGCAGATATCCAGCTCTTCTGTCTTGAAGGCCGGAAAAGAAAAAGAACTTGCACAGCTCACGTTAAGCCTCAGATAAGCATCACTGCTGTGTGATCAGAGACCTCAGAAGATGGCACGAGCAGCACGGACACACGGTCTATGCGCTAAAGCGGCAAAACCGACCGGCCCCAACGCACGACTTCTGAAGCGCCATTCTCTTTCTTCACCAATGGCTAGACACCATTGCTTTTGATTATTCTCCAGTTCAACGTCCGCTGAGAAGGGAACGTTAATAAAAAAAAACTAGTGAAGACTTCATTACGCTGACACGGCTTGTAATACATCTCCAAGATGACTTCCTTCACTACAGCTACCAGCCTGGACTAAGTGCTAAAAAATGGGGAGAGAACAGACACCCCTTTTTGAAGGCCACTTTCAACATTATTGAAAGTATCAACGGCTCAAATATTTTCCATTTTAACAGCAAAATGGGTTTTCTGTGGCTCTTCTTTTCAATCTCACACCTGAGAGTGTATCGCACTTTTGACTCGCCCAGAAATTTCGGGGGGTACAGGGCTGGTCGCAGTGGGGGAGGGTGGGACTTTGAAGATGGCAACAGCCACAAATCAGATGAAAGTTGCAGGGCTTTTAAACTATTCTTAATTTCCCCAGATTAGGATATCTGTCCATCAGCAAACATTATCTATCCTGCTGTCAAAATCCAGACAAGAGATTTAATCGTTTGACAGTGTCATGTGGAAAAAAAAAAAATAAATAAGTCTGATGTCTTCTGAGGCACAAACTCCTCAAATCACTAAAATTATGATGATGTTGCTTACTAAGAAGCAAGAAAACAAGAAGATAAAAAGATACACTAAATGCATAAACAGTCTTTTCCTCATTGTTCTCTCCCGGGTTTTTCACTATCAACTCAGGTATGAGGTTATTGACGCTTCCTGCAGGTAAGACTCAGAAGGCACAAGATCAAGAAATACAAATCAAATTTGCTCTTTTCCTCATTTATTTCAGACAATTTTTTTCTTCGTACACTGACTTTCTCCGTGAGTTTCCTTCCCATTCCAGGAGCGGGAGAAGGGGAGGAAACCATCAGTGTGTCACTAAGGCATCTAAACAACAGACAGGGCACGCTGCACAAAATCAAAGCCCGTAGTTGAAGAACACGGTCTTGAAAGCCAATACGCATATCCTGCGGAGATCTCGGTTTACATAGTTCCTTAAATTGGCCAGCTGGGTGTATGTGGAAATACAGAGAAAATTCAATGGATAAAGAAAGGAAACTGTGGGACTAAGGAAGAAAATCCCAAGAGAAATAAGAAAGTGTGTCTCAGCTTGAGGAGAAGGGTGAAAGGTCACCTTCCCTGGAAAAAGATGCACGCTCCGGTATGTGGAAAAGCCCAGGGACAAAAGGGTGCCAGCTCCAAAACCTGCTGCATCGCTTACACGAAGAAGGGGGAAGAGGTGAGTCATCATTGGAAGGCAAACCTCACTTCCTCCAAAAAACCAAACCCAGGTTCACTTCTCTCAAGAAATGGCTCAATAAACTAAGACTCGGTAAAAATCAGCATATTTAGGAATGCCTTCAGGCATTTAAGCTAATATGACCTAATGCCACGTTAAGTACGAGTTCTGCAGTTACTATTAGAGGGCTTTCAAAGAGGCTGTACGCTCTATATCTGAAAATGAACGTCTTGCTCAAGTGAGGTGCTAAAAAAAAAAAAAATAATATTCACAGAACATTCACACCCCCGTCATTCCACTGGCATGCTTCATATGGAGGCACATCAGCTGTTTTTCAGAAGCTTTAGACGGATTTTTAATGTCATGTTTTCTCCTTTGTAAATCATTTTCATCCACTCTTAGTCAATAGTCTCAATGTAGGTTAATATAACCTAGAGAAACAGAGATTTTCCTATCAAGTACTGTCAAATTAAAATGCAACTCAGTATTACGATCTTCCAGAGAAAGAAGGAAAGGAGGAGAGGAGAGAGACTAAGCACCATGAATTCCCTGAGGTCTTTCACTGGAGAGAAGGCGCCTTATTATGAATCCCACCACACAACAGTCCTGGTTTGCTGTTTGCTCCAAAACAATAAATTTTTGGGTTCTAGGGATTTTTTTTTTTTTCATCTGGCTCATAAAACTAGGTAACGGAGATTGGATGGACTAACCTAGAGAGAAAATAACCTAGTCTGAACTTGACAGACAGGAACGCAAAAAAGAAGGCTCTCCGAAACAACAGACCTGCTGCACATTAATACTCTCCTACAAGACATGATTTTCTCATCTCTGTTCTTCCACGAGCCTCTAAAGGGACTGACTATAAAGGAAAAGGGAACAAGGCAGGGAAAAGAAGCATTTACACCCAGCTTTCAGGAACCTAACAGCCAACTACAGTAACTTATTATTCTTTCCAGTCACCCTAAAAATAGGTAAATTCTCTCTGTCCAAAGGAAACCAATGGCCATCTCCCCCAAACCCGCCACCGCCTTGCTGCGCTGTGAGATTAAAATAACTCCTGTTCGGTTTCTATAAAGTTAGAACTGAAGGGCCCATTATCAGACAACTCCCTGCTCAGTCCTTTGACCTGTCCGAAGCACTTATCGCTTCTGCAGCCCTGGCTTACGTCGCCCAGCTCCTCGGAACGTCGAACCCCCTCCTGCGCTTCGTGACAAGAGCCAAAAGGTGGCCAGGAGTGGAAACAGGGCAGCAGACAATGACAGACAACCCACAATATTACGGGGTCTGAGATCACTAGATCCCAAAATAAACACGCTACAAGTATTGTAACACTTGTCACAAGACATATTTCTAACTGTTCTTTTACAACCACCATTTTACTGTTGGATGATACAACAGGTGGAGGGCTTAGCTGTTCCTCCTGCTAAGATGTATTCCAGCCTGACAGGTTTTTATTTTGTTAGAGCACACACACACACACGCTTCACAGTCATAATGGAGAACTCTCACGTTCAGAATCATTCCAGCAGCCTCAAAACCTGTTATTTATTTTCCTCCTCCCCCTAAAATAAACAGTTTTTTTTCTATAGGCCTTTCACTTACCTCTCCCATAGCCCGTCCTTCCAGAGCAAGCGCTTGAAAATCATGATTCAGTTCATCCATGGAACGCACCTATTTATAGATGGGTACAAAAAAATAAATACATGAGGAAATGCTTATATTTGATCTTATTTTTTATGATAATCACAGTTTGTAGCCATTTTTTCTGATACAGACTGAGAGCTACATTCCACATTACAGCATATAACAAGGTTATTCAGCTCCAAAAGATGACTTACCTTTAAGACTCGCAGAAGCTACAATGTTTATAGCATCAGATTTATACACCCACAAAAAAGGAAAAAGTAGAAATTACTTTTAAGACACATAAAATCTAATGCAACTGCCTTTGCTACGTGTATTGCTGAGACTAATATTTCACAATGAGTTGCATGACTTCAGGTGAGGGAGTCAACCCGTAAGCCAGCGAGTCGGCATCATTTCCTTTCAGGTGAAAAATCAAGCAAAGGTTTGTATAAAATAGGCAGATTTATATCCAAGTTACATCAAAACGAAAGAGAACAACACAACGGCAGAAACAAAAGGCAAATTAAATTAAATAACACCATCTGAAATGGGGGTAGGGGATGAAGAAAGGAGAGCAAGCAATGCCTCAGGACCAGTTACCAATTTTAGTTACTATCCACAACCACGTCTCAAAGTGGAAATCCAGAAGCACAAACTGAGGTGTGAAACACCTTAAGAAACCCCCTGACGGGGTACGGCCTTCCCCTCACTCCCGAGAGGTCGGGGGAATGTGGCAGGGCGGCCGTGCAGCTCCCCAGCCGTGCCGGGCACCCCAGACCCTGCCGGTCCCGGCAGGCGCCCGCGGGCAGGGCGAGAGCGAAGCGGTCCTTGCAGGGTCCCGTGGGAGCAAGGGGACAGCCCCGGGAGGTGACATTGGCCTTGCTCCCCCAAAGGACCCGTAGCTAGACCTTTACTCGCGGTGTCGTGCAGTTCTCTGCTTTGGACCACGATTTTACGAAAGCCGATTCAATTAGAACAGGAAAAAGCGGCAATTTAAAACTGTTGGCTAAATAAGTCGGCTATGTTGAAAACACAAGCAAACGCTTCTGATTTGCATTCTGAAACCTCATCCAGGCAAGTCCCTACAGAAGCAGCCACTGAGCACATACACAGACACACAGAAAAACCAACTATGGACCTAAGGAGAAAGCAGAGAAGTTCAACCATGTGTTCGGATTCAGACTAAATGACTGCCCTCGTCGGGCACCACACCTGTATCAAAGCAGCACGTGTTACAACAGCCGCGAACGCTTGGGATGGCACAAACGCGGTACTACACACCTCCTACCCGGTGTTCACATCGTGCCTGCCACCCGGCAGCTCCGATACACCTTTGCCACAGCAGGGATAATAGTTTATACAACACTTCTTTAGGAGTAATCCACACACTCGATTCACTGCAGTTCTTTACAGGCTCTTTTTAACACGCAGTGTTTAGTTGTGTCACCACAGAAGACAGAGCAGGTGGTTTGGACACAGCCTCCTCTAGGCCCAGGGAAGGAGCCCAGTAATACCTGGTGGGTGATTTAGAGCATAAAAAAGCAAATTCTGGGTTAAATACTAATGCAGCAGCCTGCCACTGACCAGTGCTGTAAGGAGTTACACCACGTTTACTGACCTTAACCATGACTTCTGATACTCCTGCCACTATTTCCAGCAGAACCAAGTCAAGACTTTGTTGTGATCACGCTTTATTCCTATTTTAAGAGAAGATTCAGCGGACCTCATCCAAGAATATCAGATGTAATGAAAGCACCATAGATAAACTCCAGAAGGCCCCTCCAGTCTGAATCCTTCTACTATCCTGTGACAATACCACTTTGCAAGAGATTAGTAACATATTATTAAATTATCTAATACATATTTATATAATTCGCAAATCCCCAATGGCCAGTCGCTCAGAATCACAGTTTAAAAATAAGGTATCCTCTTATTACCATATCTCAGTTCAAAGTTATTTTCAGTTACGCCTCAGTTTTGTCACCTTCTGCAGTGACGCTTATCCCATCCACTATGAACACAGAGTAAAAACAGGACTCCACCTTCCAGAAACCACAGCACCGGGCAACACCAAAGACTTTCCTTTACTGTCAACTCCGTCACTGATCTGCCACCCAAGATATTTCGGTTGCCTCATGCGAGACAGAATTCGTAAGACCTAATTCTTCCGGGAAGCATTTCAAGCTGAACTCATGGAAAATGCTGCAACCTCCAGACACGCTGAGCTATGAAAAGCCGAACAGCAGCAAATTATTATTTCAATGAGACATCTGAAGAATAGAGAAACTATACAACGAGATTCAGTAGGCGATGTTCATCGCTCTCACTGCTAAAGCAATGTCCCAGGAAACCACAGATGCAGCCGCTGTGGCACTGCTCCAGGACCTGCAGTGCCGGGGAAAGTGCTAGTGGAGAACCAGAGGCTGCGTAGTACGTGTCCCCAAATTCAGCAAAGCAAATGAACTCCCAAAGGTGGATGTTGTCCTATGGGAACCTCAAAACAAAGCTGGTAGAAAGATGCAATCGTCGCTTTCCTAGCGTAAATCAAAAGGGTATTAGGAGACATTTGTGTTTTGATTTGGTCACATCGCAGCCCCACCAACTCCTCGCTGCCAAGCTGAGCTCCCGCGTGGCCTCAGTTGCTCTAACATCCCTGGTGACAGCCCCCTGCAGAACATGCCAGCAGCTTCTGAACAAGAACAAACTCCTCTTCTCAGCCCCTTATCTCACCCTTCCTCATGGTACTTCAGGATGTTACATGGTCATCCTTATTCCACCAAACATTGTTAAAAATTCTAGAATCATATATTTTATTTGTTCACATTAGATGCAAGAACATTTTCACAGATGTCTTGTTCAAGTGTTTGTCTTGAGTAGAAAAATGTGTTATCATGTTGTTAAACCAATCACAGCAGCACAAACATGTGATTTACAGCCACGTGTGAAGCCGTGTTCCCATGCTGGCCTGAATTCTTACTGGAGAAGCTAGAGCTGGTGTAACTAAAACTGACACCATCTCCAACACGGTCAATGCCTTGAACTCAAGTTCATGATCCTCCACTAGAAACCACAACAATTTAGCAATTCCTCTTGCTCCAAGAGCTCCAGTCCAGTAAACATACATAGCTCTTCTCAGTGTTGACCATTTGTGCCTTTCCAATATGGAGGAGCATGTTTGTCTTCAAAGGATGCCATGGTAATTGATTACTACAGAGGTGATACAGAGACCAAGACGAGTGGTAAAGGGCAAAAAAGCAGGATAAACTTGAAAGCAAAGTGGGCGCCAGCTTCTTCATACTGGGTTGGTTGAATTGCACACTTAGAGTGCTATTATTTTCACTCTGCTCACAAGGGTCTGAAGGAAGCTGTCCTTCAAACATGGCTTAGTTCGCCTGTTGCCATCCCAGCCTCCCCTGCTAAGTGACACACAGTGGAAACGGGCGGCCTCCATCTCCTTCCCAATATACGCCGCCCCAGTGACTATCAAAAGCAAAAAAATAATATTGGCTTCTCTACCTGCTCTCAGAGGTCAAGTAACAGAAGAAATTATTCATTACCGACATTTAAGGCATACCCCTACTCATCTCTCTTTCATCAGTCCTAACAATTATGGATAAAAACATCTCCTAAATCAGGTCTCTGTGCCTGACTTCCAGGCACTGTGTGCTCAAACTGTATACAATCACCAATGCTGAGGCCCTTTCTCTCAGTCACATCGTTCCTTTATCTCCCCTGATCTGGTTGTTTGTAATACAGGCTAGTTTATTATTCGGTAGTCAAAGACTGTACTCAAAAGGTCCTCTTCTCATTTCCCGCTTCTGTAATATTAAATAGCAACACCTCTTCGCCTCATTTTCTTACACGGTACACACAAATATCACAGGGCTCCTTCATTTCCCTTCGAAAGAAGAACAAATAGCTTCTGAAGCAGCAGACCGTAGGGCCAAAGCCATGACTTCCTACACCTCAGCACTCCAAAAGGCAGGCAAGACTCTGAAATGGCAACTAAACAACGTAGATGGTCTAATGCCCCATCGGCATCTATTCCTGCTAACTGCCACTGACCTATAACAAACACAGACACGCAGGGCAGAGTCACGACGGTGTTAACACCAGACACGAGGAGGTCCACAGAGAAAGAACTTCTTCACAGATGAGCGCTAACGTCAATGAGATTTGATTACCATAAAATCTGGTTCCCCACTGCACCAGGGTTTTGAAAGAAATCCAGAAGACAACGCCAAGATAAATTGGCTGCACAAGGAAGCAATGCCCTGACATCTGGATACGACATGACAACCTGGTTCCTTGAAAGAAGAGGTGATCTCGAGAAACCAGGAATCCCAGGAAGAGAGGTCACCCGCAGTCCCAATCGCTTCGACAAAACCCGACTCCGGCTCTCAGCCAGCAGCACCCCTCGGTGCACCCCCGTTGCAGCCTCTGCAGGGCGAAACGCGAAGGGCACATCCTCGCCAAGGACAGCCCTCCCTACCTTCCTGTCAAGAGCACTCATTCTTTCTGATACGGCAGAAAGCCGGCAAGCGCGCTTTTGAAGCCTGCTTAACAAAATTACGGCTCTGTACATCAGCAACACTGCTACCGAATGAGAGCCACAAAGCAATTTCATTGCACAAGAACACCCCTCCCCTTCACGTTAAGTGCTGTGTATGCACTCAGGAATTATGTAAATCTCACCAAAATTAATGAGAATCTCATTCAAGAAGAGCAATTTCCACGCAGGCTAATATATGAATGTATGTCACTATAACACACTCCAGCTTATAGCCACTTCACTGACTCATAAATAATTTCCTGCCTTCACAGCGAAAGCGCATCCCCCAGCGCGGACTCCCCTGGCACAGGAACTACCAGCCACGCCGAGAAACCGGAGCAAACCCACTGGATCGCTTCGCTTCGCCGAGGCTGAAGTCAGTTCCGTCTCTCAAAAGCCCTCTTAACCAATTTTCACCTTTGCTCTGGAAAACAGGCGCTAAAGCGAGAGACGGCTGTATTACTCATCACACAGTCACTCTAGGTCAGACCTCCACATCTTATTTTCAGTCTCCTGAATAAACCCCCTCAGACTCACACACGGTGAGGCTACAGCCACCTTTCTTCCCAAGTTTCAACAGCGGATACCCACCGTCTATTTTAGAGAGGCCGAGACAAGGCACAGAACACGTTCTGCTCTCACCTACTGCACGTTGCAGCAACGCAAACCAATTTCTCCCTATGGCAGCGGCCGCTTCCAAACCTCAACCTCCCACACAGCAGAAGAGCTTCTCCGTTTCGAACGCATTCACTGTGGATTTGCCGACCCCTCAAGCAGCTCGCAGCTAATTTGTGCCAGGGAGCCATCTTCCACAGGACAATCACACTTTTTTTTTTTTTTTAAATAAGATTGGAGGGCTTCACCATTGCAAAACTCAATGACAGCAACGCAGAGGCAAATGCTTTCCTGGTCCCAAAGCTCCAAAGACACTAGTCCTTGTCCATACCTGGAACACTTTTGAATTTATAGAGATACACCAGAAATAGAGAAAGCAACATCCCAGCGGCTAAAGATGTTCTAAGCGCCAGTACCGTTTGGTACAGGACCTGCTGCTCCCCTACCACACCACAAACCCAGGCGAGCCAGTTGTCCCTGCCTCTGAGCACACCCCAAAACGTACTGGGTGACACACACAGCCAGTAT
This sequence comes from Charadrius vociferus, assembly GCF_000708025.1. Lineage (NCBI taxonomy): Eukaryota > Metazoa > Chordata > Aves > Charadriiformes > Charadriidae > Charadrius > Charadrius vociferus. Next base: position 2,131,452 of record NW_009650249.1, on the reverse strand, counting down.
TTAGAAGTTTTGGAAGCTGTCTCGTATTCTTCTATAGCAAAGCAGACTCAGGCGATCATCCTGGGCGCCACCACAGACCCAAAGGTCTGGATCACTGGTGAGAGACAGCGAGACTGAAAGGAACAACTTACAGACAAAGACCAGGACCTGTCCCACCTCTAACAAACCATCCCAAAACAGGGGCTGACGTCCCCCGTGCTGGAAAGCTGCAGCGCAGCAAAGGATGAGCAGGGAAACCTGCGAAAGCAGCAGGGTGCCCACCGAAAGCAGCAATAAACCCCGGCACCTGCGCAGACACGCTGCACCGCTGGTGCTGAAAACCCCAGTTAATTTTAACCTAGGAAACACCAAGGCCCACGGGGCTAAACGGCACTTGTCAGAAGGAATTCTACAGTCAGTTAAATTAACAGGAACCGGGGCCCCAAACTGTCCTTACGATTACTAAACAGGGATTTGAAGGACCTAACAAATTAACATGAGAGCAACAGTCTATTTACCTTTCGGATTTCCAGTACCATATTTTTTATTCTAGAATAATCCGAGGGTTTTTCCTAAACTGATAACTACCAGCAAAGTAGCTGAATTGTAATTTTAGGTAAATATTAATGTCAATAATCAGTGTTAATACTGCACCTTATATTAAGCAAATATGGTTGCTAATATGACCTTTAAATATAAATTCAAAGTGTAATACTGTATCACATTTCATGGTCTGCGGGCATCTCAGGGGATTGTACACTAGCCTTATATATTAAGGAATCCTCGTTTATGTAGAATTTATATTCACCTAGACAGACAGAAAGCAAAACTATCAAAGGCTAAATTTCACTCTTAATCACAAAGGGTTTTTTCTTCCTCCTCATGCAAGGGATGTTGCCCAGTAAGAGAAGGGACAGGTGGAATTAAACAAAGAAAAAAGCCAAACATACAGGAGAAAAAACAAGCAAATAAACAGGGGACAACTTGGAATCTCTCATGTGTTGTCTTCTCACAGAAACAAACAAACACTATTCATCTTAGGAGCTGGGAAATCCCAACATTTGGATGTATCCTGACGAGTATAGAAAATTCCTTTGGAGAAAAAGAAGCTGAGAAATAACCACCTGAAAATATTGTAGCTGATAACTTAAAAAATTTGTCTCTACAAGTGCACTGTAAAGCCTGAGGGTTTATGATTTTTATTTTATTTTTTGATGTTGGACAACAGATCAAATATCTGCATTTATTAGCAGTAACAGCAATTGAAGAAGGTTTAAACTATCTATTTCTATTAAGCCAATTATGTTAAGTAGGGTAACCAAAGCAAACTGGAAGGCTGCTTCTGTAAGCCTCAGCTCTCGGTCCAGTTTCTCCATTTCCCCTCTCCCTAACGCCGCTCCCTGCGTAGCCCCATCTCAAAGGCTGCCCCTCTCCTTCCCCAAACACGTTCTTACACCAGGATCTATCCAGCCCTCACTTCTCCCTCCCTTAGGTTACAGCACTTAAGTCTCCCGCTACCCCTCTCCTCCAATTCTACTTGTGAGCAGGAGGCAAACCCCCCCAGGACAGCATCGGCGAAAAGGGAGGGAGGATGGGCTCTGCAAAGGCAGGATTTCAGAAAGACAGAACATATAAATGACTGCTTTCAAAATTTCTTTGATCTGCAGTAAATTACAGGGCCTACTGCAGGGTTCAGTCCCGCCAGCCAAGCAAACAAACTCCAGGGCATCCCCTGGATACTACCGTAAGGAATTCTGGGGGAAGCACCCAATACTCATTTGCCACCCTGGCAAACAAAAGCAGGGGCAAAAGCCGGCTGTTGGGACCACAAATCCACGGGAGGGGCTCACTCCTCGTTCTCAGCTGATGCTGGTCGTGCTCCCGGCAAGCCTGGAGGGAGGGAGGGAGCGCTCCCACAATCTCAGCTCTGCGCAAGCTTCATGGGCCCATGCTCCTCGCCTTGCTATGAGACCACTCGTTCCGCTTTCCTACTCCTGCAGAGGAATGAGGGAAATCGCATTACTGTTATACTCGTCAGGATACATCCAAATGTTGGGATTTCCCAGCTCCTAAGATGAATAGTGTTTGTTTGTTTCTGTGAGAAGACAACACATGAGAGATTCCAAGTTGTCCCCTGTTCGCAGTGGCACATTAGGGGCGCTGCTTACCTAGAGCACCTCAAAAGTGTGATTATTACTTGGATATTTATTTATTTTCAACTCATGCGTACTCTGCAAGTGTAAAAAGGCAAGTGTCATGTATAGTTTCCATCCACTAGGCATCCACATTTTAAGTTTTGCTGAATTTGTAATAGAAAAAAAAAAATACAAAATTTTTATATTTTCTAGTAAAACATTCCTCAAAAAAAGGTCAACATTACTACAAGAACACAGAGACTGAGGCAGTAAGAACAAGAAATACCAAAAACATTCAGGCTGCTACCTGAAAAAAACATCCTTAGAATGTGAGGAGGGGGGAAAATATGTGTATATATATAGCTGGTTGAACAGCCTAAATACTTTGCAGCACTTGATTTACGTACTCACAAGTAGTTAGAGCCTTTTAAATTAACCAAAGGTTTACAAATTTCAGATGGAAACAAATGCCTCCTACTCAGCTGTGGGAGACTGCCGGCGTTTGTCTTGTTTGAACAGCTCACGTAGCACGTTATTTAAAAACTATCTACCCCACGTGCATACACACACACATAGAGTATCTAGGAGAGGAAAAAAAGAGTATTTACCAGCTGACAATAAGAAAAGCACCGCGCACTGTCAGCCCCAGGCTTGCCACTAACAACCAGATCCAGGGTTAAAATATGTTGTTCCATCAACTGATTACAGCACTATTTTTAGTCCTCTCCTATAACAATAGTCGGTAAAGAAAGAATGTGAAGTCACAAGTATTAGACAGGATTAGGTGGTTTAACTACTATTTTTGTAGTAAAGGATTCATCATTAGAATTGCTACTACCATTAGCATTCGAAGCAAAAAGCTATTGAAAGTGCAGATTGGCTAATGCTTTACATGGCATTTAGCCAAGATGATTAATGATTCAGGGTCCAGAAATAAATGCAAGAAAGGCAGCCTTTCAGAGTGGCTCGGCTTAGTTAGCTAATTATGTTTTTCCTCAGATTTTATTCACTGAGGGAAGTGCTTCATTACTGTGGAATTTAGGTTACCCTGCGATGTCTCGGGCACGTATTGTTGGGGTGCAAACTTCCAAAATACTGGATTACAGAAGAAGCAACCTTCGTTTTGCCCTGCTGGAGCTGGCAATACCTTGGGAAAACCCTCTTCTGCTTCCCAGATGTGTGTCTGGAACAATGTTTTTTGCGCAAGCACTCAGGGCTACACTGAGATCTGGCCCGTTTGATCCCCCCCTTGTTTCACTCCCACTCCTACTCTGACTTTCTGAGGTCTAAGTTCAGAGGGAAAAAGGTGTACAGAAGGGACGCGGCAATGCCTCGATGCAGTGCCAAGCTCGGTGCTTCGGTCAGGAACAGCTGCCGGTGGCCCCGTGCCACACCGAGTGGTGGCAACAGGGCGAAGGGCTAATTTGAAGGTTTAATAACTGTCAAGTTTCACCCCAGTGCAGAATCAAGGCCCGAAGCACAGCTTCAGTACAGGGTAAGTAACACGGCCAGATGCTCCCAATAAAAACAACTGCCCTAGAACAAAAGTTACCCTTAACAAAGGAAGAGGAGTAACACGATATCTGTGAGCAGATCGCTTGACGGGAGGGAGCGCGGCATCACATGATATCCGCACACAAAGGCAAGTTTGTTCATCGCAGACCCGCAAGATCATCATTCAGAGAAGACAGCTTTCAAATCGTCTCAGCATACACCTAAAAGCAAGTTTTCAAACACGGGCAACACTAGATTCAATGCTCTGGAACAGCTCTTTGTTAAGGAGGTTTCTGATCAGCAGTCGAAATTAACTGTGCCAGTTTGCAAGGAAGAAGCTACTGTGGATGGATTATATGGCATGAATCTTATGTAAACTTTCAACCATTTACAAAAACGGTATGAATATCATCACAACCTGTTCTGCAGAAGCACAGATAGGTCACACCAACTCAGCAAACCACAAAAGAGCTGATAAGGGAAGAAGCAAAGTTGGAGAGAGGGAAGAAAACAAGCAGAAGCTATGCTCTAATAAAGCTCTATTTAAAACACACTCGGGTGCAATATATTAACTGAAATACTTGAAGTCTTCTTGAAGCATTGAAATCTGCAAATTCAGTAGTGTGAAAATCTCTTTGCTCTTTCTGAGCAAGCAGCACAGCGAGGAAGCAGCCTCCAAAGGCGATATGCCACGGAGAAATCCCAAAGCCAGCACACACACGTCAGGTTGCTTGTGCAATCCCAACTACAGCCAGATACCCTCCAACTGCCTGTCAGGGACAGCAAAACCTACGAATTCAGAGGAAGCACATTCTTCGACTAACTTTCTGAAGATTCCAGGGTGGTTTTTCCCACTGTACAAGAGAAGGTTTTTCCAATACCCAACCTTAAATATCCAACTTAGCCAATCTACTCACACTCCTATCTGAGGAGGAGTTTTCAAAGGGCAATGTAACGCAGTAAACTAAATTAAATGTTCTAATTCCCCTCCCCTGAGATAACCCTTTACTGTAGAGAAATCTCTGCAAAACAAATCAGCCAAACCAGACATTTCATTTCAGCAAGGTATTATGTTCTAAATTATCCGGGTATCAAGTTAGCGCAGCCATTTCAGTGTAAACGCAAGAAAAGCCTTAACTAGTTTACCGTGATACAAGGCAGTACCCATGAAAATTCAACCCATTTAATGAAACATACATCAGAAAGCGATCTTCAAGAACAGAGCCACGTGTGCTATCACATGGTGTCCGTGAGTGAGGACTCGCTCCATGCCTTCAACTCTAGCACAGACAACAAGCAGCTTATTTGGACCACAGCGGCCCTCATACACTACCTGCTTCCCACCAGCAGCTCAGGAAATCTCTGTCCTGAAGAGTTAATTGTCATTTAAATGGGATTTCACTTTGGAAGAATAAACACTAGGGCTTCTGCTTCCTTTCCTTCCAGGATCTTTTTAGAGGACCTTGCCACAATTTTAAGGCAAACTCTGGTCACGGTGCCTGCCAACAGGCACCAAACATTGTCAAACATCAAATCCAGACACTTTCACAGCAGCAAGCAGCATAGTTTGAGTAGCTGTGCTCTGGAAGGGTAGCTGCCAGGAGAATTACCTTCTGTCTCCACTTGAATTCAAGTTCCCAGTTAAGAAGTTGCACGGTCACGTTGCCAAAAGGCAAAACAGAGCATAAAATCCAGTCCCAGCCCTGTTGCTCTCACTATTCTTCACCAACTATATGTGAAAAATTCCCCACATTCAACAAGACGATCCCTGCAGAGTTCTATTGTCTCAAATTATTAATTAAACATGCTCTCAAAGAAAGCAAATGCCTAAAATCATTTGCTTCTACTAAGCAACTCCCAGATTACCCTAACTGCAATTCAGACAGTCTAAGTATAACCATTCACTGCAATTCAGAAGGGACCACCACCAAAGAAACTCTCTCTTCGCTCCAGTTCAAGAACATACATGCATGCACAAGCCACAGGAGACCCCATCCCAGGAAACCCAGCCAATTTTCCTAAAAACCTGCTCGGTGTTGATAACTCGTCCCAGCTGAATATCTTGACCATCTTTTCCTTCCCCTCAGGAGTAGGAGATGGTGGTTTGGATTTGTAATGAGATACGCAACCTTTCATAGCCGAGACAGATCCAACCTAAGCCATTACTCATCAGGAGTCATCTTCTACCTCTTCTCTCACCTACGTTCTGATCTCTACCAATTTTTTTTGCAGGATAAACAGAATACCAACAGCCTAGTGCAGCTAGCGTACTGTCTGCCCAAACAGCCTGGAGAGTAACTGGGCGTCGTAGATGAACGACAGCCTAAACCTCTTCAGTTTGAATCTCGGAATTACTGGTAGACATTGAACCTCAACCTCACCCTTCTGCTTTTTGTGGCTAAAAACAGAAGACTACGTTTTGCAGCCACGACTTGGCTGATTGAAGCATCTCCCATGTAAAGTTTGGTGATTAAGTATTTGCAGCTGCAGACAGCTGGAAGTTTGCTTAGGAGTTCAGTGATTCCCAGCTAGAAAGAAAAGTCCATTTCAACATTACTTCAGCGTCTGCAAGAACAAAGAGGAATTCATAATATATGCTATTTGAGTGGATGGCGTACCGTTGATACCTAAACACACAGAATGACAGTAGCATCTTTAATTCCTTAATTGTCTACAAAAACTTGCGCCCCCCGCCACGTTCTGGAAAAGGGGAAAATGCAAAAGGAAAAGAAAGTTTTAGGTAAAATACAAAAAGAAGCAGCAGCTTCCTGCTGTTCGCAACAAGAGGACACTATGTACTTCCTTGGGAGCAGAGACACTTTTGCTTAAGCCACCCTTAGTAAAGCCATTCACAGCTAAATTCTCAGAGCTGCTAGTCAAAGTACGAACCAATGACAAGGAGGAAGAGCCAGCACAATGAAAAATGAAAAGCAACGATCCTGTAAATAAGTTCTGACTCACAACACTCGCAGCTATTTAATAACACATGATGAAATGCTATCATTTGGTAAAAATCACTGGAGTATTATCACCAACAGACGGATCTAGATGTCTGTCTACATACGTAACAAAGAAGAAACTGGGATTCAACAATTAAAAAAATCCCTCTACCTTTAATCACGACCTCCCAAGCTCTAGGCAGGCATTAACCTATATTACCCTATAATTATTTTTTCTGATTTTCCATTATCTTTCAGCTACTCAGTTTCCCAACCAGTCTTCAAGGCAACAAGGCAAGGGCCCTCGCTGCATTGTGTTGGAAAGTCTAAAATCAAAAATGTACAGTAATACAAGTGTATCTATACGAAATTGAGACTTAGCAGACATCCATAATGATTCCCCATTTCTCTGCATGTCCCAGCACTTCCTCCCACTTCTATTCTTGCAGGACAAATTCAATTCTACCCCGGTTAAGCCCAAACTGAATTAAATCATTTTGTATGCGTAAGATTAGCTCTTGCTCCAAGGAATTTATAACTTAAGAAGCAGATGCAGAGGTGGCCAAAAAGTCAAAAGGAATGGCAGTATTAGGATTACGTATATCCTGCATTCTGCTTCCCATGAGTAAAACCCCGAGGCAAACGAGAACCATGGAAAAAGAGGCACTCAAGAAAGGCTGAAGCAATAAACACATAGATAAAACTGCCCAGCAATCACTGGTGTATACAGTATCAAATAAGACACACAAGAAAAGGGTTACTGCCCCATCTCAGAGTTGACTTTGAAGAAATTAAACACAAAGATTGGTTTAAAGATGCATGCTGAACACAAAACATCAGAACTATGTGACAAATACATTACAGCCGGTGTGAAAACCAGCATGAAGGAGACCAGTTAAGTTCCCAACATTAATTGTACTACGGCGAGTATTTCTTGAGCTTCAGATCACAGGACACATGGGAGAAAACCAGAGAAATCATCACACAGAACCTTGTGAGCCTAATCCTGCAGGTATATTTTGTCCATTCTCAGAAGTGTTCTGCCTCCAAAGAATACACGCATTATTTTTTAAAAGTTCATTTAAAACTAGTGTAAGCTCATGAACTTTTCTTTCATTAAGTGGTACATTTATTAGCATCATTTCGTTCAAGAAGTTTCTGAAGAAAATCAAGCTGAGCAAGAGCACCACATCTACTGACACCCAGGCAAGTCTCTGTAAGAGGTCGGATTCTTTCTTCGAGTGAAAGTTTAAGCCTTCTGGTTACTAAAGAATGCAGTAAAAGAAGGTCAAATACCAGTGCAATTTTTAATGACTGCAGGATTTGGGTGTTCCGTCCTGGCCCCTCCCCATCTCCAGTGAGTTTTGTTGTCTTTGCTTTTAGGGATTTTCAGAGAAAGGAAGATGAAAGTATGAGTTGGGGAAAAAAAAAAAAAAAAGCAAGAATTTTATGACGTGCATTTTAGTTCATGAAGTCATCCTTCCACAAAATGTCCAAACAATAGCAGTTCCAGCCTCAACACCTCCACACCAGACCGCGTGACAGCTTGTATTTGAAAAACCTAAAAGTTTCAGCCTTTCAGAAAGAAGTTTTTGCTTATTGTTTCTTACACAACTTAAAGTGCATTAAGATCTCTTCCATCAATGTCCCTTGAAACAAGTTGTACATTTAAAGAATGAAAACTTGGATAGTTAACAGAAAAAAATGTATCTCATTTCAATGCAGTTACTTCCTTTAAAGTGGTAACTAAATACTATGTTTCCACATAAGGGAATAACAATATTCTTCTGGCTGCTTAGTTCATGTTGCCATATTTTATGCGATTTTTCTTCCAGAATAAATTAACAGAGCACTTGTTTACTTCTTTGTTGATGTACACACTGACTTGAGTGAGGTTGCAAAATTCACTGCAATGTTTGCTTTTAAATGGTCCGGATGGCAACACATCCCCTGGGGAGGCACAGCAGAGGAACAAACCCTCGTTGGCTTTTATTTGAAAAACTAGAGGCAGGAGATACTCATAAAGGTTGGAAAAGCTTTCTGTCTGCTGCTCTGACAAGATTTGCAGAAACCATTCGTTTTTAAAATGCACTTATGCTTAAGGTCTGCTCTCTTAGCAGAGGAAGCACATCTTTGACGAGTTACTTACAGGTCACAGACAGAAAGCTAGAGTGAGTCATGCGCTCATTTAACTGCAGCACATCTGACAATGCAACTACTGAAAAGACTTCTAGTAAACACTACTCCTGAGACACGTTTTGGCCCATTACCCTTTTAGAAATGTTGAGCTGCTATAAGAAGTTAGCCTTGTTTCTAAAAGCACTGTTTCATGACATTCTTAAAGCTGTTCTCTTCTCAGTTCAGCTAAGCACATTAATAGCACCTTCCCCTCCCAATTATAACCAGAAAAGCCCAAACCCCAAAACAAACAAGCAAAGAAACCCAGGAAAACACATTACCAGCAACTTCCAGAACTGTGTTTTTCAATATTGGGAATGGTAAAAGCTCAACCTACATGCATTGGCAGTTTTGTAATACCATTACATAAGAATTATTTAACTACAGCAACAGATTTGAAAAGCAGCAGCAGTGACTGCTCCGCTGGTTCACGCATCCACAAAAAAAAAAAAAAAAAAAAATCAATAAAGGGAATGATAAATTGTGCAAACATGCATTTGACTGTCACAGAGAGTGGATCGGGGATTTCAACACCCTCAAGAGCAGAAATGTTTCAGCTTATGGCTACCAAGGCACTGCGATCCTGAAAAGAGAAAACAAAAGGTACAACTGTCGCCATTCCAACCACACAATAACCAGCGCAAGCTTTAAAAAACGTCATTAAAAGCATCTATCATAAGCCCGATGCGTTCACGTGTTTTGAGTTTGGAAACATTGAACTTTTTTTTTTACCTGATGTTCTGCATGAATGTTATCCCCAGTAGGCCAGCGATGTTTGCTGTTATTATAGCCGCCTCCACCACTTCCTCCTCCCCCAAGCTGCTCACCATGCTGCCTCTGGAAGAAGTAATCCACCATAGCGTCGTCCTGAGAGCGGCCTGCAACTCCTATGGATCCGGGAACAGGACTGGAGTGTGTCCCTGCTGCAAGCGCCTGATTTGCAGCCGGCTGTTGCTGAGCCTGGGACCCTGTTCCAGATGTCAATACAACAGGCATGTTGGGATTAGCTGTATCTTGAGTGTGCTGTTTCAGGTGGGGGCTGAACGAGTCCTGCCAGAGTACTGCTTTTCTCTTCAAAACACACGCAACGCTCATTCCACCAACACCTACGGGGGGTGAGGGGAGGGGGGGAGAGACGGCGAGAAAGAGAGAAGGGAAAGAAAACATGAAATCCTTACAGCTTCAGCTTTACCTATTAAATAACACACCCTTCTCGCGACTGGCAGGGAGACATCACGATGCCAAATCTGACTCCTTTTAACACAGTTATTTGCTTTGTTCACCTAGCGACTAAAATATGGTATGAAAATGCACACTAGCCAAAAATCCCACATTTTCTGCTGCAAATTGTTATCAGTATACACAAGCTTCACGTAAAGTGCCCATTACACCGAAATCCGAATGCCAATTTATGCGATGGACAAAACGCCAATGGGAGAGCTGCCACAGAAGATTGCTAGAAAAAAGCCCCCGAAAAATCCGGTGGAACGCAAATTACACCATCAGTGCTCGCCGTGCTTGTTTACACCTGACAAATTACGAGGCAGATCTTCAATCAATACCCAAGTCCCACCATATCACGATGTGTTCACTCAGTCATACAAAACATCCAGGCAACAGTGGGTTGGGTGGTTTGTTTTTTTTTTTCCAAATGCAAACTTAAAATGCTGAATTTCTGCTTATACAGTTAATTAAGGCCCAAACACAACGCGCACTCTGCCTGCAAACTCAGAAGCTGGCTTCAGTCATGAGTTGGTAAAACACACCGGTGTGTTTTATATGAGATTCCCTGGAGAAAAAGCAGCTAACCTCTCAACGCCCGGGATCTCGGGAGAACCTTCCAGAGCCGGAGCAGCCTGCAGCACCGGTCCCGCTCTCACCAGCGCTGGGGGAAAGCTGGACGAGTCACAGAAACCATCCGACACTGAAAATACCCCAAACGCTTTGCACACACCCAAAATCATCTGCGTGCAGGAGGAAAAGAAGCAGACCAGGCTGACAGCAACTCACTAATTTACTATCCCCCCCAACTGTTTTGACAGCATCCCAAAACCACACAAGTTTGTTATTTTGTTGAAGACAGTATTATCAGCTGATCCCGAGAGCAATAGACATTAATGTGTGAACAGAAAAGTGTTTTCCCCCGTTACATAACGCTCACCCAACGCACAGCAAAATCGAATTTCTTTCTAAAGGCACTCTCTAGTCAGAGTTATGATTATTATTTTTTAAATAGATTGCTCGTTCATGACTTTGGTTACCTAAACGCAATCCCACAAATACCACAGAGAGCGGTAAGGATGAAACCAGAGGGGGAGCTGAGCCGGTACGGCCGCCCAGCACAGCTGCACAGCAGCACGAGAACGCTTTTACTCTCGCACCTTGGTGGCTGCAAACCTTGGCCCTGATCCTGCCGGCAGCTCCAAGGGCCTGAAAGGCGGCTCTGTTTCCTCTCCGCTCATCATAGTAGTTTTGAACAACAGTCAACTACTACAAGCAACTTCCAAGAACAATTTTCTAATAGCGGAGAAAGAAAGTTGACACCAAAAAAAAAAAAAAAATCTGAGTCCTATCTTTGATCAAACTGACTCAGGTTTGTCCCACTAATTGAGAACAGTGTTAATATTTAGAAGAAAATGACTATAAGAACTGCGGAGACAAGATTTTTTTAATTGCAGCATCGACGCGCGTTTGTTGACACACACCCCCCAAGCCACCATGGCCACGTAAACAAGCAACCCTGCAAGGCTTTTTATACATTCAAAGACCTTCACAACTCAAATACCAGTAAGGTTTAACAGAACTCCTCTGTCTTTCAAAAAGTCTGGAGATCACTACCTTCCCCAAATACTTCATAAAACACTGTGACAACACCTGGTATTGCTAAAGTGATTTTTAAGACTACAATACTACCATTTAATGGCATTTTCGCCACTTTCCTTTACTAAACACTCTCAAAAATCCTTCAGTAACATGAAATGAAGCAATAAATCTCCTCTATGCAAGAAGAAAAAAAAAATAATTAAGTAATTACTGATAAGAAATTCACATATCACCAAGTTGGGGTGTAAATTCACTGCGCACAATGAAATCAGCCTCAAGAAAGGAGGTTACAAGTTAGCTCAGGGCAGTCTTTAAAGAAAATACAGGAAGATACTATGAATCCACACAGAGTTTCAAGTATCTATATAGTGTGACAAGCCCCGGTGACCACTGGAAATACCACAAGGTACAAAGTTGAGAGTGGAAATCTGCACAGCCACAACGTTCCTTTCCTGGCTCAAAAGGCAGCTGGGCTGCAAAACCCCTCAGTTCTGGTTTAATTTGCACGCAAATCATTCATAATCGCGTTACTATAAACGCTGGGGAGGGGCTTCTGAGAGTAGCAAAATCTCCGTCAAGGTACTGTGAAGATCCGCACAAGTGCCTCCTGCTCCCAGCCGCTTCCTCTTTCGTCTAACAGAGAGGAGGCAGCTCCAAACATGAGAGGAAAAAACTTGGCAAAGGCGACATTTTGAAAGGGAGCAAAGGGGAAAGGAGCATTCTGGGTAGTTCAAGTTTAGTTCCGAGCTGTGTTTTTATAGAAATGCCGTGTTAAATGTAGCGGACAGCTGAATCCTGTCATTCAAAGCACACAGAGCATCAGAAATATGTGAAGTCACCTACACAACGCGCATTCATTAGCTAACCAGCAGCTGCGAGGCTCGCCGCTTGCTAACGGCTCCAAGAACCCTTCTCAGTCCCAAACTCTACATAAAAATACATAATAAACTTTTCCCAGATAAACCATTCGCTGGGAAGAGTTACGTATTTACACACAAAGGCTCCTACACTGCTACCATGCGCTCCAAGCGGACAATCTTCCTTCTCCCTTGATAAAAACACAGCATGTAAATAAACCGCTCTGTGTTATCATTACAAGCAAAATACTTTAGATTATGGGATGTTCCACAAGCAACAAAAACTTCGGAGCCATCCCCAAGCAAGTTTTAAGCCCAAGTGGCGACGACGCTGAATCAGGCAGCTTTAATCTGCGGAGAGCACAGCTACGCGTTCAGAGCTCCGCCGCTCTTACTCAATACTCCTCTAAAAATAGCAGACGATATTAAAAAAATTAAGTCCGCGGAAGATGCGTGTGTCAGAAAGTCCAATCGTGAACTAGAAGAACTAGAAGAGAGTTTGCGTTGGGACACCTTTTTGGTTTGGGTTTGTTTTTTGTTTTTTGGTTTTTTTTCCTTTGGAAAGTTAGCCTGGAAATTCAAGCACAGCCATTGTTCGAGAGCTGTGTGGCCTACCAGAACTTTTTAACGTTTAAACCTTGTGTTTTCCTGAAAACCTGGGGAGACGCAGCAGGAAGCGGGTAAATTGATCACCGACCGGATTGCTGAACCCAGCATTAAACCACGGTAAGATAAATGCGACCCCGTAGCCCACCTCCCTCCAGCTTAATAAAGGAAATTCCTTACTCATGATCTGCCTGGTTAAAAAAAAAAAATAATCTCTGCTCGGGACAAAGTTATTAAACATTGACCAAAAAAAACCCCCAAACCCCAAGAAAAATCGAGTATTTCTCAGGTTGGGGCAAGAGACAGACTCTTAAAATTCCAAGTTTGCAATTAAAAAGGGCCAAACCCTGTTACTCCGTGAAGACGAGATAAAAACCGGGGAGGGGGGTGTGGGCACATAACACCCCCCC
>NW_009650249.1:2116422-2117007 GCF_000708025.1 Charadrius vociferus | reverse complement strand
ACCGGGGCTGTGGTGGAGCCCTTCCACCGCCTCCACCGCCACCCCTCCGGCCTTGGGTACCCCCCTTGGGCCACCGGCCCCCCTGCCCGAGCCATCCGCCATCCACCACCCGCCATCCACCCCGGGGCCTGCTCGCACAAAGGCCATGAAGAACCGCACCAGAGGCACCAAACGCGGGCAGGGAGAGCTGCTCTTCCTCGCCCTGCGCCCTTACAGGCCCAGCGCCAGCGGCCAAAGCACAGTTTGGAGGGGGGTTTGTCTTTATGTCCCCCCTTCCCCACAAAGCCAGGGCTGGGGGGGGGGGCGGGGGGGGCTACACACCCCAGCCTGCGCCGCTCCGGCGCCGGCCAGGCTCGCAGTCTGGACATTAAAACAAAGCGCTGTACTCTGGGAGCGGTAGTTTCTGCAATAACTCCTCCATGTTAAAGGGACAGCTCGTTCGGGAGCGGCCGCTGTTGGTTTTGTGGCACCCTCCTGCATCGGGGTGTTGGGCTCCTCCTATGTTTTAAGGGGGATTTAGCGCCTGCACCGGACGCTTAGATGTAATATTTTCTCTCACTCTTGGCCAGGCAGGAGAAGCGCGCA
>NW_009650249.1:2111465-2116320 GCF_000708025.1 Charadrius vociferus | reverse complement strand
GTTTCGGCGGCCGACGGGGTCCCGCAGACTGCACGGGGCTCGGCGAGAGATTTCCCTGAAGTCTGAGCTTTTGTGGGCAAAGCAAGTGGGTTGTGGTTTCAGGTACAAGAAGTTACTTCAAGCCGGGTTTATCACCGTCATTAAAGCACAAGCAGGGCTGGATCCAGCTGAGATCTGGCTGCGTGGCTTGCATCCGTTTTCTCCCCAAAAGGGCTGCCGGGGTGATGGGTGTCTCCGCTGCCATGCTGCCTTTTCCAGGCGCCTGTGCTGCTGGCCTGTGCAGCCCAGCCAGCCAGGGCTTGCAGGGAAGCGGGGCCTCACCCCGGCTGCGCCCCAAAACCCTGGGGAGATACAGCTCGTGGCTGCAGCCTGGGAGGTGCTGAGTACCCGAGGCTGAGCATGACAGTGGACCTTCAGGATAAAGAGATAGCAAAGGCTTGCTTTGCTGTTGATGCTGGTTTTTAAGCCAAGCCTTGCACAGCCACCCAAAGCTTTCTTTGGCCAGCACCGGCGTGGCTTATTTGCCCTGGCAAAACCCCACTGTGACAAACTCAGCTCTGCTGGGTTCAGCTGCCCGCGCCGCAGCAGCGTGTTGCCCAAACGTGTGCGTGGCACCTGGCATGGACCCCCCCTGCCCTGCTGCCACGCAGCCCTGCCGGGCCCTGAACACCCCAGGAACAGCTCCAGTGTGGTTCCTGTGTAACGAGTAGCTCCTGTTAGCGAAGCCTGGCCACCCCCAGGCTCTTCACTGGAATAGGAACATCAGCAGGTTCTTCTGGCGAGCGTCCCTAACCAAGATGCAGCTTATTCTGCCGAGCTGCGCTGCCCTGTTACAGGGAAACTGCCTTGGTGACGCAGTTAGCCCCTCAGAAGCACGCTCGTGAGGTGAGGCCAAATCAATTCTCCATCTTCCAGCTCGTAGAGCCCTTAACCTGGCTCTACCATGCCATGGTGGACCATGCAACGTCCCCAAAATGCCACTGGTGTGAACAATGGCAACCTCTTGGTGTAGCAGGGACGTGAATAGTGAAACTGTGTCATCTTGGCACTGGAGTAAATAAATCTGTCCAGACACCCTTCTCCTTTGGTTGAATTCTGCAACATCTCCTGAACATCCTGGGCTGGTACAAGGCATCAGAGCTGACTCTTGGGTGACGAATATTTGGGCTGCGAAGCGCGAGAGGTCAGGAGATCTTTCCCACTCCGTGTCCTCACTGTGGAGCCCGGGGGAAGGAAGGCTGGCAGGTCCCTACCTGCTTCTGCTGGCCAGGTTTTGGGGTGCTGTGCTTGCAAACTGGCAACCTCAGCACCCCACCTTGCTGGTGGGGCCTCCTGGCTCTGAGCTATCGTGCTGGCGGTACCACAGAGGTCCCCAAGCTGCGCTGACCCTCCGCTGTGAGCCAGAGATAACAGCTACGCCGCGGCGGGTTGCAGCACACACCCAGGCTGCTTGCTGACACTAGAAACATGGTTTCTGTTAATTATACCTGGGATAATTACATTTATACTGGTATAATGAGAGGGGGAGGGAAGGAGTCCTCCTGTGGATGAAGTATTAGTGGTTAAAACCCGCTTATGCCAGTTAGTTTATTCGGTTTAGGAAGAAAGGCGCAGAGAAATGGCACATGTGGACACGCAGCTCTGTGGCTATGGGACTGAGTCGGAGTTTGGGTCTCACCTCCAGCACCTCCGTCCCTCCCGCAGCCTCTTCTGCCTCCCACCGCTGCTGTCCTCGCTTTTGCCCCTCAGACCTTGCCCAAGCTCCCGGCTGTCCTGGGCTTCGTCTTCAGTCTACAAAGAGAAAAAGGTGCCTCCAGAAGTGGTTGATGACCTCCTAACCTCCAAATGACTCACTAGAAGCACATTTCTCCCTCTTGACTATGGAAGGGGCTTCAGTCAACTGCACTCTTCGTTAAACATCAAACTTACACACCCAAAGCCAAATGCCCAAATTCAGACTCTCCATCCACGTTCAGCCCAGACTCTGTTCCTGGTGGCACAATGCCCAACATGGCAGTATCTTCTCTTTGAAGGAGCCTTCTAGGCTAAGAGCAAATAAACCAGCGCTGCTGTGATTCATACTCCTCGAAGCAGAGCTTCCCACAGCTCGATGGAGAAAACACATGTGCAGGACAGGGGATTCAGCTGGAAAAGAAAATAGATTGAGTGACTCCATAAATCAGAGATGAGTGGCTTCAGTACTGTCCCCAGGTAGACCCAGCTGTCCCCAGCCTCAGGGAAGTCTAGGGACATCCAGCACTTTTATTTCAATGACAACTTGGTCTCTGAAATGAAAAGCCAGGTGGGAGGAAAGGGTGTCTCCCCCCCAGTGCCAAGTTCTTCAGTGGGGCAGCAAAATTTTGTTGGGCACCAGAAAAAAAAAAATCCACTGAATCACTCGATCTTTTCTAAACCAAGCCACAACCTGCTGAGATTTTCACGCAGGATACTTTCAAAACGTGCCAGTTTGACCAAACAGCTTCAAGAGCCAACTACATCGTTCAGCTTCGTCACTGAGACAGTGTTTCATCAAACCATGGTGCCTTGAGACAAAACATAATGACCAGCCCCTGCAGCGGGGCAGCTTTAATACTTGTTCATGAACATGGGGTGTGTGCTGACCCATCCATTGCTCCATCAGCTGCTTTGCAAGCATGGCCAGAGACCTAAAATTGTGGACCTTCCCCATGCGACCTTCCCCGTTAGAGCTCAGTCCCACACGCACGCAGATTCAGGGCGCGCACATAAATGCTTTCCGGGCTGGACTTGTCGTCATCAGTGGACCTAGACGGGAAACGTCCCTTCGTTTCTGCAGCAGCTTTCAGCGATCAGATAAAAACCGTGGTTTTCACCGACATTTTTCGCCTACGGGTTTCCACGCTCTTGTTGAGAAACCCAGCGCAGACATTTTCAGGAGTCAGCAGCCAAGTTTCTAAAAGCGGCTGGTGAAATGTTGCGGTTACGGCAAGCTGAAGAAAATTCTGGCTGCAGACCCACCTCACAACAGTAGAGTCTGAAAGTTTAATTTTGGCTGGAAAGTCGATTTTTCTTGCAAAAATACACCCCCCTAAAATTAACATTTTTAAGCAACTCCCACCAGTCGCTTGCGCTCAGGGTTGTACCGAGCCTGACATGGAGCCCCCTATCCTGGGTGCAACGACAGCTCTAGGTGATGTCCTGAGGGTCATTATCAACGAATCCCACTATTTCCTCTCTGTGTGCAGGAAGGCAGCTGGCAAAGCCGTGCCACACCTCCCACGGTTAGAAAACAGCCGTGCCAATGCCTTCCTCTGCATCCCAGTGATGTCCTCTGCTGTCCTTCCTCCAGTTTGTCACGGCTCACAGAGCCACCGCAGAAGAGGACAACCAGAGGCAGGCAGCGAAAAATGCCCTGGAGAAGTGAAGGTAAATCCAGGATGGATTTATGGGATCCAAAGCGGGTTAAATCCAGCACGAGAAGAGACACACAGGACTTCTCACTCTTATGGGGGTCAAGAAGGTGTTTTCTCCAGAGACCAGGCAGCAAGAAATGTTTTTGGCAGGGTCACGAGCACACCAGGCGAGTGCTGTTGGGAAGGATCCTTGGGTGCCCCTCTGCCACCCCACTGATATAGTCTATTAATGAGAAGGTAATTGAGAAACCCACAGAAAAAGCAGCCACACAAAAACCCTTGATAACAGCTATAAACCAGGAAAAAGGAAATTCTTGTTTGTTTTATATACCACATGGGTTTTCCCCCTGGCCCTCGCTGGTGAGACGTGTCACGGCAGTGAGGAGTGGGGCTGAGCCCTGGTCCACGTTCCTACCTTTTCATCAGCCTCTTTAACCAGGTGCCAAACCCCGTAGGGACCCGGACACCAGAGCTGCAGAGCAAACAGGAGCTCTGATAGATGCTGGTGGAGAAAATAAATGAGCTTTTGGGGTGTGAACAGCCTTTCCCCCCCGCCAAGAGCCTTGCGGGCGGGTAGGGCTGCACTACGGGGGGACAGCAGTTGGGTTGAGCGCAGCCCCAGGAGCTGTGATCCGAAAAATCCTGCAGCTCAGCAAAGCAGCTGCAGGCAGGAGAGTTCAGGTGGTGGCATCTTCCTCCTGAGAGGGAGGTGGCAGTGGTGTCCCTGCTGAGCCCGGGCTGCTGGCCATGGCTTGGTTGATACCCAGCTGGAAGGGAGCTGGCAGGCTCCAGGGCTGCTCTTGGCCAGCGCTTGCCAAGTCGTAGTGGAGACTTGTCCCTGCTCAGGGTGTCCCACTCACAGTGGCTGTCCCTCCAAACGTGTCCCAGGCCAGGTGCAGCCTGGGGAGTCATGGGATTGTACCTATGTATGGTCTGGCTAGATCACCCCAAGATCCAAGCTAGATCCTTACACCTCCCTGCTCTGCGGGCCCCCGGGAGGGTGTAGAGAGCCACCAGGAGCAAGGGGATGGGACACAGGGGTCCCTCTGCCAGTGCTGCCCCATCAGTTGGGCAGGTAAGCTCTCCCTGGGGACATTTGACATCCGCTGGTGGCATGTTGTCCCCACATGCTGTCACTGGTAGGAGCAACACCACCTCTTGGTGAGTGCTTGTGAGGCTCCCCTTCTGGGAGATCATCCCCCACACCATGTCTCAGCCCGATTTCTATTCATTCGAGCTCCGAAGCAGGAGGCTGATTAAGCTTTCCAGCTTGTTTGTTATCATTAAATACATCAACGCTGGATTTTCTCGATGGGCAATTACATGACTAAGCCCTTTGGAAGCTTGCTACCTTCTCAGTCCGCATGACTTCTTCTTGCAGTCCCGCAGCCTGATTGTGTTTTGTGGGGAGCGATTTCCTTCTCCCAGCTCCGCGTTTGCTATTTGCTTCGCATCCGCTCTTC
>NW_009650249.1:2103755-2111438 GCF_000708025.1 Charadrius vociferus | reverse complement strand
TGCTCTGACTTTCTTCTGCCTCTCTAACATCTCCAGAGACAAGCTGGGCTGGAGCACAGCATCGAGACCAGCGTGTCTTTACCTGAAGACAGAGCTATGTATTGGAAAATATATATCTGAAAAATATATATTATTACTGGAAATGTATAGACTGCATATAAAGGCAGAGTCGCAGGGCAGCAATGCTCAAACAGGAGCAAGGGGATGAGCGGTGACTTTGCAGGGGGTCAGTCAGCCAGAAGGTTTTCTCAGTCCCCACTTCCCACTTCTCCTTTGCTTCCAGCTTTCCCAGACTTTATTTCTTGGGGTTTAAGTTGTCCAATTTTCTCTTGTCCTTGTCACTCCGGAGAGGTGGTGTCACCCCGGAGAGGGTGACAACGTGCTGCTGCTGCCAGCCCGTCGCGGTGGCCTCCCGGGGCCCTCCCCAGGGCCCAGCTATCTGCACACCGCACGTTCAAGATGTGTTTCCTGTTATGTTCCCAGTTAAGAAAAAACAACAACCCGATAAAATTGTCACGTTTAGAAGAACATCATCCCAGCTGTAGAATCATATGCTCAAATTTAGGAAACGCTAACATTACATTTGCCTGCGCAACCTTAATTCAGCCCCCTTAGGCACATGCTTTGTGATCCAGTCTTTAATTACAAGTTCACAGACGAGGTTTTTCCCACGACACCCGTGGCCCAGTTAGGGCTGGCACTGCCCCGGGGCACAGCGATGGGGGAGATGTGGATGTGGGACCCCCTTGTCCCCTGCTGCCCAAGCTGGAAGGAGCGTGCGGTGCGAAGGACAGAGGTCTGATGTTTGAAATGCTTTTGCGTTTCCTCTCTCTCGTAACCCAAGTAATTTTCCTAAAATCCGGGGGGCAGCAGGAGGGTTTGCTGTGCAAGAAAAAGTGAAGGGTGAAGGTGGAACCTCTCTGCTGCGGCCAACATCCCCCCAGACCTCCTCGCCACCTCCTCCCTGAGCTGCCCGGGGCTCCCTGCCTGCCTCCTCCCTCTCCTCCTCCTGCACAGCCAGAGACCTTCTGTCAAGCCAAGCTCCACGCCGTCCCTCCGCCCACGCACACCTTTCATTTGGACACTGCGATGTGCCTGGGCACTGGGTGGAGGCTGCTTTCGCTCCGATTTCCTCCTTGCAGAAGGCAGCCCGGAGGCTCTGGCGGCTCTGCCTAATGTGGGCAGCTGCTCCTCCTGCCTGCCGCAGCCCTGCCCAGCCTGGGGTGACAGCCCAGGGACCTGGACGCCTCCTGCCTCGGCTTGCACCTCCCCGTGTGCCACGAAGCTCCACGAACCGCTTAGCCCGGAGGTGAGGGTGCTTTGCACGGGGGGAGCTGGCTGGGAAGCGATTTGGGACCCACGGCTTTGCCAGTGTGACTCGTTTCGCACGGGGACGGCCCGGGCTTTGCTGGGGGACCAGAAATGAAGTTTCCCAAGTGCTGGCTAAACCCACCCCACTGGTGCCTTGTCTGAGCAGCGCTCGGCTCCCATCTCCTCCGTGCACCAGACCTTGCACGGCCGGCACCGTGCTTCCCGGCCGCGAGCTCCCAGCTCCTCCCCAGCACTCATGGTCTGATCTTCATTGCGCAGACAGAGGCTCAGATGTACCCCGCAGACACTCAGTTTAGAAATCCGATTGCCCTTGGCATCATTTGGGGGCTGTGAGCCTGATTCACCCCCTGGACCTGCCCCTGCTCCTGTGAGGCCGGTGGGAGCCATGGGCAACGAAGCAGGTAAATTGATGGCAGGTGGTAAATAGATGGAGAAACACATTCTGGGCCTTGTTTTTCCCCCTCTGATGAGTGGTTCTCCAGTGGTCCCTGCCAGGCGGAAGACGCCGTGGCATCTCCAAGGGACACTCTCCTCCTGGCGTCACATTGCCCAACAGACCTGTGCCACGGTGCGGGCGCGAGGCCCTCAAAATCCCTGGCCCGATGTCTCTAAAAAGATGCTTTTCTTGGTGCTTCCATCACCTCCAGTCCCATCTGAGAGGTGATCCATGGACGGGTGTCAGGCAACGGAGGTGCCTGACGTGGGTGACCCCAGGCTTCAGGGTAGTGGTGGCCCCTTCCTCAGGGTGCCTGCTTGCAGACCAGGATTTGCCTGAGCAGAGCTGCAACGGGTGTCAGCAGGAGCCGAGCTTTGCACGCACAGAGGGATGATGTGTTGCAGAGACCTCAGAGACGTCTGATTCGGAGGGTCCTGAGCATTGGCTGCACGTTCAGCCAACCCCAGGAGGTCATTTGCCCATTATTCCCTGTTCTTGCACCCATCTGGACTGTACTCGTGCGGATTTACTCCAGATCACACCCAGGCATTGTGCTCATGGTGACGAAGGGATGTGCATCCTTCTGCCAGCGCCTGGAGCCACCAGCCCTGAGACCTTTCCCACTCCCTGCATGGGAGGTGATGCACGGTGGTTACGGCTGGGTCCACCTCCACTGCTTTCACACGTGGAGCCCAGAGGGGCGAACGGGGTCTGCAGGGGGAGTTTGGGAAAGCGGCTCCACCGCATGCATGGAGGAGGCCCCAGAGATGCAACCAAACTGCTCGGAGCAAGAGGCACGGGTGCCAGGAACAACACGGGCAGTCCCATGGCAACGGGGCAGGGAGACAAGTTCAGGGAATGGTGTAACACGGCTGGCACCTGCCCCGCTTGCAGGAATGAAACAGAGCTTGCAGGAACGAAATGCCCCCCCCCGCCGGCTCCCGCCTTCCCCCTGCACCTGGACACGTCCCCTCTCCTGCCTGCCACGGCACCGGGACCGGCGTGCTGCTGGCAGCAGAGTGCCGGCACCAAATCCCTTGCAGACTCCATCCTCATTGCCCCCACCATGCCTTGGCTTTCCCCTGTGTGTTTTCAGCTCCAGCGTTGGCTCCCATGCACGCTCCAGCCCGTCCTCCACCCTTTCTTCATGCTCTGGAGCTCAAAGCCAGCTGAGCTGGAACTGGTTCTGGTGCAGGACTGGAGTATGATGTTGCAAAGGCACCTTAGCTGCTCCCCTGGGGAGTGATGGGGCCAGTGGTCCATATATATATACATGGTGGCCAGCAGGTCAAGGGAGGTGATCCTGCCCCTCGTCTCCACTCTCGTGAGACCCCACCTGGATGAGGAGAGGCTGAGAGAGTTGGGGGTGTTCAGCCTGGAGAAGAGAAGGCTCCGGGGAGACCTTATTGCGGCCTTCCAGTGCCTAAAGGGGCTCCAGGAGAGCTGGGGAGGGACTTTTTACTGGGGCATGGAGTGATGGGATGAGGGGGAATGGCTTCAAACTGGAAGAGGGCAGGTTTAGATTGAACATTAGGAAGAAGTTTTTTCACTCTGAGGGTGGTGAGGCACTGGAACCGGTTGCCCAGAGAGGTTGTTGAGGCCCCATCCCTGGAGGTGTTCAAGGCCAGGCTGGAGGTGGCCTTGGGCAACCTGGGCTGGTGGGAGGTGTCTCTGCCCATGGCAGGGGGTTGGAACTCGATGATCTTCAAGGTCCCTTCCAACCTAAACCATAATGTGATTCTGTGATTGATTCTATATGTGCAGCAACTTTCAGGAGGAGCCGGGTCCCGGCGCAAGCAGGCAGATTGCAGGGACCTTGTCACGCACTTTAATCTCTGCCCGGGATGAGCCATGTGTTGTGCATCCTGAGCCAAAAATTGTGCGTGTGCCTGCGGATGCTCTACAGGCAGCAGAGAAAGCCCAGGAGCTCTCACTGAGGCAGCCGTCACCTCCATCTGATGGGCGTCTGGGTGAACACCCGTCCATGGATCACCTCCCAGCTGGGACCGGAGATGATGGGAGCACCCAAAAGAGCATCTTTTTAGGGACATGGGGACGGAGATTATGGGGGCCTCACACCCATGTCATGGCACAGGTCTGCTGGGCAATGTGACACCAGAAGGAGGGTGTCCCTTGGGGATGCCACTGCATCTTCTGCCTGGCAGGGACCACTGGAGAACCACTCATCAGAGGGGGAAAAATAAGGCCCAGAATGTGTTTCTTCATCAATTTACCACCAAAAGCAAGTGATGAGCTTCCCTTCAGGCAGGAAAACATCCTCGTTCCCATTCACCCACCGCACCCTACTGGCCCCACTCCCGCTCCCTCTCCCATCGCCCTGGAACCGGCCGTATTTAACTCGGCACACCTAGGACCGCGGCAGCCGGATCTCCACATCTCCTCGAGGCCCTGAAAAGCGTCTCTATGCCTTTGTTCGAGGTTGTGAAAGCGGCTTTTTTACTCCTTAACATCTGTGACTCGCTGAGGTCCCGCGGCTGCGGGAGGGAGCTGCCGTTTCTGCGCGGGGTAAATTAATCCTTTGTTGCTCCTCAGCCATTTCTTTGCTCGGGTTGGGATGGAAGAAAATCAACTCGTTTTTCTTCCTGCCCTTCCTGTTTACGGCGACACAGGGTTTCTTCACATGATAGCGGCAGGAGATGCCTGGACTTTGTAATTACGTCTCAGCCGCGGGCAGGCAGGGGATGGTGGCTGTAAGGAGGGACCAGCTTGGCCCAGGGCGTACGGGGTTCAAAGTGAAGCCCCCCAGTATCCCCTCCACCACGGCTGTGGGGAGCGGTGCGATGCCCACGCTCAAATGCTTTGGAAATTTGGGGTGGCCTGATGGTTTTGGGGACAGCAAGAGCATCGCTGGGGGGGGTTGCTGCACCCGTGTCCTGGCTTCAGACTGGGGTTGGAGGAGGGGGAACGTCTCATATCGGGGACTGCCGGTGCCATCCAGGTGATCATTCATACCATTTTTATTTTGAAGAATTTCCCCTGCCGCTCAGAAAATCAGATCACGGCTGTGAAACCGTAGGAAGCTGATGAGGGTGATAAACCCTTCGTCTCTGGGGACCAGGGAAAAGGCACCCGCTCACGTGCTGAGCATCCTCCCCACTCGGCAAACGATGCACCGGCTGCAAACCGGGAGGAGAAAGGAGTTGGGATTTCCTGGGGAAGGCAGAAAGGCAGGAGATGTTTTAATAGCCATTTCCCATGAGAAATGAGTGATTTGGGAATGTAACGTGCCCAAATAACGGAGTAGATGCGGTGATGCTCCCAGCCAAGGCGTTGCCGGTCCCAGCGAGTCACGCTGGGGTGGGAATTAAAGGTTGGGTTATCGGATGCTTTCATCTCCTCCACTGGGTGCGTGCCAGTGCCCAGCCGTGCCCGAGGACCCCGGGGTGGGTGCATGGCACCCAGGTTCGGCTGGCGACCAGCAGCGATAACCGCTACGGCAGGCTGGGTTTCCTGGAAGCTGCCCGGCGATGCCAGTACCACTGGTGGGATGCGGCTCTGGCGTGGGAAACACTGCTTGGGCTGCAGGGGAAAGGAGCTGGGACACCCCCAAAAACATTCAGTTTGATTCGCAGCGGCTGGTCCTGAGCTGGCTTTGCCATTTCCAAATGATCCTGCTCGGACAATGCGGCTCAAAATTTTCAAATATACATTTGGTGGGGAATTCCTGTGGGAAAAGGGGCAGAGAGGAAACGGAGAGAAGGGAAACGCCAGGAAGCAGGTGATTGGGTTTCCTATAGAGGAATTCCTGAATTTTTCCTATCTGTCTCGGTATGGCGAGGGCCGGGATGCTGTTGGCTTTGCCTTGGGGGGAACGCACATGGACCATCCTCTGTATTTCCAGCCCTTAACCCAGGGGATGTATCACCTGCGAAGCAAATCTCAGCCCTCCCGTCCTCCGGGGCCGTCCCGCTGGCCGCGAGCACTGAGCAAACGGCACAAAGCTGCCCCTGAAACATGTTTTCCCAGCACTCGGGTTGGGAAAAGCCTTTAAAACCAGTTTTTGCAGGCTGGCAATTTTATTTTAAAAAAGCTCCTCTCTTATAAGACCTTAAAATCTGAGTTGTTATAACTCCCGGAACCCCCCAGCACAGTTTTATCCTTTGTCTATGGGTGCAGTTTCACGCTTTCCCTTTTACTTATTTATTTACTTTTGAAACTTACCTATTTATTTACTTACTTATTTAATTTATTTACTTGTAAATAAGTAAAAAAGTTAACGTATTTCCTTATAATAAATTATTTAATTTACTATAAATAAGTTAATATATTTCCTTATAATAAATAATTTTTATTTCCTGTAAATAAATTAGTGTATTTACTTATAATGAATAAACTGTTCTATTTACTACAAATAAATAAATCAGTTAATATATTCTCTTATAAGCAAATAAGTAAATCAGTCAGTTTTAAAAGTAAATAAATGTTATTTAAAAATAATTAACTAGCTAAATATTTCAATTTTAAGTAGATGACCCCAGGCCGGACCAGCAAAACCCATCACCTTCCTCGCCCCGGAGCTGGAGGCAGGATTTCAGGAGGAGACGCGCTGCGGAGCGGTGCTGAGCGCCGTCTGCGGCCCCGCGGTGTGTGGGGCGGCTTCAGCTGCGCCCGAGAGCACCCACATCCCCCATCCCGGTTGGGGATGCCCAGAAATAAGGCACTGCCCCCAGCCGGGATGGGATATTTTGTTTCGAAAGCAGCTTCCCAAGTATTTTGCTTTCTTTTTTCTGTGCTGGGGGGATGTTTTGGAGCCGGGAAGTGTCTCCCTCGTGGTGGCTGTGGGCGGGTGACAGTGGCTGCTGGAAATAATCTCCTCCCGGCGGTGCCGTGAGCGCAGGGCTGCGGGAGCCGTCGCCTTGCTCTGACTGAGGGTCGGTTTAGTTACGGCAATAAATTCCGCCCCCCGCCACTTCCCGGAGGCATCCCCCCTCATTTCCCAGTCCCACCAGTGCCACCATCCCAGTGTGCCCAGATCCCCGCTGGGAGGCGGCTTACCAGCTTTGCCACGGCAGGACCCGCAGAAAAAAAGCCCCGATGGGTGATCCAGACCGGTTTCTGAATTACTTCCCATTGCAGCCGTTATCCAGCCAACACGGGCAGGTGCTGTGAGGTTATTTCCCTCACCCGGGTGACGTCTCGCTGCCCCACAACCACCTTCCCCAGCAGCAGCCGCCTCCAAAGGGACACCATCAGTGTCAGGTAAAGGACAACGAATTTTATGACCACAAATACTGTGCAATAAACTGGAAGATGCCTCCCAAAATTAAAGATTTTCATTGAAAAACCCTTCAAGAACCCTATTTCAGACTCCAGTTTGGTGCTTACCTCCCCTTACCGGCCCCCTCCGAGGTACGGGAGGCAGAACAGGAGGCACGGTGAGGCCGAAGGCTGGAACGCGGTTACTGCCGGAGGGTTTCCCGGCGTGCCTGGGCGGGCTGCCAGAGCAGGGCTGGGCAACAGGAGGGTGTTTTGCAAGAGGTAGCTCAACGCGTGCGGGCAGGGAAACAGGGTACCTCCTTCCTCCTCAGCTGGGGAGGAGGAGCGTAGTGGGATACTCCAGCTGTGGGATGCTCAGGCAGCGCGGCTGTGGGTTGTTCCAGCAGCACAGCCATGGATGGTCCATCAGTGTGGCCACAGGATGCTCTGGCAGCATGGCCATGGGATGCTCAAGCACCACGGCCGTGAGATGATCCAGCAGTATGGCAATGGATGCTACAGCAGTGCAACTGTGGGATGCTCCAGCAGCATGTCCAGGGGATGCTCCAGCAGCGTGGCCATGGGATGCTCCAGCAGCGTGGCCATGGGATGTTGCTGGAGCATCCCATGAACATGCAGCAGCATGTCCATGGGATGCTCCAGCAACGTGGCCATGGGATGCTCCAGCAGCGTGGCTG